>NC_137615.1:12094547-12167590 GCF_963280865.1 Gymnoscopelus braueri
AATAAATATGGGAAAGGGAAACCATTGGTTTCTACACAGACCCGTTTTGAAGCCACTATTTCACTGAATTCAAATCCGCCATCTTTGGATTTCCGATGCCGAAAAGCAACCGGGAAAAAAAATGCTATTTGCTGGAAGGGCAGCGAGGGCGGGTCTTCACTCGGTACAACCAGTAGAAGCTCTAGAAGCTACTCTATACTTTATCATGAATGCACTTTATAAATGTAAATGAACTCATTCAGTGGCAATGACGTGTAACACGTAACCTTTTTCCAAAGCCCACAGTGCCAGTAGACTGGAGGAGCCAGCCCTATCGAAGGTCTTGAAGGGCGGATCCAAAGCCTTGCGCTCGGTACCAGCGCCGCTTCCTATTGCTTCACCAATCTATGTCCCCGCCTCCCCTCCCACCCCGGCCTGTGCACGGAACACGCTGACGTCACCAAAATTTAGAGCGACGCCCCTCTGCACTCTGATTGGTTAGGAGATAACAAGGTTCACTCCCACTCCTAAACCACCGTTCCTACAAGGTTCCCCCAGGCTTTTTTCCTTTTGAAAAAAAAAAGAAAAAAGGCATGGGTTTCCGATGCTACAGTGCCAATGACGTGTAACACGTCATAACAGTGTTTTCGGTGGTTACGCTAGATGGCGCTCTTCGCCGGCCTATGATCTTCGAGTGGGCCCTGACCAAGCCCCAGAACCGAGAAGTGTAGCACCTTAGTCATGGTGGCCGATTCTGGTACTGCAGCTCACTACAGCTGTGGGGCCATGCAGACACATGAACGAGCGAAAACGGTTACGCCCAATGGGCTCGCCTCACAAGCTTGTGCACGGACGTGACACTACTGTGCATGCGAGACGACACGCAGAGGTCCCAGATAGGCCCCGCCCGTCATTTTCCCCAACACAGGAAGAAACGGTAAAAAGGGAGTATGCGCTGGGTGAGCAACTCCATACAAGGGAAAGGGTGGGGATCAGTGTTTCCAGATTCTGTGAGAGAAACAAGCAGCCGGGTCTAGGAAAACCAGCCCAAAAGAAGCGACTAGGGGCCACATGTGCACTTTAACATATACATCAGCTATTTGAAAATAGCAGATCTACAAGCTCACAACGCTATTTTCAAATCAAATCTTGCGGGGACATTATAATAAGCAGATCTGGCAACCCTGGTGGGGATTTCCAGTTACCTCTCTAGATATAATGTATCTCTATGGCCCTGAAGGTTGTAGAAACCACTAAATACTATGTGAATTTATTTGAAAACTGGAACCAGACTGTGAACTATATGGAGAATAATTAGAGAATATTCCTACGTCTTTTTTTTTTTAGCGTTGTCGAAAAGCCCAACAGAGTGTAAATATAGAGTCATGTCACAGCCAGAGAGAGGATTTCTGATGTTCTGTTAATCTTCATATCCTGCTGTCCCCCCCCCCCACCCCCCCCAGCCCCCATTCTCTGCACCCGCTTTCATTCTGAGGTTCTGTTCATCTTCCTATCCTTCTGTTCCTCTCCTCCCCCCCTTCCCCGTCATTCTCTGCACTCTCTTTCACTTTCACTTTCATTCCCCAAAACTCTTTGATTGTCTCGTGTCCTCATCTCCCCTTTTCTCCCAGTTGAAGTTCTTTCCGTCTCTTTTGCTCTCTGTCTGTCGACAATCCCCTCTGTTAACCGCCTTCTACTCCGATAAGCATGCTATTCTTCTGCCTACACATACAGCACGTCATGTCCTAGTACGAGCCAATAGGAGAAGGGGATCAACGTCACATGATTCCCTTGTTTGACCCAGCAAAAAACTCGGATGTGTGTCTCAAAGAATATGATTATTGGCAGAATCTGGGAAAGTTTAGAATCCCGTTCTCGGTGTTTTTTTGCAAGTACCTGCACTACAATACTTCATCATATGTTGCGCTATAACAAAATAAACCCATAAAATGTAACAATGTGTGCGTTCCTTAACACATTCCCTGCCAGAGTAATGCCACTTAATGTACTCACCCAGTGCAAGCAATTTGTGTTTTATAACCTTTTTCAACCGGTCACAAAAGTTTTATGATCGGGTTTCAGATGGTTGGTAAACACAAATAGGATAACTGATCGTCGTCCAGAGAAAAGAAAATATAATTATTAATAATATTTTTTATACCGTGTGAAAACCATGATGTCTGGCCAAAACCAGGAAAAAACTGTTAATTCAAGATGGAACCGGAACCGGAAACGGGTTATGGATATTTTCTTCAAGGATGCGTCAAAAGCGGAAAGGGAAGAGAAAAAAATCAAGGATGGTACAGAAAACAACGCGATCGTCTATTAAACCACAAAAGACCACTTTGCGTAGATCTACGCGATCGGCACGCTGTGGCTTTATTTAGGTTTGCGTAGATCTACGCGACTGGCATGGAATGTGTTAATGCAATTCCAATGGTGAAAGCTGTGTTGCTTCACCCGGTGAAGGAATGGCGGGTTTGGCCACACCCCGAATTACCCATATGTGTGTCTCAAAGAACATCACAATGTAGAAGTAGAAGTTCTATTACAAGGATGGGACGATATGAAAATGACATGTCATGATTATTGTGGCAAAAATAATTGTGATTAGCAAAATCTAATCAAATCAAAATATGCTTAACACTTTACTGTGTACACTTTGTTAGGCAAAAAGTTGCCAAAACGTTATCCGAAATCAAAAGACGTTTTACAAGCTCTATACAAGCAGAGCTTGTAGATCACCGTTTTTGTAATAATCATTAAATAATCGTAATCGAGGCCAAAGTTTGAAATAATAATAATAATATTGATTTGAAGTCATATCGCCCTCTCTCTCTAGATCGTCCTCAGACGAGCCCTCCATCGTCGCTTCCAGTCATCTTTTTTTGGGTCTTATTGGGTTCCTCGCCCCCCCCCTCGCCTCCCCTCTGTGTCTGGTCTTTGCAGAGTGGGCTCTTCTCTGCTGTCTCTCTCTGTGCTGTACGTCTCTCTCTGGGATTTGCAAAACAAAATAATTAGGTCAGAGTGAGCCGACGAAAAACGTCCCATTTGGATTTCTGATGGAACTCCGCTCTGCCACTGTCTGCACCACGCTTGTTTGTTTGTTTGCGATGTGTGTGTGCGCGCGTGTGTGCGCGTGTGCGTGCGTGCGTGTGTCTGTACTAACTATACTTCTGAGCTCCAAATGTCTCCCCAAGTCTAGTAGAATTTGAGAAATAGACATTGTGAGAACCGTTTTCCTGGTTCAAGCAAGATAAATGATTTGTGGATTATAGGATTAGACATTTAAGGTTTACAGGTTGGGGTCGTGCCTGATTTATACCTAGTTGTGCGCTAGTGTTGCACACCGAAAAGAGCTGATCTGCAAGATCACAACGAGTCGCAACGTGACTCGTTATGAGCTTGTAGTGTGTGTGTGTGTATGTGTGTGTGTGTGTGTGTGTGTGTGTGTGTGTGTGTGTGTGCGCGTGCATGCGTGCGTGCGTGTGTGTGTGTGTGTGTGGATGTTTACCGGGGTTGTGGCTCAGATGCTCATTGCCTCGCTTCACTCCCAATGAAGACGCCTCATAAATAGCATTACCCTCCCACTGCTATAATGTCATTAGCCTGCCTGTGTGTGTGTGTGTGTGTGTGTGTGTGTGTGTGTGTGTGTGTGTGTGTGTGTGTGTGTGTGTGTGTGTGTGTGTGTGTGTGTGTGTGCGCGCGTGCGAGTGTGTGCGTGTGTGTGTGTGTGTGTGCGCGCACACTTGTCTTTCTATTATCGTCTAGACCTTTCAAATCAATCAGTGCTTTCAAATGCATTAAAACGTGGCAATAATGCAACTTTGGCAGAAACAGTCTTCACTGTGTTGCATCAGCTATCTCTCTGCCTGGGGTTGAACTCTTTATTCGGTTCTATTTAGCAAATTGTCGATTAAATACCATGTTCTTTTTTTGGTTTTATTTTATCATTACAATCTTTGTGTTTTGTCAATTATTTGGGGGCCCACTTGCAAAATATCCTCACAGCCCACCAGTGGGGCCCACAGGTTGAGAATGGCTGCTTTAACCACTTAAAGGAGTAGTTCACTCAAAAAATGACTTATTTCTATCAATTACACACCCCATGAAGCCTTGAATTCATGGATTTTTTTTTGTTTTTGTCGCATTCCAGCCAATCATTTGATGACTGGTGGAGTCTCCGGTAGGAGACTCAAAGAGTCTAGGAATGCGACAAAAAATAAAAACAAAACTACATTAATTCAAGGCTTCATGGGGTGTGTAATTGATAGAAAATACGTCATTGTATGTTTTCTGTTATTGTGGGGGAAATAACTGATGAGCTTCTCGATCTGCTATTCCCTGCGAAAGCTTTCCCCACAATGCGGATGCTTATAGGGTTTAAGTGGTTTAGCCATATACTGCACACAGGGTGATGTGGAGAAGGGCCATTAGTCAGACCCAGGACCCAGGCTTATAGAGCAGTGAGTCACCCATAGTGTCCCCATGGACATAGAGGGCTCTAAACCATGATGCCGTCTGTGATGACACTGTCACCAGGTAGACAGGTGACAAACACCCTCCACACTCCAGTGACATGACAGGCTGTGTCATTCTCGGCCGCGTGCCACTTGATTTCAAGTAGACATGATGATGATAGAAGGGCATTTTGCACTGAGAACAAAGGGCAACGTTTTGTTGTTGCTGTCGGAGAGAAACCTCTTATCTCGTTTTGTTTGTTCTTCCCGTAAATTAAAAAGGTAGGGTAAGTGATTTTCTTTGGTTAAAATAAGTGTTAAATAGCTCTATATTCTGATAGTACTCATTGCTATAGAATGTGTGTTGTTGTCTGTTTATTAAAGAGCTGGAGAGACATGGAGACTCCTGTTACTGAACACACACTCAATAGTTATGATTACTATCACAATATAGTGCTTTAACCTTTTAACAAAAAAAAAATTGTTTTCACCAAAACATATCACTTACCCTCCCTTTAAACGCAATACAAAAATAGTCAATCGACAAGCTCAAAACGCATCATGATGCATATTTATTTATTTTGAATCTGAAAAGTAACAGTTTTTGGACATTTGGAGGTTTCCAACTGACAGCAACGATTTGGAAACGCCTTTGTCGACATTCACTTAAAAAAAACCCCAGTGAAATCAGTGGTTTATAATTTTCAAAATCTTCCGTTAGTGTTTAGGATATAGGATAAACACAAGGGAGGAATAAAAGAAACAATAGGAGATGTTATTGTATTGTCTAACATTAGATTATTGCACGTTGCGTTCCATCCGACAGCATTAGCAGATTACAAAGCACTGTGAACGTACATTGTATACCGGTAAGTGCGTCGTTGTTTAGTTTGTTGTGGCACGGCATGCCAATGAATTCTCAGATGTTGAATTTGGCAACGAGAAGGCAAGAGAGAGAGAGAGAGAGAGAGAGAGAGGAGAGAGAGTAGAGAGAGAGAGGAGAGAGAGAGTAGAGGAGGAGAGAGAGGAGAGGAGAGAGAGGAGAGAGGGGGGGAGAGAGAGAGATACAGAGAGACAGAGAGACAGACACAGAGAGAGAGAGAGAGAGAGAGAGAGAGAGAGAGAGAGAGAGAGAAGAGAGAGAGAGAGAGAGAGAGGGGGGAGAGAGAGAGATACAGAGAGACAGACACAGAGAGAGAGAGAGAGAGAGAGAGAGAGAGAGAGAGGGGGGAGAGAGAGATACAGAGAGACAGAGAGACAGACACAGAGAGAGAGAGAGAGAGAGAGAGAGAGAGAGAGAGAGAGAGAGAGAGAGAGAGAGAGAGAGAGAGAGATGGATAGAAGGTCAGAGAGAATGTGAAGACAGGGGTGGAGGAGGAGTGGAGGAATAAAGGGCTGGAGCGTGGGTGTGGGTGATTTACAGTGAGAGACAGCAGGGAGAGAGAGAGAGAGAAAGAGAGAGAGAGAGAGAGAGAGAGAGAGAGAGAGAGAGAGAGAGCACTCAAAGATAGATTGAGGGGGTCCGTAAACACTATAGAATGTAGAGTATTAATTTCACCATGGGTAGTGTTAGAAATGGAACCAAATGGACCCGTACGGGTCCATTTGTAACACTATACCCAGGGAGCAATGTAACAGTCAGGAGGAGTTTACAGTGCAGCGTATAGCTTTGATTCACTGGTGTGTGATGTTAGATGTTGTGTGTGTGTGTGGGGGGGGGGGGGGGGGGCTATATCTAACATGGCCGCCTTGGCTGTGTGTTGTCTAATTACTGTAGGACTCTAGGGGAGACGACTCGGACCACGCGCGCGTGCACACGCACGCACGCACGCACACGCACACACGCACACACACACACACTTTAAAGTCTTTCTGCTTATTAGGCAGTACAGTGAAGAAGAGATGGGCTGGAGTGCGGAGAGAGAAGTGAGGACATGGCACGCAATGCAGCAGTACTTTAAAAAAAGACGTCCACAAGAAAACACGATGCGTTCTCACGTCACTAGCATCGCTCACTATAAGGGTGTGACAGAGCAAACCCGTTCTCACTCCCCAAGGCGTCACGTTTTGCCGCTCTGTCAGTAAGCCCTGAAACGTCAACCTTTTGACATGACGGGATGCCATGGCGACGTCACATGTTGACAAAATATGCCTAAACCGAACCCTAACCCTAACCTCACAAAACCTAACCCTAACCAGTGCAGGCTTAACGGAAGGGCTTTAGGTGCTGAAGCACAGGGCATCAACCTTGTGGGGGGATTGGGCACCAAACGGCGGGGAGAAAGTGAAAGAAGACTTAACTATCGCCGATAAAGCGCCGAAATTTAGAAGCAGCGGCTGCTGAAGGAGCGCTAAAATGGTGAAATGCGCCGGTGAAGCGTACATTTATCGTGCTGCACCCCCCCCCCCCAGCCCAAACGGTCGAAACAGCATCGAAACGGGGTGTAGCACCGGGGCACCACGAAGGGTTAATCCGCCCTAACCCTAACCTCACAAAAACTACGCGGAGAGAAAAAAAAGAAAAAGTCCAGAGGTAGCGCTTACTAGCTGAGCGCTGCTACCAGCTAAGCCATGAGGCAGCTAGCCAGTCCTCCAATTCGAATAGTATTTGAAGCTCCAATACATGCGTTTTCGTTTTTTGTACTCACTATTGTAGTCCTATAGTGACGCATTAGGGAGTGAAAATGACAGAGCGGCAATAACTGACGCCTATGTGTGAGCATGTGTTGGACACAGACACGTACACACACACACACACACACACACACACACACACACACACACACACACACACACACACACACACACACACACACACACAAGTGTGCAGGCAACTAAGCAATGCATGCACGTACAGAGGATAATATATGGGTCAGTGGTTATATATATATATATATATATATATATATATATATATTATATATATATATATATATATATACATCTCGTTGATGTCAAGCAGAAAGCTCTTAAAACTTGTGTTTTTTAATCATACTACAGCGTCACACAAAAGCATCTAAAGTAGCAGATCTACAAGCTCGAAACGCGGGCGCGAAGCGACGCATTTTGAGCTTGTAGATCTGTGACTTCTGCTGCTTTTGAATTTGAATCCTGAAAGTAATGGTTCTATAGACATATGAGGTTTCCACCCGACAGAGACGATAATATGGGAGATTCTTATGTCCGAGATAAACAAGCGAGGCAAAGATAACAACAAAATGAAGTCTGTTATTATTTGTGTGCGTGCAAATGTGTGTGTGTGTGTGTGTGTGTGTGTGTGTAGTGAGATTTTCTCCAGAGGGTCTTCCTGACATGAGGACATGGACTGGCAGTGAGTGACAGCGGGGTTGCCTAGTTACCATAATGTGACATACGCTGTGTGTCACACCATCTCCTGTCACACACACACACACACACACACACACACACACACACACACACACACACACACACACACACACACACACACACACACACACACACACACACACACACACACACACAGAGCAAAAATGTGGTTTATCACAGTCAAAGCCAGCAGTGTTGTTGTAGATTATTATCTCACAGAATGAATGAAACCTATTCAACTGTGTTACAGCTGAGAATTGCTCCGTGGTCCTGACACAATATTCAGCATAACACCACAGAGGGCACATCCTTCAGCATAACACCACAGAGGACAGGTCACCTGTACAGTTACAGGTAGTGTACTGGAGTAGCACTGTATGTGCCTCAAAGACCAGCAGCCAGCGTTGCCAGATATTGCGAGAGAAATAAGCAACTAGGTCTATAAAAACAATTAAGCCACATGAGCGGTCAGATATATGAAAATAGCCCATCCACAAGCTCACAACGTGTCGCATAGATGGGCTATTTTCAAAGAATCATTAAAAAAAAACATCATGCGTCTCGCTAGCCAATCACAGTACTGAGCAAAGGGTCTATACTGTATACTTATCAGCCAATCACAGTACAGGTTATGAATTTCATCGTGCGTCTCGCTAGCCAATCACTGTACTGAGCAAAGGGTATGAATACTTATCAGCCAATCACAGTACAGCGACCCCAACCCCACTTATAGGAGCGGCTACACCGCTCAAAAATGACACAGATGTGTGTTCCCAGTCCTAATGGATTAACTGCACTTCTGCCAACAGTACACATCCTCAGCGTCATCAGGTAGGTGACACATTGTGAGCTTGTAGATAAGCTATTTTAGCACCATCGAGTTGGGAATACATGCCCCACACTGTTATGCAATACCCGTCGTACACGTTGTCAGAGACCCGTTGTACTCGTCAGTCTGTCTCTGTCCCTTTTATGAAGAAAGGAAAACGACATGAACATCCCCAACCCGAACGTGGACAGGTGCAGAGCGACAAACAAATAAATGAACGCTCACACACTGAGGGCTCCAATGCGACAGATGCTTTATTGCGCCACAAAAAAAAAGCTGTGACATTTCGACCTCAGTGTGCCAGCGTTTATTTATTCTTCTCTGTCCCTTGTATGCCCATAATGTGGAGATCTCTGTATCTGTCTGTCTGCTTCATGTGTGCGCTTCATGTAGCTATAGTAGCTTTTAGACTCTTAGTCTTGTTTTTCTCCCCCACTCTTTGGGTGGTTTGGACATCGAGTAGCCACAAGGAGCGTTAATAAGAGGGTTCGGGCGCGCAGCTCATGCAGAAACCATGAAAACTAGGCTTTAGGGTCAAATCCCTCTTAATAATTGAAGGGTCTTTGCTTAAACTGCTTGAAATCTGCATGCAAGGCTTCGGAGCTGGCTTTGATTTTGCTGGAGGTCAAAGCAGGAGACGGCTACCAACTCAACACATGTGGACGAGAATTATGCAGCAATTCTGTGACTACAATGACCACAATCCCCAGTGTGGTGAGCAGCACTGACGGCTTCAATGTTTGACGCCATTATTTTTCAGAAACCACTAAATGGCCTCCACTATGTACCCCCCACGACTCCTCTATTAGACTGTCTCCCTGTCTGCTACTCAAGGCAACTTTATTTGCACATTTCTACAACAAGGCAATTCAATGTACTTTACATCAAACATTAAAGCTGTACTATGTCACTTTTTTGTGTGAATACAATGCTATTTTGTCCAATCTGTATGGTAGAGTATGTTAATACGATATAACTTATTGGGGTGGTTGTATCTGGTCTCCCTGCTCTTCTATTGAGACATTTACACCAGTGTTTCTCAAATGAGCGAAAGTGGAACATGGAGAAATACATTCTGCTATTATATTTGATGATAAAACATTAACAAATAAGAAACAAAGCAGGTGAGCTTCCTCTTGATGCCTTTTTGTTAGGCAGTGGGTGCTCAGCTATAGATACGACTAAATTAAAAAAACACCACCAAAGTGGAAAAAGCGGCACTCCAAAATAAAAGATGCAAGACAGGCTCAGACGCACATTTTTCTATTTATTGAGAACGATAACGCGAGTTTCAACATTAACATTTCCCCACGAAAACATTAACAAGCTACCAAATTAAATCAAAAACCCGACTAGCACAACTGCACTGAATAGAAAGCAGGTAGAAAGGTTTTTTTTTTTACTTATTGACATAAAAACTGCTTTTGATGTCAATATGTTCTAAGCAAAATGTTGTAGTTGGGTAAAGGGGGGTACTTGGACTCATATTTAAAAAGAGTACTGAAGCCAAAAACGTTTGAGAACCACTAATTTAGACCGTGTGTCTGGTTTGACGAGTGGTATACTGCCTAAAGGTCAAAACGTAATATCTGCCCTTAGCAGGCAGGCAGGCTCCATTAGTTCAGTGGTAAAAATGTCAGCAGTAGTACAAGTCACCCGGGTTCGAATCTGGGGTCGAACATGAAAGTTATAGAGTGCAGCTTTTAAGCAAAAGGAACATTATAAAAGGACATTTGGATTCAGCACAAAGGAGAAAAAAGTTAAACAACTATCTCCTTAATAGTAAAAAAACGATTCAGGACACCAAGCACAATAATAAAGGACATTCGGAAATAAGTAGAAATACACATTCAACTCCTCGGTGTTCATTTAACTCTCTCGAGTTGCAAATGGATAAAACTGTCCTGTTTATCGTAATACAAAAATATATTTAAAAAAAAAAGAGGAAACTATTGCCTGCAGTCTGTTTGAAAACAACGTTAACGACATCACATAAATTCACAGAAGCGCTGTTCACAGCACTGCTCAGAAATTCAATCAGATTATTATCAGTCACTTTCGGCCTTGCATGCCTGCCCAGAATCCAAGGGAAAATGCAATTATACCAACCCAAAAAAAATAAAGTTTTTAGATTTCTGAGTTGGTTTATTTGAGTCAAGCCATTTACCCTGCCCTGTGTTATAAAACACATCGTCACTGTCAGCCAGAAACCTTGTATATCCATATTTCTACTTTTTATGTTTAGTTTTTTTTTGGTGTAAATTACTGCCTTCGTCTACGACAGTGTCACACAAAAGTAGCAAAATTGCCTATATAAGCTCACTACGTGTTGCATAGCAACGTGTTGTGGGCTTTTAGATCTAATAATACATTTTATTTATATTGGACTTTTATTTGCATTTGAAACAAATCCCCCCAAAAATGCTTCGGTACAGAATAAGAAACATTTGCATAAAGACAACACATCTAAAAAAGAGAGTCTAAAATAAACATTTAAAACACCAAGAGACCGAGGGGATAAAAGAAGACTTATTTTTGGTGTGAAAGCGATTGAGTCTGTGGGTTTCATGAATATCAAACCAATGAAAAGTATCAACAAGAGCTTTGTGACTAAATAATAACTACATTGGATCCATTGAACCAATTCGTTGCTGTCGGGGCGAAAACCTCTTATCTCCATATTCTAACTTTGTGTGTTTTTTTCATAAATTAACGCCCTACTTGATCACACTACAGCATCACACGAAAGCGTCAAAAGTAGCAGATCCACAAGCTCGAAACGCGGCGCGAAGCGACGCGTTCTGAGCTTGTAGATCTGCTACTTTTACTATTTGGGAATTTGAATCCTGAAATATAACGGTTTTGGACATATGAGGTTTCCACCCGACAGAGACTTCATTATGCGTTTATTATGACTCAACTCTCCGCCGTCCTGCGTCCTCCAACGAGTCTCTGAGTACGCAAGTAATCACTGCGCCGTTCTTCCAAATAATCTCTGATCGCATTACTGAAGATGAGGCCATTTTGTCTTTATTAGACTCTATGCTGCAACAAAGCTACGTTGAGATGGATGAAAGATAAGGGGCTTCACGGGTCAAATTCTTTACATATTTCATGATTTATTTGTTAATAACCGCATAATTCTCTTTCTAGTCTTAGAGACACGGACTTGGACCGCTTTTTTTGTCCCATGTACACCAAATCTCTTTGCCCAAAAATAGCCGTTGTTTGGTTGATTGATTGAATACTTTGTTAGTGAAAAATGTAGAGGGTTAGCACATTAGTCAGACATTAATATAAAAAAGGTCATGGCATGTGTTCTTTAAAACCTTTAAAAATGTGTTTTTCATGGTAATACTGATAGGAACTTAGGAATTATACTACGTTAGTTCCATTGATCCAAGCTGGAACACGATCGATTGATTGATCATTAAAACAAATGAAAATGCAAAGCAGCCACACCCGTCTGACCACTTAACACATTAACTGCCGGGAATTAATTAATTAACTAATTAATCAGCCACTGCTAGCGTATTTACTAATCTTTCGAGACCCACAGACATTGTTTATAAATAACGATGTAAACATCAAATGTCTGTGGGGAAAGACGAGGGTCTCTTCTATCATCCGGAAGAATACAACTGTAACCGTGATCTTCCGTTCTTTAGTTATCGGCAGTTGAATATAGCTTGTTTTCACCAAAAACGCAATCTGGGAATAGAAATCAGAGATAAATGTATTTTTATAAATCTGATAACGTTAGACCGGACGGGCTGGATTGTTTTTTACGTCACGTGATTTTCGGGTGTATTCTTCGGGAGTCCTTGGATCACTGACAGGTTGCGGAAGAGCGCCCTCTATCGTAATCACCAAGACATTGACGTCTATAGACGTCAATGTCAATGTGTTAACACGGCAGCCACATTTTACAGATGACTACGAAAACCCAAGGCGTGAATAGGATTCGAACCCGCGTCATGGTGATGGCATCATGTGTGCACGCTGCACGGGGGTGGTTTTACACTGTCAGTTTGTTTTGTACTGAAGCCACTATAGCCAGCTGATGTGATGTCTTGATGTGATTGATTCTCCCGTCCTTACAATGTGATCACTGTATGTACATGTGGTGCAATCCATTACTCCCTAGACCTTGGCGTGCTACAACTTGCTTGTTAAAAGCATGCATGCAAGCGCATTTCAGGCGCACACACACACACACACCCACACGCACACGCACACACACACACACACACACACACACACACACACACACACACAGCGCCTTTTCCATCTGTCTTAATGCAGGTAAACAATGTCACATTAGACTCCTCCTTTAAAAGTCTTTTGAGCTGGCCAAGATTGAAATGGACTGCATAATTACCATCACTCTCTCTCTCTCCCTCGCTCTCTCCCTCCCTCCTTCCCTCCCCTCCCTCCCTCTCTCCTCTCTCCTTCTCGGTTTGTCTGTCTGTCTGTCTGTCTGTCTGTCTGTCTGTCTGTCTGTCTGTCTGTCTATCCGTCCGCCCGCCCCCCTCTCTGTGTGTGTCTCAAGGCCTCGCTGTCGACATGTTGTCAAGTGATTTCAAAGCGGTGCATTTGTGGTAAAAAAAACCTTGCGTGCAAACAGAAAGGGACGAGCGAGGAACGAGTGTGTGTGAAAGTGACAGAGAAAGAGATGGAATATTTATTATTTAGGCCAGTGTCGGGTACCGGAAATGCCAGATCTGCAAGCATCTCACGACGGTTGTACTGTTAGTAGATCTGCCATTTTTTTCAGAGTGCGAGGCGATGCACAACCAAGTATACATCAGCCATTAAAGGCAGAGTTCAAGGTTTTTTGATGCGGTCGCATGCATGCGGGAGCGAACGAGAGAGAGTGAGAGACAAGAGCGAAAGAAGAGGGTCAAGGAAGAGAGAAAATGCCAGACCAGAGAGAGAGAGAGAGAGAGAGAGAGAGACACAGAGAGAGAGACACAGAGAGAGAGAGATGTAGAGAACAGAACAGTGAGTGGAGTGAAAGAGATCAAAGTGTGGTGAGAGAGCGCTACACAGCAGGGGGGAGGGGGGGAGTGGGGGGGGGCTTGGCATCGAATAGAAAACGGCTCGTAGCAGCACATCAGCCACAGCCTGGCTCTGAGCGAGAGGGTGTGTGTGTGTGTGTGTGTGTGTGTGTGTGTGTGTGTGTGCGTGTGTGTGTGTGTGTGTGTGTGTGTGTGTGTGTGTGCGCGTGCTTAAGCGTTCACGCGCATTTTGAGACCCTCCAATTCAAATTACCTCCAGCACTCCTGTGTTTGCAGATAGTGGGGAAGAGAGGGAGAGATAGCGGGATGAGAGAGAGAGAGAGAGAGAGAGAGAGAGAGAGAGAGAGAGAGAGAGAGAGAGAGAGAGAGAGACAGACACACACACACACACACACACACACACACAGCCCGAGATGTTCATTTCTGTAGCTTGGAGCAACCAAAAGCCAAAGCATTTCTTATTTAGATTTCTGGTCTTTTTGGTTTTTAACATCCAGATCTGATTAAGGAGTGCATGGGTTTCTCCTCCATGACGTTCTGCAGAGCTCCTTATTTCTGTCTCCTTCCGTCTTCGGTTCTGGGTTTTGTAAAAAACACACACACACACACACACACACACACACACACACACACACACACACACACACACACACACACACACACACACACACACACACACACACACACACACACACACACACACACACACACACACACACACACACACACACACACACAGTCCTCGAGTTTTAAACGGACAACCCAGGTTTTCTTTTTTCCTTCAGTGCCAGTTCCAGGCAAATTGTTCTCAAGTTGCACTTTTTGCTCACTATTACAAACTGGATACAGTTGTACTTGCACGGTAGAATTAACACTATGTATTTTTCTGTGCGTGCTGTATAGCTGTTCTATATACAGTACTGTGCCTGGCTGCTATAATGACCCAATTCCTCCCCAATGACCAACAAAGTATATCTTACCTCATATTAACGTATTATCTTGTACGGTTAGAAGCAAGTTAACTAAAACTAATGAAATAACCAAAACTGAAATTGAGAAGAAGAAAACAACAACTGTGGAATGACTTATCAACAGCCATTAAAGATATGGACTCCCTATACCCAGACTCAAAACAAACCGAAAAATAATGACTGACCTTAAAATACAATCAGGCTTAGAAGAACACCTTGGTAGTAAATACATAAAAATAAAGTACATAATAATAATAATAAACTTTATTTGTATAGCACCTTTCATGACATGAAATGCAGCTCAAAGTGCTTTACAGAGCAAGAATACAATTACAGTTAGAACCAATTTAACAATAAAGCAAACAAAAATAAAATAAAATAAAATAAAAGCAAAGGCTCGTTCTCAGTATACAATTGCAGATAATAAAATGCAGTGGCCCTCGCCACTACAACACACTAGAATGTAGTGGCTTATCTATGCACAACTACAACACAAATGGATATAACTTAAATGTAGTGGCCACTGTCCTCTACAACACAGCTAAAGAAATATCCACACTTCACACAATTGCCAATATTACATGTGTACCTTAGTAATATATCTTCACACAATTGTCAATATTACACCTTAGTAATATATTTTCACCATGTTTACCACGTGTGGACTAGCCCAGGGGATCTGCTAACTTATCACATCCAAACCACACACCGTACACCCCTGAGAATGATATCGGGGTTATACAAGATATATAGACTAAACATAGACAAAAGGATCTGCCATGGAGGGTCCACCACGTGTCGACGTGCCCCAGAGGATAATTCACTAAATCCTCCGGATGGAGTTATCAGACTCTTGTCTTTTAACTACCGTGACTCTCTCTTCCACTCACACAAAACAAAAGCAAAGGCATAAAACAACATTAAAATAGGGAATACAGTGAGGAATTAAAAATCAACCAAAGAATCAGCTAAAAGCAAGAGTGAAGTAATAGGTCTTGAGCTGTGCTTTAAAGCTATCGACAGAGGCTGCCTGTCTTAAGTAAAACTAACTAAAACATAAAACTAACTAAAACTACCGCAATTAATAGTGAACATTTCTTAGTTTTGGATATGAAATCGACCAATATTTTTGGCTGTTTTTAGCTCTATTCTCAGCTCAAATATCTGCAAGCTCACAACGTGTAACGATGCGACGCGTTGTGAGCTTGTAGATCGGCTGTTTTGGCTGTTTTTCTGAAATGTTTTAATCTCAACCCTGACTATAAAAAAAAAAAGACAATGCCTTTAAAAAACTATAAAACTGAACTAACCTAACACAGACACACTTTGAAATCAAAAAGTCAAAACTAAATTAAAACTCAATGGAATGGAAAGAGTCTAAAGTGTAATAATGTGGGTTAGAAGTGATGGTAAGAAAGAAGGTTGCAGAGGAATGTGTCTGCAGTAACACAGCAGCGCCAGTTCACATTATCAAAAGGATGCGAGTCCTTGACACACTCGCCCGCTTACTTCCAATCAAAGTGTTTTCTACAATAAGCTGGCAAACACACACGCATGCACGTACTGTACATGCACACACAGACAGACGCACGCACAGACACAAACACACACACACACACACAGAAATCTCATATAAAAACATAAGCGCACTTCTCTATCGAACACACACACAAAAATCTCACATAAAAGCATAAGTGCGCGCACACACACACACACACACACACACACACACACACACACACACACGCACACGCGCAGACACACACACACACACACACACACACACACACACACACACACACACACACACACACACGCAGACACACACACACATGCGCACACGCAAGCACGCCACTCCCCTCTGTCTCCATAGTACAATATTGATGAGAGCTGATATTGTTATTTTGCTTGCCGCGCGCGCGGCCACGGCCCTGCCCCGCACCTCATTCAAAATGCATGGGCATTAATGAGCCGCCGGGCTCCGCCTAGCTTTACCCAGCGTGCCCCACTTCTTCCAGGCTAATAAATGAGCAAGGCGATGCGTCTCCCCAGACAGGGGGAGAGGGGGGGGGGGGGGGGGGGGGGGCTTGGTACAGAGGCTGGCTGTGGGTCCAACACAACACAACACAGACCGAGGCACAGCAGTAAACAATGGAACAACATCAACAGACATGGACGCGTGCGGGGCCTGGGGGAAAAAAACTACACTGTTAAAAAGAATACCCAGTGTTAACGCACCACTTCAACCTAGCATCACATAAATCGTTGCTGTCGGAGCAGAAACCTCTTATCTCCATTATTTAAACTTTTGGTGTTTTTTTTTCCTGTAAATTAACACCCTACTTCATTGGTTTTCAACCTTTTTTCATGCCAAGGACCCCTAAATTGATATAAATTTGGCCGCGGACCCCCATCTGAAAATGTTTTGTGCCAGGGACCCCCAGAAGCAAAGTGGTTAAAACGATTGTGACGTTATGTTAACTAATTTCGCTGGGGACCCCCTGGTACTCCCCCAAGGACCACAGGTGGTCCCGGACCACTGGTTGAAAACCACTGCCCTACTTGATCGTATTACAGCGTCACAAAACAGCATCAAAAGTAGCAGACCCGCCAGCTCTTTTTTTTTTTTTTTTTATCCTGAAAAGTAACAGTTTTGGACATTATGAGGTTTCCAGAGACGATGTACAGTAACACGGTACTCAAGAATGCTCATTATAAGAGGGCACCATTTCAGTACTCATTCTGTGTCTCAGAGGAGGGCTGTGGAGAGTTCAGAAACCTGCCTACCAGTGACATCAGAGAGTGTACAAATGGGGCTACTGTGTGGGGAACCTGTATGATGGCTCTTAATCAGGGCACAAAATGTAGATTTCCTCTTTGGCTGTTGAATTTTGCAAACTAACCGGCCACTCTATAGCGTGTGAAGAAATTAGGAGCCAACTAGCTGAATATTTTAAATGTTCACATAAGACAGAATATATCATATATAAGACAGAATATATTATAATGATATACATTAGAACATTAGAGTACCAAACATGAACACATGAACCATGAATCCTGTTCATTTGTAGTTTATTCAATTCCTTCACTATACCATATAAAACGTAGAGAGAGAGAGAGAGAGAGAGAGAGAGACATTTATAATGAAGTGATTCACAATTCAGCTGAACTAACGAAGTCAGATATGCTTACTATCAGACTGTAATCTTATGATGACTAACTTTAGATACGTCTCAATATTATTATGTAAGTGTAGTGTTACAAATTATTGTATAATGTTAACGTAAAGAAACAATACATAATTCTTACTGATTGCATTAGTCATGACCACATTCGTGAACACCACCATTTGGCTGAAAGTAAACCGGAGGCATAACAAAAGAAAAAAAAGTTATGCTGTTATGTAATAGGCAACTTATGAAACTGCTCCGCGCATGAACTGTCTATTCCACCCACTGTATGGGCCCAAAATACTGGGGCCTGTCCACATCAATTTACACACACCACGCGCACACACACACAAGCAAGCAAGCAAGCAAGCACACACACACACACACACACACACACACACACACACACACACACACACACACACACGCAAGCACACCCACACACGGAGACAAACAGAAACATGAGGTGTGCTACAACTCCAGGCTTATATTCCAAAATAAGGTGGTCGGTGAACCATCTGTAAGGTGTCATATAGTCTTAACAAATGAAGTCTGGCATAAACATGAACCGCCGGATATAGAATATTAATGAGGTTTATGTCAATCAGACTTTGGGTGCGTTTTGATGCTGAGTAATGCGCAGTCATATCTGTAAATATAGCTCTCCCTCCGGCCATGGAGTCTTACGGGGAGGGATTTATGCTTAGTCGCGGGCCAGTGCCGCACTGGTGCCAAAAAAACAGCTGATATACAAGCTCACGACGCGCCGCAACTCGAGCTTGTAGATCAACTGTTTTTGGCCGCAGACACGCAGCTAAGTATGAAGGAGGCATTACATAGCACTTCTCTGTTTGTGACCGTCCTTTCTCCTCTCAGTGCCTATGGTGTCACTGGGTGCCTTGGCGGAGACTTGGTGTGTGTGTGTGTGTGTGTGTGTGTGTGTGTGTGTGTGTGTGTGTGTGTGTGTGTGTGTGTGTGTGTGTGTGTGTGTGTGTGTGTGTGTGTGTGTGTGTGTGTAAGGGGGGAGGAGGGTGTCCTTAGCCCACACCATCTGTGGCCCTTGTGTTTTTTTGTTTTTTTTGGTCATCCATCCTTATGGAAGCACCTCACAGCGAGAGGACACGGCAAGAACAAGCACACAGTATAAAAAACCCAGAGTGTCTAATGGAACTCTGAAGCCTAATATATTGTATACTGTACGACGGTGTCACATGGAAAAAATAAATAATGTACACGCTATAACAACCTGTCCTGACATGATGCTTTGTTTGCTTGTAGATCCCTTATATATATCGTCGATTGATTGATTTCCCCCCAAAACATAATAATATGTGAAATAATGATAAATATTGTTTTGTTATTGAATGTATTTTTTGGCGGGCGGCCAACATTATCCATGTGTTTTCATTGGTTACGGTATTTTTTACCCTAAATATATCATTGGAAGGCAGCCATAGCGTTACTATGTAGCAAACCGCGATTGCTGCCTCATAAACGTGACAGGGAAATAGTGAACCTTATGCAACAGAGGTGTTGCAGAGTGTAAAAAAAGTGGTCATTGTTCAATTCTAACTCTCATGATATGCCTGTCTAAAAGAACAAGATCGTTTCATTTAATATTTCAGTTGGCATATCTTCCGCACATGCGCACACCGATGTGAGCTGGGTATGTGTGTACAATCATAATGTAATTAAAATAAATAATCAATTTATTTTTGTCTTTTTCAATAAGTGGCAATTAGGTGAAGTGAGTATTAATGTATGGTCATTCACCACAGAAAGAAGATATTTCAACAAGCAGTGTTTATTGGTCATGGTAGGTGGGTTTGGTCATAATAATTAGCTAGTTGGTAAGCTAATCCGGCAAGTACAGGATTTTGTCCTCCTAAATTGTTAATTTAGAGATGCCACCTCATGCACCAGTGAGTTTGGTGAGGATTTAATAGATTTAAATTGTTTGTTGTTGTTTTGTTTCATGGAAACGGTAACATCTCTACACTGTTTAATGGTGAATGGTACTGCACAGCGCCAACATGTCCCCAACCCCTGATTCATACACCCTCAAAATAACCAAAGTAACACCCAAAATATTGCTACTCAATTAGACACGCTCTAGATTCAACGTAATGGAGCATTTCTCTCATCTGTCCTACAAAGCTTAAGTGCGGCAACAACATTTTTGGTTGACATTGAGTTGTTTATTTTGTCTCAAAGTTGAATCAGCCATCAGGATTTTTGGAGGATAAACAATTATACCCTGTGAATACGCAAACAATTGGTGTAATATGACTTTGGCAGGCCAGTTTTTATCAGTTTGATTCTTGGAAGTATTTACTGCACTTAAGCTTTGCATGCCCACCCTACTTGACTATCATTTTGGTTATGTATTTGTTATTATTATAACTTTTTATATGAATGCTACATTATCATTAAAATTGTAGTGTTTTGCCAATTATTTGGGGTTCACTTGCAATATTCATGGTTGGGAATCGCTGCACTATGTAACTTTCCTCTTCTGCACCGGTTTGCTGCAACCCCCTGGAACCCCCTCAAGGACCCCCACTTTGAGACACACTGCTGTCTTTACCACTAATATCACTGCGCAGACATTAGTGGAACCTGCATTTCCAAGGGGCGGATTAAAAAACAAAAAGCCTCTGGTGCTAAACCCGCCCCATAATTGCATACCGGGCCCGGATTGGTGCCCCACAACTTCGGGGGCAGCGAAATCCAATCACAACCGAGCGTGGCCAGACTAATCTGCTGAGGGCTTTCTTTTTTTTTTGCACTGGCAGATTTGTGTGGTTTCCAGGCTAAGTCAAGTGAGTACATGGAAATTGTGCCATCTTATAATGAGCATTAGCGAGGACCAATTATAATGATGAGGTTGAATTATATAACATACTCAATAAGGATATTATATAAGAAATATGGTTGAAAATAGGTGGCCACTCGTTTAGTGCTGGAACTGGTATATTTTCTTCTCCCATGGCGCTCACAACAAAACAACCATGACCCCAATTCCAGGCTACATACAAAACAGTGACTTTATTCAGGCGTTCCGCGCCTGCTATATATATACCTATGGAGGTCAAACTGTTCAAGGGCACATGGCCGACCTACATGTAATGTCAGGTGACCCAGGTAGAATGTCCGGTGTACTTGGGAATTCAACCGGCAACCTTGGTATCTCTAGCCACCAGGTGAAACAAAGGACCCTTGAACAGGGACATGTTTTTCTTTCTTTTTTTCAATTTGTTTTGCAGAAGAGATTGAAGTTGGTGTTTTTAAACTACTTGGCTATTTTCTCTCTACCCCCCCGCCACCCCCGCCCCCCCTCTCCCCCTCTCTCCCCCGTTTTATAATCCTCTTTCTTTATCCCCTTCCTTCCTCCCTCGCTTTTTCTCTTTCCATCTTCCACTCCGTTCATGCGTGCAGGCTGAGCGCTGCTTGCGTGTTGTTACATGAAAACGACCATCAGTGTGCGTGTGTGTGTGTGTGTGCGCACATGTGTGTGCGTGCGCACATGTGTGTGCGCACATGTGTGTGCGTGCGCACATGTGTGTGCGTGGATGTATTGTACACGCACACAAACGTGTGTTTGTGTGTACAGTGTTTGTGTGATGAGGATGACAGAACCAGCTCTTCAGAGAAAAGCCGAATACTCTACAGTACAGAATGTAAATGTACATACAGCATACAGTATGCTATTCTAGGTCATTCTGTCTCTCTATACCTCCACGCCCCTCTCTCTCTCTCTCACTCGCTCTCTCTCTTTCTTCCTCCCTCCGTTCTCATCTCCCTCCATCCTTCTGCCTCATAGAACAGATCCAGTTTGCACACGCGCACGCACGCACGCACGCACGCACGCACGCACGCACGCACGCACACACACACACACACACACACACACACACACACACACACACACACACACACACACACACACACACACACACACACACACACACACACACACACACACACACACACACACACACACACACATCCATGTTTACTCTTTCATTGTATTGTGCTGTGCACCACTCATATGAATCGCACATGCTGTTATATCAAACGGAGCTCCCCATAGCTCCTACATAACCACATCCCCGAAGCCATGCTGGGAGAGAGCATCCATCCAAAAATACAACAACAACTGAACAAATATATGAAACGAATATAACTCCACAGAGGAGCGTCTGTAATCGTTGATATATCGATTTGAAGTCACATCGCCCCAGCCCCTATAGGCTACCTCACAGCCACTGCAGATGCAACCCACTCGACCAGAGGAAACGTTGTCACTGTACGTTTCTCCAGAAACGTTCGATGACAACGTTTATGACCACAAAAACGTTACATTTTAGGTACGTTGCATTTCATCGTTTAGGTTTATGGTTAGGTTTAGGGGTTGAGAGGTTTAAGGTTAAGTTGATGTATACTTTTTTTGTGAGGTTAGGCTTAGGGCTAAGGTTAGGTTTAGGCATAATTTTTTTTGTGAGTTAGGGTTTGGTGCAACATGGTTTTGCTACATGGTTCTCTCCCGAGACCCCCCAAAATAATCATATTTGAACTGGGGACCCCCCCACCCTGACAAGCACTTGGAATGTAGGAGTTAAGGCATTACATTTAGTTTGACTCGTTTCCACAGATAAATATTGTGAAAGTAGCAGATCTACAAAGTCTGATTTGATATTTTCAAAATGTTTGCCTCATTTTTATATAATTTGACACTTTGGCCAGTTTGACCAGTGTTTATGGCATAGTTTGTTGATTACTTTTGATGCAGTACAGGTCTTTTTCTTTTATTGTAATTTTGTTTGGTATTAGAAAGGTCTTAAAAGTCCTTAAATTGTCACTTCACTGTGAGGGGGACCCCCCCAAATATCACCCCTTGGGGGAGGCTGTACTCCCCCTCATAAGCATCTATCTTTTCGGCTTTTCGGAGGCAGAAAAATCATTTAGGAAAAAGACTCGCTTGAAATGTTTTGGTTCAGTTTTTAGTGGTTTAATCACAGCAAATGTGGGATGATAGCAGACACCGCCAAGTGGAACTGTCACATTTACTAATGGTTTTGATTCGAATAGCGTTCATTTACTTGTTGGTAATGAAGTGTCTCACAGACACAGTGCACTATGGGAAAGAAGAGGAAAAAAAGACTCAACGACTGAAGGGGAGTTTCAGGCCGAGAGCGTGAAGCGTTCCTTCTTCTTCATTTTGAAAAATGAAACCTTCGCTGCAGGAACGGTTTTGCAGAAAAATCAACCTAGACTATATCTCACAAACGCACAGATGCACGAAACACGTGTACTGTATACTGTACGCGCACACACACACACACACACACACAGACACACAAATAAATAGAGCACATGGATAAGTGTCGAGCAGAGCAGATGGCGTGATATGTCGAGGCCACGGCTGTTCTTTCTCTTATCCATACATCACTCCCGTACGCGTACACACACACACACACACACACACACACACACACACACACACACACACACACACACACACACACACACACACACACACACACACACACACACACACACACACACACACACACACACACACACACACACACACACACACACAGATGCAGCCGCCGCAGAACTCACGTTTATATATAAAGTACAATGTGGCAAATGCTTGAACCGGCCATATTTCTTGTCAGCATAATAAGGCCAGGGCCGTTCTGGTTAGCTAAGCCAGTTAGCAGCAGGCTTTGCTCCACAGTCACAGACGTATAATGACAATGTCCTGGGTTCCAAATGCAGCTCAAAGAAACCACCTTGTGTCACAAAGCTGTCCCCTGCTGTCACAACAGAGCATAAACCCCTTGAACCCCCAGCAGGGGGTGGGGGGGGGGAGCAGGACATTCAGAAACAAAATTGCCGATCTACAAGCTCAAAATGCAACGCGTTTTGAGCTTGTAGATCGGCTAATTCTTGCCGAAGCGGTTTAGTGTAGACGGTGAAAAAAAGCGATCCAAATGCAGTTGTAACTCAAGTCCATTTCTCCATTTAAACCCCATATGGTTGAGTGGAGTCCCTCAGAGCTCTATGCTAGTACCTTTTCAGTTTTTCTGTTATTGTGGGGAAAGCTTTTGCTGAAAATAGCAGATCGACAAGCTTACAACGCGTCGCGCTGCGACACGTTGTAAGCTTGTCGATCTCCTATCCCCACAATACGGATGCTGGGGTTTAATAACCTCATATGGAAGGTCAGTCTAGTGCAGAGTATAGGGCTGGGCAATTTAACCCATTCAATCCAGGAACGTATCTACAAATGTCTTCTAAATCCTAACAGGTTTCTGAAAAAAACATATGTTGCTATTAGGGGTGGGACGATATGGGTACCTCACGATACGATATGTATCACGATATTAGGCCCACGATAACAATATATATCACGATATCTGAAAATGCCGATATATTGCGATATCACGATATATTGCATGAAATTTCACCAACGATATATCACGATATCTGAAAATATCGATATATTGCGATATCACGATATATTGCATGAAAAGGTTTTTTTTTTTTTTTTTAATATCGATATTTTTCGGGAGGATATCGATTATTTATCGCGGGAGAAAGTATCGCGATATATCGATATATCGATATATCGTCCCACCCCTAGTTGCTATATCAGTGGTGGTGGTCAAATTAGTCATTTAAAATACTTAAAGGTACACAGACTGTTTGCCAGTAAACTGTAATTCTTCTGCTGCTGCCTGATGCTGCTACTTGTGTCATAGTTTGTGATATGTACTTGTCTCTGTTATGTCGTGACTGTTCTGTTTTTTTACCAGCATGCAATGCGGGTCTACAAAGAGACTCAGCACTAGTCATTTCTCAACATTATTCTCGACATGTTTTCGATCAATGGCTGTCCTTTAAGCCAGTGGGTATACTTTCCCATACTCTGAACGGGCGGTGTCGTCCTCCCAAGCTATGGTACTAGACACGCCTCTCGCCTCTGAGGCTACTATACACGCCTGCCGTCGGTTCAAATCGCCATGACACAGAGTATTATATAGGAAAAAATTTGAGTAAAGTACTTGAGTAAATGTACTTAGTTACTTTACACCTCTGCATATGCGCTGCGTAGTGTCCGTTCTGCATGCTGGTACATGACTGAGTCATGTCTTGTTTTTTCTTTTTTTAGCGGACCACAATAGAAATGGAAATATATAGGCCTTTATTGAGTTTTTTATCCTCTGTGATATTATGTACTGTATGTTGTGGAAGTGCTGATGTGCTCTATCTTTTTACCACTAAATAAATAAATTAATTAATTAATTCACTCTCGCATCGTATCGTTGGCCCCACTTCGGGGCCGATTACTCGACATGTTCTCTCATTAGCTTACCATGGAGCACCAATGTCCAGAGTGTAAGTCTGGGCCGTGTTGCATCACTGAATGTGTCCATGCATGTACAAACTACTGATTAACATAATCACAGCTGGAGACAGATCTATGAAGTTCTAGTCACACACATTTCAGTCCTATGTGTGTGTCTGTGCTCATGTAGTGTGATAAGTAAGTCAGAAGATCAGACGATCTCCATCTTGCTGATTTGTCTCTTCTTGACATCTCAATGAATTGTGTCTCAAACTGGCGTGGAAACAATTTGGAGATTTAACCCGCATTCGATCCAGGAACGCATCTGTGTCATTTTAGGTTTTTAGCTATAACCATTATTTTATTATACAGTACTTTGGGCTATTCAAAAATAGCAGATATACAAGCTCATAGCGCGGCACCGAGTGCCGCGCTATGAGCTTGTAGATCTGCTTTTTTTTTTCTTTTTTTTTCGTTAAACTTTGTGCAAATCTTTGAATATATATTTTTTGAAAGTGAACATTTGTAACTCAAATCTTCGCTTCTGGGGGGTCCCTGGAACTAAATATTTTTAGATGGGGGTCGGCGGGCCAAATACATCGAATTGTGGGGGTCCTTGATATGAATAAGTTTGAGCACCACTGTTATAGCAACATAGGTTTTTCAGAAACCTGTTAGGGAAGACATTTGTAGATGCGTTCCTGGATTGAATGGGTTAAAAACATATGGCAGCATCGCACAACCAATGCTAAGACGTTGGGGGGGTGGGGGGCATTGATATTAGGACGGTATCACAGGTTAATAGTTTAAAAACTTTAGATCGTGTCTTACCTGTATGTAGATGAGTCAGCCAATCAGGTCCAACCATGGAAGGAGAGACAGAAAGAGAGAAGAGGGGAAGGGGGAAGAAGAGAAGAATTTTGTTAGCAACATGCTATACAGATACTACAGATACAACACTCAAAGCAATAGGCGCAGGTTTGCTAGTGACTGTCTCTGATCCAAGCCTGTTCAATGACTTTAGATTTCCCCAGACAGTAGAATCAGAAAGAATCAGCGTCATCGTTTTACACATGGTTCACAGGTGTAATTATTAGTTTTTCTGTGGAAAAAAAAACATTTATTTTAAATTCATGCAATCAGACAGATTTCTCTTTTATGTCTGAACATGTTTTGAAAAAAAAAAAAAAAAACTATTAGTAAATATAAAAAAGGGATATTTACTCGCGACCCATAAAAATGTGTCCGCGACCAACAAATGGGTCCCGACCCAGTGTTTGGGAACCACGTGGTCTATATGCGGTACATATGGACGTGTTACTAGATTACATGTCAGTGTGGTGGCGGGTGTGTAATTAATGAAGGCCTGACTCGCCCTTAAAATAAAACTTAATTGGAGACCATAACTCCGGACGCTCGCCTCAATTAAGGGAGAGATTTTTCTCGATAAGGGACAGGAAAGCATGTCGCCGTTTAATTAAGGCCGATTCTTAAACACACATCCCGCGGTCGTCTCGGGTGTCAGAACCCACTTACGTCAAACGCTCGAGTGCGGCGACGGACGGGCGGATTCACTTCAGAAAATTTGAGAAGCGAGGGAGAAACGTTTGACATGTTTTGGGGGGAGGTAAAAGCATCTGAAGCATTTGATGTTTTTTTTGCGTGTGTGTGTGTGTGTGTGTGTGTGTGTGTGTGTGTGTGTGTGTGTGTGTGTGTGTGTGTGTGTGTGTGTGTGCGTTTGCGTGCGCTCGTGTGTGCGGTGTTGAAAAGAAGCCGCACTTTAAAAAAGATGTCAGGGGCAGCAACCTCTTATATAATAACTTTATTAATATAGCACCTTTCAAAAACAAGTTACAAAGTGCTTTACAATAACAACAGTTAAAGGTAGGGTAAGTGATATTTTCGGGTAATTTGTTTTGTTTTTTAAAAGGTGAAAGTACTATATTCTGATAGTAATCATTGCTACAGAGCGTTTGTTCGGTCACAGGGGTCTCTCCAGCTCTTTAGTAAACAGAATATATGTACATTTTCAGGTAGGTGACAACATTTAAGCCAATCAGGAGAGAGCACTGAACATGTATTTTCTGTTTAATAAAGAGCTGGAGAGACATGGGAGACTCCTTTTACTGAACAAACACTCTATAGCAATGAGGACTATCAGAATACAGAGCTATTTAACACTTATTTTAACCAAAGTAAATCACTTACCCTACCTTTAATATACAATACAAATCTGAAATGAATTGCATACATCTCCATATTTAAACTTTTTGTGTTTTCTTTCGTAAATTAACGCCCTACTTGATCATACTACAGCGTCAACACAAAAGCAGCAAAAGTAGCAGATCCACAAGCTCGAAACGCGGCGCGAAGCGACGCGTTTCGAGCTTGTCGATCTGCTACTTTTGATGCTTTTGAATTTGAATCGTGTAAAGTAACAGTTTTATGGACATGTGAGGTTTCCGCCCCGACAGAGGCGATAATGTGATGTTGCGACAGAAATAAACCCGGTCTTCTTTATCCAACAAAAAAAAAGGTCTGTAAATCTCCCTCAAATAGCTTTGCCATCCTCAGCTTTCCAGTTTGTACACCTGCAGCCTGTCCAATGTATTGGGCCTCGTGCAGGGCTCCCAACACTCTATCAAAAGAAGTCCCCACTACCAGCAGTCCTGCTCCAGATGTATTAAAGATTATAAGGTCTTACAACTGGTCTCTAACCATGTAGGCAGCTCGGGGAGGACCTTTCCCTGCAAAGATGTGTCAATGTTGCTTTATTCAAGCGAGTCCTGGGGCCTGTGGGTAGACCGTGAGGATATTGGAAGTTGCCCCTAGAAGTTGCCCCTAGAGCTGTCACGATTATGATATTTTACTTGACGATTAATTGTCATACAAGTAATTGCGAGTAACGATTTAATTGTGTGGCTTTAAATGGCCAGACCAATGCAACTAGTCGCAACTCCTTGCAACAAAACAGTGTTAAGGCCAGTCCACACCAAAACAACTCCTTGCAACTGCTGCAAGTAGTTGCATGTCTGGCCTTTAGGCTAGGTAAACAAAAGTTGCACGGGGCAGATTTGACAAAATAATTAAATACACAAAGAAATGACTGACAGTGACCGATACCAATAATGTATTATGGCCAAAAGACACAATATTTAATATTTTATACAAAAAAAAATGTTACAAAATAGTGGAAATAGCCGATCTACAAGTAAACAACGTGTTGTGAAATGTCTGAACCTTTCTCAACATGGAAACGATTATAACGAGCGTCCATTGATAGCGTTTCACATCCCTCTGTGGACCAAATGCATTTAAGCACATGCCCCCCCCCCCCCCCCATACACACACACACAGTATTGACCCATGACCAATCCCCCTGTTGTTCATGGCTTTCTGTGAAAACCCGCAAAAAAAAAACGATCTGATCGAAATTAAAACCATGCAATCCATACATGTTCTTGCCTCAAGCTTGATGGTTGTAATTCAACTATAAGGAGTACAGCTCTCCATCGAGATTGGCATGGTATTCCTTAGCCTGGCATGGCCAGACTAATATCACTGGCAGATTTGTCTGGTTTCCAAGGATAGGTATTCCTGACAACAACAAAAAAAAAGTGCTGTGATGAGAATGTTTGTTACTACATCTCTTCTCATTCACTGCCAATGACGCGTTTGACGTCTTTTGGTGCTTTCAGTGCTTACGCTAGATGGCGCTCTTCGCTAACCTATGAGTCACCATTTGACTCCCGGTGAAGCAGCAAATTACGTTATCGCAAAAAAAAAAAAACAGCCACATTCACTTCCATTCTAATGGATTTGGAAGAATGCCCTTTTCTGTTGCTTTTTGGTGAAAACAACCTACACTCAAATGCCAATAACTATGGAGCGGACGATTGCGAAGGCACGCAATCTCAACAAAAGACACTAGTGTCTACATGATAAGAAAGAGACACTGGTGTCTACATATTGACAAGAAAGAGACACTGGTGTCTACATATTGACAAGAAAGAGACAGAGACAGTGGTACAGTCAGCTGGGGCATTAAAGGGGAAGACCACCCATTTTCAATATTTAACTATGTCATTAATATAGCATAAAGGAGTTGTGTGGAAATAAGAAAAATTTTAAATGTTAAAAATTTTAAATGTTAAACCCAAATTGATTTTGGGTTTAACATTGCAAATTACACCATGATGAGTCATCACGGTGTAATTTGCAATATTAAACCCAAAATCAATCCTCCAGTTCAACGCAACACAGAAAGGGGGGAACTTTTTTCTTATTTCCACACAACTCCTTTATGCTATATTAATGACATAGTTAAATATTGAAAATGGGTGGTCTTCCCCTTTAAGGCCACTAGTGGCCTCGGGGCATGCCATTTCTTTTGAGAGGCAAGAGGCCAAACTGAGGGGCAATGACGGCCATGGCCTTCGTGGCCTCGCTGAAATTCCTGCCCTGGTGAACACGCTCGGAATCGCTGGCAACGTCGGCCATAGACAATGTTTTATTCTGGCGGTTAATGAGTCAATCTCAGTGACTATTAGCTCTCTCTTTCTGTCTCGTTCTCCGTTGTCATTCAGGGTGTGACGTGACGATGGCACTTTTCCGATCTGCACTTTTGAACGAGAGCCGCCTCTCCAATGAGGGTTTCACTTTCAGACCTGTGACAACGTGAGCCACTCACTAGTGTATAAATAGGCCATTTGCAGAGAAGAGACTGCTTGAAAAGACACTTGTTCCTGCGCCGGCTGCCATGCTACTACCCATGATGCAGAGCGGCTGAAACAACAACAATAACATGGAGTAAAGCAGAATTAAATATCATGACTGAAAATGTTATGATGATGTTAGGTGTTATCATTCTTCTAAACCTTATGTTTGCTGCTGTTCTGCATACGACCAACCAGTTGAAGAAATCACAGATTGAGGCTTTAGCCCAAATTTGCTTTTATGACATTCCTGAGACCGTTGACAATTCATGTTTTATGGTAGATGCTTCTAAATGTGTATTCTATTGCTAGTTTGACCACTTCAAACCACTTCAAATACGACTTCAAATACTTTGACCACTCGCCAAAGTATAGAATAAGGCTTAAGGCAAGTGTGTTCTGTAATAATAATCGAAATCTGCAAAGTAACTAGCTACTAAACTATGCCAAATAAATGTAGTGGAATAAGAAGTAGAGTGGGGTAGAGCAAAGTAAAGTAAAAGTACCTCAAAATTGTACTTAAGTAAAATTGTGCTTACAGCAGAGATGGAGAGACTGTGATGTTTCTCCATCACACTGTATCTAATCTTTATTCCTACTTTTAATCCATGTCATTTTACGATTTCTTTGGCTATTCAAAAGTAGCAGATATACAAGCTCACCGAGTGTCGCGCTATGAGCTTGTAGATTCGCTATTTTTGAATAAGCTTTAACATTTTTGCAAATCTTTGAATATATATTATGTTATATGTTTTAAATATATATTTTTGAATAGCCAAAGACATCTAAAATGACAGAGATGCGTTCCCGGATTGAACGGGTTACGTACAGTTCTTGAGTAAATGTACTTTTCCAGCACTGGGATCCCCCCATCAATAAGAGACAAAGACACCTAAACGTTAGAAGTTATGTCATTAACTACAAAGGCCGTCTTCGTCTGGCACAGAGACGCAAACTCATGTATTATCCACATTATTATTATATACACACACACACACACACACACACACACACACACACACACACACACACACACACTCATATACATACACACACTCACACAGACATACACTCACACAGACGCAAACTCATATACATACATAAACATACACACACACTCACATACACTCACACAGACGCAAACTCATATACACACACACACACACACACACACACACACACACACACACATACACGGACGCACGGCTACTCATGCAGCCCGAATGGAATCCCCCAAAGGCAGTCAGATGTATTCAAAATGTCTTACACGGCTCCACTATATATAGCTTCAAAGACCCAGATTTCCCTATGTAGGCAAGGCACGCACACGCACACACACACACACACACACACACACACACACACACACACACACACAGGCAAATGTGCTGGCATAACACAACAACACATTAACGCGTTGACTAATACAGACACAGCACACAGTAATGTGAGAACATTGCGCCACACCACTGTGCCCACACACACACACAACTACCAGATTAAACAAATGCGCATTGTAGCATAGCGTCTCTGTCGGGTGGAAACCTCACATGTCAAAAACAGCTACTTTTCAGGATTCAAATTCAAAAATAACAAATGTAGCAGATCCACAAGCTCAAAACGCGCCGCTTCGCTTCTGCTACATTTGATGCTTTTGTGTGACGCTGTAGTAAAATCAAGTAGGGCCGTTAATTTCCGAAAAGACACAAAAAGTTAAACATTCGTAGATAAGAGGTTTCTGCCCCGACAACAGCAGCGATATGTTGAACAAGTCGACTCAATAACAAAGCGGACCGTGTGGACTCAGCAATTAAATAAAAAGAAGTCGGTGCTGAAAATAATACGGTAAGGCAGGAAAACAATAAGGCAGGCATGAAAACAATAAGGCAGGCATGAAAACAATAAGGCAGGCATGAAAACAATAAGGCAGGCATGAAAACAATAAGGCAGGCATGATGCCGACAGCAGCGGCGAAGCCGGAGCGATGGTACGATGGCCGCGCCGTCAACTCCGGCGCCGCCAGAGTTGCATACTGATAGGGTGGGAAGCAGTTATAATCTATTTTAAAATTGCTCTGGCGACCGGGCTGCGCGCACGCACACACACACACACACCACCAACACACACACACACACACACACACAGCTTACACAGGGATGAAAGAGATGGGTAAGGAGACTAACAGATGAAAGTTGCCTAATGATTAAACGTCTGATTGCAGGAGCCATTTTCTCCTTTCTGTGTCGAGTCTTTCATCCCGGGGCGCAGGGAAAATATGCAGCAGCTTTGGACGCATTCTGCCCAGGCCGCATTATACTCTCTCTCTCTCTCTCTGTCTCTCTCTCTCATTCTATGTATTTTGTAACACAGCTGTAGGAGGCCTGTGTGGAAATGAGGTCACGAGAACACAACTCACACTCGCTCCCTCCTCCGTACCGTACTGTTGATGTTGAACACCAGTCGCCGACATTTTAATTATAGTTGTGTTTAGATTACTGGTGGTGAATTGAAAAGTGACACCTTCTCTGAATGCATTTAGATATATGATATCTGTGTGTTTGTCTTGCTGTGTGAGAGATGGTTATGACGGTATTTTATGGCTTGAGGGGGAGAGAGAGAGAGAGAGAGAGAGAGAGAGAGAGAGAGAGAGAGAGAGAGAGAGAGAGAGAGAGGGGGTTAGTTAGTTCCCAGCATGCCTTTGGGTTGATGCCATTTCCAGCGTATCACTAAACATCAAGAATAAAAGCACAGAGAGACACAGAGAGCTGCACGCTGCGATGCCTTCATGGTCAATGCTTTCTCTGACTTGTTTACATGCACTCCCCCCCTCTCCCCCAAAGACCCCCCCAAGCCGCATGTGTCCATTCACAGACCCTCACCGTTTGACTGCTGGCAAAACACAATGAAAAGACTGGCTGACTGTTTGAGCTAAAATAACTGTAGCAGCTGACGTCTGTTAATTAAACCAAGAGAAGACGAGGAGAGGAGAGGAGAGGAGAAGAGAAGAGAAGAGAAGAGAAGAGAAGAGAAGAGAAGAGAAGAGAAGAGAAGAGAAGAGAAGAGAAGAGAAAATAATTGTATTTTCTGTTTCATTAGGCTATGTTAGTATAGAATAGAATACTCATGGTATTTAAGACATTTATTTTGCCTTGCTTATCACAATGATTAATCTGACAGATATTTTGTGTACTTATTTTTTTTTGATGATCTTTCTTTTTTTGTGTAAAGCACTTGCATGAAAGGTGCTATACATAAATAAATAAAGGAATAAATAAAGGAATACATAAAGACCATTATGGTAGAGCTCCACCTCCAACAGGGCTAACCACTTAAACCACAGCATCGGGATTGTGGGGAAAGCTTTCGACAAGCTCAGAGCGTCGCGTTCTGAGCTTGTCGGTCTGCTATTTTCAGCTTTGAAAGCTTTCCCCACAATAACAGATAACAGGAAAGACTAGTATTGAGCCCTGGGGGACTGCAGTTGCCCATATGGGGTTTAAGTGATTAAGTACAAAATACAACAGAATCAGTATAGTATATACCAGTATATACCAGTGGTTTTCAACCAGTGGTCCGGGGACCACCAGTGGTCCTTGAGGGAGTACAAGGGGGTCCCCAGCGAAATGAGTTAACAGAGCGTCACAATCATTTTTAACCACTTAGCTTTGGCTATTCAAAAATAGAAGATATACAAGCTCTTTGTAGATCTGCTATTTTTTTTAAATCCTTGAAAAAGTGTGCATATCTTTGAATATTTATATTTTTTAAAGCGAAAATGAACTGATATCTTTGCTTCCGGGGGTCCCTGGCACAAAACATTTTTTAAATGGGGGTCCGCGGCCAAATGTATATCAATTTAGGGGTCCTTGGCATGAAAGAGGTTGAAAACCACTGGTATATATACCATAAAACAACAGATAGGGGCTGTAATACTTCAAACATGGATGAGATAAACACAGTCAACACAGGAGACATGGAGAGGAGAACAGAAGAGAGTGACAGCAGGTTGACAACCTGCACTTTGGCAGAAACAGAGTGCACACAACACACACTTTACTTCATTCATTCATTCATTTGTTCATTCATTCATTCGTTTGTTCACTTATTCATTCATTCATTCACTCATTTACTTATTTATTCATGTCTTAATCCATTCGTCTACTTATTTATTTGCTTATTTATGGATTAATTCATTCATTTATTTGTGTCGGCTGAGGAAAATAATGACTTCGTTATAGGAGTCGTGACGGAACAAAGTCTTAACATGATGCGTTCCAGTGCGCCGCGGGATTAGCGACGCTGTTTTGGATTCCATCATTTATAGATGCTATCTGCGTCCGTTGATAACACGCGCACGGTGCACGCTGTCAGGGCACAGTGTGGGCACAGAGTGATGAACGCATGCTCTCTCTCTCTCTCTCTCTCTCTCTCTCTCTCTTCCTTCTGCTATAAATGCACATTCACGCACCCGCGACTGCAAACATAATCTCTATTTATGTCTAAATCCACCTTTCCTTTCCATAAACCCTTTAGTGGGTCTCAAACCTTTTCATTTCTCTCTCCCCATAACTCTGAGGGTGTTACAACCAAATCCATTTGGTTCCATTTGTAACACTCTCAGAGTTACAGACCTGTAAGGGTCCATTCGGTTCCATTTGTAACACTTACAGACCTGTAAGGGTGCATTTGGTCCCATTTGTTACACTCTCAGAGTTACAGACCTGTAAAGGTCCATTTGGTTCCATTTGTAACACTCTCAGAGTTACAGACCTGTAAGGGTCCATTTGGTCCCATTTGTTACACTCTCAGAGTTACAGACCTGTAAGGGTCCATTTGGTCCCATTTGTTACACTCTCAGAGTTACAGACCTGTAAGGGTCCATTTGGTTCCATTTGTTACACTTTCAGAGTCACACACCTGCAAGGACCCATCTGGGACCCCCTTAAGGGACCCAGATGGTCCCTGGACCACACTTTGAGAACCACTGCTTTAGTAAACCAGAGTTGGCTACACCAAAAAAATCTCTTTAAAAAAAATAGCAGACGTATTCGAAAAATAGCAGATCTACAAGCTCACAATGCGTGGCAACACCACGCATTGTGAGCTTGTATATCTGCTTATTTTTTTTGGTTGAATGCATTATATTGCTTTTTTCCACAGTTTCTCTCTCTCTCTCTCTCTCTCTCTCACACACACACACACACACACACGCACACGCACACGCACACACACACACACACGCACACGCACTCACCTGCTGTAAATACATGAAGGTGAGCGCGGCGCAGGACAGCTGAGGACACACGTCCACGTTGGGCAGCGCCACGCACGTCCCTCCCGTCAGGGGATGCTGCATGTCGGTGTGTGTGTGTGTGTGTGTGTGTGTGTGTGTGTGTGTTCTCCTCCACGCCGTTCCAACCGGAGCGCAACAACAAACCAGCGCGCAAAGAAAAACACAGGAAAAAACAAGCTAGAATACGACGCTCTTTTCTCCTTATTTTGGACCACTTTGCAGAGAGAGACAGAGAGAGAGAGAGAGGAGGAGAAGAGAGGAGGAGAGAGGGGGACAGAGAAGAAGGGAGGAGGAAAGGAGAAATAGAGAGAGAGAGATGGAGAGAACGAGAGAGACGGAGGCTCTGTAGGAGCGACTATAGCGAGCGACCGGGTCCCGCACGGTGGAATCCAGAGTGTTGTTGGTCTGTGTGTCTGCGAGCCGTGGGAGGCGGGACGGCTCCGCGCGCGTGTGTGTGTGTGTGCTGAGCGCTGACAGGAACGGCAATGAGAGAGAGAGAGAGAGCGAGAGAGAGACAGAGAGAGAAAGAGAATATGATGTGCGCTCCGCGGTTGCAGAGCGCGTCTTCCTCCTCCAGCCTGTGTGTGTGTGTGTGTGTGTGTGTGTGTGTGTGTGTGTGTGTGTGTGTGTGTGTGTGTGTGTGTGTGTGTGTGTGTGTGTGTGTGTGTGTGTGTGTGTGTGGCGATCACTGGAGCGTGAGGAAAGCAGAACATTGTCAGTGTTCCTTTATAATGGGGGCATGCTTGCTTCGCAGGCTGCATGCGTGCGAGGTTGCGTGCGTGAGCGTGAGCGTGAGAGAGAGAGAGAGAGAGAGAGAGAGAGAGAGAGAGAGAGAGAGAGAGAGAGAGAGAGAGAGTGTGTGTGTGTGTTGTGCATGTGCTGTTTGTTCTCGGGAGAAAAAATAAAAATATAAAGCAGATTTCTTCCCTCTCTTTCTTTCTCTTTTCTGTCCCCCCCCCCTCATTCATTCTCTCTTTCTTCCCCTCTCTCTCTCTCTCACATTCAGGTTCTGTCTCTGTCTGTCTGTCTGTCTGTCTCACAGTGCTGATGAGTTGGAGTTCCCTGACATGTGGTACCACCAGGGGCAGAGCCACGCTTCTACTGACTGACACACACACACACACACACACACACACACACACACACACACACACACACACACACACACACACACACACACACACACACACACACACACACACACACACACACACACCATATTTAATGGGAACGTAGCGTACCCACATGTTTAGTGTCAGTGCCAACAGAATGTTTAATTTAGCTCCGTTCAGTTCACTTTTTATTTTTCAATGCAATGGAACGGCAGTGTGTTTGATTAACCATGAACATTGTTATAGAGATATTATTGCCATTATGTTATATTATACTATTCCTTAGGTTGGTGATTGGGGGGGGGGGGGGGGTCGTCACTTGAGCCCTTTGATGACTATGGTGAATAGGGTAGTCTGGGGGCAGGATCGAAGGATCTTGTTTGCTTTTCTGAGTTTGAGTTTATATCGGTAATCTCGATATAATTGACCTCTGAGAGTTCAAATCAGTGCGCTCTGTATGTTGGATGCCGCATGTATGTTGGATGCCTGTATGTTGGATGCCGCACAGAGTATGTTCAGCGCAGCAGAGCACGTGCGCTCATGTTCAGCGCAGCACTGGTTTAAAAAAAAAGAAAAAAGACGCACCGACATTCCATAGGCTAAATCAATGCATTTTGTGATCGCATCGCTCAACTAACGGGGAATACCAGAAAATAATAATATTTTGACATACGGGAAAAACGGTTGGTGCGGATATTTAAATTGGCTAATATAATTATTGCGGTTGGATAACGGGCGGATAATTAATTTGTACATGCGGATTCGGATGACGTGAGATGCCAATCCGCGCATCTCTACTATATTAACTATTTTACTGCCATCGATGTGTTTTCGAGTCAATTGCTACTTAATCCATCCATGCCGTCGACACGTTAGACGCGTCGATAGCTTTTTAATTGTTTAATAAACGGAAAGCTCCGGTTATATTTTCTTTTCTCTGGACAACGAACAGTTATCCCCTTTGTGTTCACCAACGGTCTGACACGCGATCATCATATATATTAATGTTCTTTACGTGCATTATTGCCGGATATGGTGCCTGCACCCTGGTTGTGCTGGTGAAAATTACCTCACGAAGCTCGACTCTGAAAACGTAACCCTATAGTGGTTGGTGGATGGATCGTGTTTGTTCATACACAAGGCCAAACGATGGATTATAATGGATATACCATTTCTGTGACCGGTTGAAAAGGTTATAAAACACAAAAATCGCTGGCACTGGGTGAGTATATTATGAAAATACTCTGGCAGTATAAAGAGTTAATAGACAATAATCAAGGTTGTTCTTTATTGTCACATATTGTGTACAGGAAAGAGAAAAACAAGAACAAAGACATATTTTTGATAATAATGATAATGATAATATATTTGAATGCAGCTTTGGCACACTCGCATCGTCCAGTACACCCTTTCGTGCAGTGACAGCGGATTAATTCATGGCACGATTTTGACGCTTCAGGATAGTGGTCCAAAACAGTTTCCACCCAGTTATTTCCTTTGTCCAGCCCCAATCAGATGGCTCTGGCATCTCTGGTTCCAGGACCAATGCTTGGTTCCAACAGTTGGCCCGGTAGCAAATGTGCTTGATGTGTTGCTAGTGCTGTCTAGGTTGGAGGAATGTTCTCTAGTGTGACTTCTGTGTGAAGAGCTTTTTCTTGGCATCATTCACTTCCGTGCAGTCACTGGTTCGGTCATACATGAGCACCACAAATCCCTCTAGCAGGAACATTGATCCTTCACTGACCTCACTTGGCATGCATAGGAGTTCACTGAAAGCCCTTTTCACCTCTGGGAATGACTTCCATGTTTCCCAGGCAGTCTTCTTTCCTCTGCCAGCGAACGCAGATACTGTGTCAAGGCGTGAAAGACTGGGAGAGTCAGACACTGTGTTGGAGTCATTGTGGCAACCATTCCACAAACAGCTACATATGTAGCAAAAGCTTGATCCAACACCAATGGCAACCCACAGCTCATCGGGACCTATCTTGCTGAATTAAGCCAAAGCCAGTACTACCACATCAGTATCAACAGTACTGTACGTATGGTCACCTTCTTACACCCCTTTTGCACAGCATCGGTCACCTGCAGAAAGAGACGAGTGTCAGCCTCCTCTTGTGAACATGGGGTAAGGCAGGAGAAGTTTGAATCAGCAGGACAACAGAGGACTCCACTTCCATTGGTTGCATAAAGTTCCTTGCCCTCTGCTAGAGGAATGTTAATTAATTAATTGTCTGATCCTCATCAGGTGTGTCATTGTTGGTGGTGCCTATATAAGAGACCAGTGTTTGTTACACTGCCATGTGTTGATTCTGAGGAAATCACTGCATTTTCTTTGGGCACATTTTTACCTTGACCTCAACCTAAATGCATTTCCTTGAAATCTGGTGATATCTAAAGTATCACCAAATGAAAAGGCATCACCTATTTAGTTGGAATTTGAAATGATACGTTAAACGCTTTACTACTGTGTTTGGTTCCAAACTTAAGTTGGACTAGCGGCCATTTTGGATTTGACCTCTCACGGTCCTCAGAGGTCCAATCTGACTTCCCTCCACATCTGAAAATGAACATATATACTAACTATGATGAAAGTTTCATGCTTCTTACAAAAAGCGCACAATTTTTTTTGTTTTTTTTTGTTAAAACACAGTACTAAAACTGTTTAGACCCATCAACTAAATCCATTCACTGACATTCTCTCTGGCTCTATCTGTCTCTTACTCTCTCTCTCGCACACACACACGCAAAAGCACACACACGCACACGCACACACACACACACACACACACACACACACACACACACACAATGAATTGTGTAACATCATGTCCCCGGATTTTTTTCTTTTTAGTGTAGCACTGTAGGTAATCTTAGAGTAACATTCATTGCAGATAGAGACGTCCCAAAAAAGTGCTATACCAAGTGCTGCAAAATCCTGAAAAGAATTGTCTTTTAAATGTGTTCCCATGCCAATAAAGCCCTTCTGAATTGAATTGAATTTAATAGAGATGTTTACTTTAGGCCTAGATTTTGAAAATACAAAATACATTTGGCACTGGTATTGTGTATTTTATTTAAATACAAATCCTGGAGAGCACTCGCAAAGTATTGTAACAAGATACATTTTGATGTGTTTTACCCTGGCTAGATATCTGAGCTGCTTCTCTCCCCACAATGGCGGTTTGGATTGTCTATTTTAAATAACCAGGCAATTTGATCGCTTTGTTTGACAATTTCATGTTTGTTTTGTTATTCTAAAGGTAGGGTAAGTGATTTACTTTGGTTAAAATGAGTGTTAAGTAGCTCTATATTCTGATAGTACTCATTGCTATTAGACTAGTGTTTGTTCAGTAAAAGGAGTCTCCCATGTCTCTCCAGCTCTTTATTAAACAGAAAATACATGTTCAGTGCTCTCTCCTGATTGGCTTAAATGCTGTCACCTACCTGAAAATGTACTATCACTTACCCTACCATTAAGCATACTGTGTAGATAATAATGAGATATTCCTGTTACAAAATTCAGTGTGTTAATTTAAGCCATTATTAAGACCTGAGGCCGATTCTACAAATGCCTCCTAAATCAGTAGTTCTCACACTTTCAAGATTTTTAGCAGGATGCATGGACAGAGTGATGTGTGAAAATCTAGCAGATATACAAGCTGCGGCCTTGTATATCTATTTTTTGAATAGCCAACGCAAAAACCTAAAATGACACAGATGCTTTCCCAGTTTTCCACAGGCTCAAATTAACACATTTTATTGAGTAGCGTAGCAGGGATTATGTTTTGGGTCTGCCGTTGCATAACATTGTACTTTTAGTCTTGGTATCTCAGACAGCAGAAAGATTCGCACATTTTACATTATTTAAGCCCGGAAAGCATCCTAATAATGTAATGTTTTGGACTAGCCTGAGGCTGTCTCCGAGGGAGAAAGACACTCACAGTCCTGTTGACAAACACATTTAGATTGCTATTATTTCAACAGATAAAATGCCCTAAAATGCCCTATTCTCACAATTTATAAAGTTTTTAACCCATTAACACATTCCCTGCCAGAGGGTTTTTTTTATTTTACTTCCCCCAGTGCCAGTGTTTAAATTTGTTTTACACAGGAGCCGAGATACAGGATTTTAAAGTAATAAGTTAACCAAGGAGTGAATGGAGCTAGAAATCTTTGGATCGTGATATCTCTGGTTCTGTGTGGATAAATTAAAAAAAAAAAAAACGGTTATACTCGTGGATGGCAGTAAACGGGTGTATTTTTCATCAACGGTTATACTTGTGATTGGCAGGTAAAGTGTTAAGACCGGGAACGCATGTGTAATTTTCAGATTTCTTTGGCTATTCGAAATTAGCAGATATACAAGCTCATAGCACGGCACTGACGGCCACGCTATGAGCTTGTAGATCTGCTATGTTTGAAAAATCGTGTGAATGTGTGCAAATCTTTAAATATCTATTTTTTTCAAGCGAACATTTGTAAAATAGTTTTGTTCCAGGGACCCCCCAGAAGCAAAGATTTGAGTTACAAATGTTTGCTTTAAATATATATTCAAAGATTTGCACACATTTTCACGATTTTCAAGTGCAGCGCTATGAGCTTGTAGATCTGCAATTTTTTGAATAGCCAAAGAAATCTGAAAATGACAGAGATGCGTTCCCGGATTGAATGGGTTAAAAGGATCATGAAAAAGGAAAAGTTTTGTATATACAAGGTTTCCACCCGACAGCAATGATAAGTAGAGTGCAAACAACAGTGCTTCAGAGACACTAGGACACCAGGTAAACAATGAAACCAATCACATTCTCAACAGTGGTTAAGCAAAGCAAATCAAATCTAAATAACCTAAAATGTGTACAAGTAGGCCTTTCCGACTTGCTGTGTATCTGTTGTTTAGTATAATATAGCATCAATCAGAAAGGGTGACAAGAATGGGACGCAAGGAGAGAGGAGTGTTAGGACAGTGGTTCTCAACCTGTGGGTCGGGACCCCCAAGGGGGTCCCACAGATGACAGGGAAGTGACAATTATAGACCTTTAATACCTTTTAGATACCTAAAAAGAAAGGAAAGACAGAAAGAAAAAAGGGAAAAAAAGACCATTACTTCATCAAAAGTAATCAACAAATTATGCTATAAAAGCTGGTCAAACATTGGCCAAATTGTCAAATAATATAAGAGGCAAAAGAATGTCCTTACACAACCTCATCTCATCGCCAAAAACAGCCGATCTACAAGCTCACAACGTGCCGTGTTGCTACACATTCTGAGCTTGCAGATCAGCCTTTTTTTGGCCTAATGTTTGCCTGTTATGACAGGCTCACAATAGAGAAGCTATAGGGTTCATGTGGTTAAAGCTAAACTCAACCAGCTCTAGGCTATACTGTATAACCGGATCAAATGGTGTACAATACAACAGCAGGCTGCTGAGAGAAGACTCCCCATTCACATTATGATTCATCACCTTCCTCTCGTAATAAAACTAAAATGCTGTAAAAGTCCATCTTTGGAAAAAAGTTAAGGAATCAGCACTTCTAAGAAATATGACGCGATCCGTCTTTGTCAGGACAGGCAGAATTAAAAACCAAAATAGGAAACGGCAAACTGGGGAACTATTTGTAACAAACCGCACTTTTTTCTGTTACCTATTGCTTTCTATGTAGTTACATGACCCTCATGCAACTACAAATGATGACAACACAAAGCAACAGCATTATAATCACATACTGTACGCACCAACAGCAAAACAAACAAAGAGAAAGTACTTTATGCCAACAAACAATGCTATGATGGAGAGAAACATGGTGTCTGTGAGAGACAGACAGACAGACAGACAGACAGACTTTTAACCACTCATTTTGTTCATAAGAATGTTTGCTACATTAGATGATCAATCACAGACTACAATACAACGCCACAAAAAAATATATATTTGGAGTAACACATCTACTAAAGTGAGGACGCCTTCATAGTCCCATATAGTTTTGAACACATCCAAAGTCCCCCATTTTTTCATGGCATTTATATTCAAACAATACTCGAGCTCTAACAAAATTCTTGAAAACTGCATAACAGTCTCACCTCTGCCCTCCATCCATGTTTTCTTAGATAAATTGCCAACTTTGCTTTCCCAAAGATGAAAGAAAGAGGAGAGAGAGAAATAGATGGGTTTACCTTCTGAGCGAGTGTAGAGGAAGTGAGTTATGTTTCATCATACAGACAGTAAACGTACAGCACTATAGAGGTGTGAAAACAGCTCACAGTCTTGTGTTTGCCTCCTGCGGCAGACACACACATACTACTGTACACACGTAATGCACTGAGGCCTCGCTCTAGGCCTGTCTGGCTCTCGTACTGCATTGATGCGCGTGCGTGTGTGTGTGTGTGTGTGTGCGTGTGCGTGTGTGCGTGTGTGCGTGTGTGTGTGTGCGTGTGACACAGCGATGCCGGCAGGACGCGCCGAGCATCACAAGCGTGTGTCTGACACAAAGCTGCGTACCGCGGAGCTACCCGACCGCTCACCGCAGCTCCGCGGCCGCAGGGCATAAGCTGTCTTTCACTCAGTTCCTTATACTTAACAAACATCACTCTGTCCACCCATCCATCTATCTATCTCTCTCTCTCTGGCTCTCTGGCGTTTGAAACGTTCACTGCCTGCAGGGGATAAACACTGTTGAAAAATTTAAACATGGACTTTTGCGAGACACACACACGCACACGCGCACACGCACACACACACACACACACACACACACACACACACACACACACACACACACACCACAAGTGTTCAACATTGTTCTTATTTTCTACCGACAATAAAAACGAAAACAAAAGTCAAATTACCTCTCAGCATATTTAGCTGGACAAGCTATTCATGTTTGTTTTTATTTTATTTCTTAATTTTTTTTGCCCTTTCGAAAAAAAAACTGTTCACCATGCACACCGTCTTTTTAATTCAGTTTTTGAGAAGTTCCGCCCTATTCAAAGACCATTCAAAACTTTGGACCCGTTTCCGCATTTGAACTGGGCTGAGTGAGCAGCGACACGGAACGCCGGCGGTACCAAACACATGCACACAGCAAAAAAATAAATAATGCAGAGCGTTGGTTTAACTCGCCGGAGTGTTAAAACGGAACCCGTACGGGTCCGTTTTAACACTCCGGGCGAGTCAAACCGACACTCAGGGATTTTGCGAGTGAAAATGACAATGCAAAAATGTAGGCCAGCTTTGAAATATCACTCGTCAAGGACCAGGGGCTGACGGTGGCATTTCAACAGGAAGAAGTGCCAGCTTTGGATATTTCTTTGATTTACTTTTGGCATTTTTTTTATTATGCTTTTTTTACGTCAGATTAGGTCGAGTGCAGAAAGAGAGAGACAGGAAACCAAGGTCAGAGAGAGAGAGGAGAGAAACATTGAGCGAGACATGATGGGGGGGGGGTCGGAATCGAACTCGCGCACTAAACTGGCTAAGCCAACAGTCGGTGGGGTCAGAAATTGACTCGATAAGATGCACCTCAGGTCATATGGACAAGGCCATATACGATACATACACATTGTGTGCACGCTCACAGGCGTATAAAATGCATACACAGTTGCGCACGCACACATTTTGTTCGAGGCATACATACATACATAATGCACAGTATACCAACACAGTCAGCCTGAGTGCAATCAGTTGACTCTCGCCCCCTCTTTCTCACTCTGTTTGTCTCTTTCTGCATGTACGTTTTTGGCTGTTCAAAAAATAGCAAGCTCATGGCTTCGTGCCGCACTATGAGCTTGTAGATCTGTTATTTTTGGAAAATCGTGAAGATGTGTGCAAATCTTTGACCATATATCTTCTTAAAGCGAACATTTTTAACTTGCCCTAGCCTTGACGACCTTGCAGGCTTATGCAAAGGCAAAAAAAAATGTAGATAGCAAGTTATGTAGACATAACAGGCAATAGAATTGCTCTGGATTAACACTAGCATGACTGAGGTTTCATTATCCTCCACACTGCCTGAAAAACGATCATTTTGATCCCCAAATCAGGCTATCCTATTGGCTACTGTCTCCCCTCTGTGCTCCAGACTAGTTCACACTTTCTCCCCCAAACAGTGGGGGGTTCCATTGTCTTCTAAATAGCCATTAACATCTCAATTGCACTCTGCTGAGTCAGTGAGCCCACATAATGTTGTTGTTGTAGGCAGGCAGAAACATTATAAAATAGTAATGTAGTATATATATATATAAAATAGTATTATAAAATGTAATGGTAACTGCAGATTCTGTATGTAAAATCTTTATAAAAAAGCGTATAAAACTATATTATATTATATAATATTCACATTATTGTCTGAGCGTAAAGCTCTCATTCTATCAGCTGTCCAAGCTGACAGAAGCGTCTCCTCTGTCCTCTCTGTCCCTCTCCTCTCCATGCAGGGGCGCTGACTTTTGTGCGCGACCATGGGGGCTGAACTTGACCACCACTCGCCCCCCCCCCCCCCTTCCCCCCCCCCCCCCCCCTCCACCCACTGCGTCGCGGGCATGTAGGCGCGCGAAGAGCGCGCGCGATTTTTTTTGCTTAATTAATTCATTAAATGACCATAAAACAACATTAACAACACTCTACCCATCCTTCAGTGTGTCCCATCCTCAAATGTTTTACTTAAATAAAAGTACTTATTTTAGTAGTAGCCTATAGTTACTACTCCACTACATATAGACAAATATTGTACTTTTACTCCACTACAATTATTTGATAACTTTATTTACTATAGTTACTTTGTAGATTTTGATTATTATTATTACAAAACCACTTATACAGTATATACTTTGGCAATTTGAAAATAGCAGATTTGCGATGTGTTGTGAGCTTGTAGATCTGCTATTTTCAAAGAATTTGTATACATTTTACACGTTTGAAAACTTGTGAAATGGGACCTTCTGCATAATGAGTACTTTTACTTTTGGTACTTTAAATACATTTTGATACCAATACTTTTCTACTTTTACTCAAGTACATTTTGAATACCTTACTTTTACTTGTAATAGAGTATTTTTACACCGCAGAATTTATACTTTTGTTTAAGTAAAACATTTTAGTACTTTTTCCACCACTGGTATTCAGTGCATGCAGTGAGTGACTGTTCACGCAGGACGAGGGAGTCAAGGGACACAGCATAGCGACCCTTCATTTCAATAAGGGCACACGGCAGAGCCAAAACCTGCAGAACATGTTTAGCACACAGCCATAGCCATGGTTCACATGACGCTTGGTGCCGAGTCCCCCTGGTCTAAACAAGTTGTGTTCGATTTTTCGAGCCGCAATAGCCCCGCCCCCCCCCCCGCCGCGAGCCGTTTCTCTGTCTGGGCTATTGTTCTAGGTGTCAACGGCGCGTTAACACCTATCTGCGCCCCGCTATAGTAATGGTAATAGTAATGGTACTGTATGTTTGAGCCTGACATCTGAGATTCATGAGGGGGCTGACCAATTGACTGTGGGGGCGCTAGCCCCGACGCCCCCACGTCATCGGCGCCCCTGTCTCCATGTCAGCGTAAAGTGAACACATCGCTATGTTCCACAAATGTGCTCATTCCTGCTCTACTCCTGCGCTAAATATCTGATCTACAAACATAAAACAGTCGCTGGCTGACGAGCCCTCTGCTTGTAGATCGGATCTGTTGGCGCAGCATTGGGTTGCCCAATTTTGCGAGAGAAATAAGCAGTCAGGTCTATGAAAATGTTACTGCATGCGTCGTTGTGCCCTAAGAAAACAGTGAGGCATGAAACCATTGCTTTGTAAATGGGGTTTATAGCCGAGGCTAATTTGCAACCCCAGTCCCTGGTTAGACCTTTCTATATAAATATTTACCTAATAAAAAATCTTTTACAAAAGGACATGCATGAATCTCTAATCTAAACAAGTATGAAAATATATTTATATCTGCAAAGTAACTAGTAACTAAAGTTTTCAAATAATTGTAGTGGAGTAAAAGTACAAGATTTGCCTCTGAGCTGTAGTGGAGTAGAAAAGTATTACCATTATAATGTAATTATATAATTATAATAATAATAATAATAATAGAAAGACGTGAAAAACAAGCCCAAAGTCGCTTATAATAAGCAGACATGGCAACATAGACTCGTTGTGCAGCAGCGAGTCTGCTGTATACGGGCGCTCTGCGGGGGGGGTGAACTACTCTTCCATGGGGGAGAGAGGGGGAGAGCGGTCAATTTAGCCGAAATATAACGGCTGGGATGGTATGGTATATATTTCATATTTATAATACGTTTCAGAAAAGAAAAAAAAAACGGAGATGATTTGAAACAAATATTTAGGAAAAGTCATGAAAAGAGGAACTTTCTCAGAGCTTCATGAGAGAAGATAATCCACTTTAAATTCTCAAAATCTGTCATATTGATGGCTTAGTCATGCAAGTGTTAAGAGCGTCTCCTAAATTGTAATTGTTTAAAACCCACACACACACACACACACACACACACACACACACACACACACACACACACACACACACACACACACACACACACACACACACACACACACACACACACACACACACAGTATTTTACTAAGAGTAGGCCACATGTGGAGGAAAGCCCTTTAACAGTATGTTGTGGGGTCAGTCAGGGACTTACTAATGTCTTCTGTTATTGTACATTTTATGCGGTTAAGTGACATTACAACAACTCTTCTCTCTCCTTTTCCTCCTAACAGCAACACAGGTCATCTTTTAGCAACAACCCCGACCGTTACATAAACCTAGGAAGGAAAAATATGACACAGACCTATAACCCCTCGAGCCTTCCACAGTTCTGTAATAATCCCAGAAGAATTCAGATGCATCTTCAACACAAACCAAAAAAAAAAGAAAAAACGATTCAACACTCTAGTTTCGACACAGCCCGCTACATAAAAGATGATACGTTCCTAATACATAAACCTCTTTCATCTTTTACTCCACCGAGCCCCGGCTCGCTCGCTTGCCAATTTACCCCCGAAAAAAAAGGCCTCCTGTGCTGCTATACCACCTATTTGCCCCGACAACCGTCTTGATTATTGACCAAATGGGCTATTTGTCTCGCTCGCGTAACCACCCCCCCATTTACCAAATCGGATTTCCCCGCTCGACGGCTCTTCGGCGGGGGGGAGAGGGGGGGGCTCTTTTCAGCCAAATCAGAGCCTGTTATCGGCCTCTATCATCATGGAGCTAGGAGCGTTTTCCGCAGCCGCGCGCCCAGTCAATGGAGCCTGCCAAACGCAGGGCTCCTCTGCCTAACAGCTTGCACCGGGCAATCGCTGTTTCTATCCCACCACACACACACACACGCATCAGAGATGTAATGCTCGCACACACACGCACACGCGCACACACACTTGCACACACACACACCCTTACACAGGCGAGAGAGGCAATCTGTGCTATCTATTAGCTGAGAGCTGCAGCGTAGTCTATTCCCCTGCCCCGAACACTCTGCCTCTGCGTCTCACACCGCTTCTCACATTCAATCAATAGCTCAGCACACTGAGAAGCACCGCTTTTTGTGTGTGCACGTGTGCGTGTGATTGTAATACTATGCTTGTGAGGGCTGCACAAGTATAGCGTTGTTGCTGTCGGGCCATATTTTAACTTGTTGTGGATTTTTTTGGGTGTAAATTAACGCCATACTACCGCAAGCTCAAAACACAGCGCGAAGCGGCTCTCTCGGCTCTCTCTCTGTGTTGTGAGCTTGTAGATCGGATTTTATTTTAGCGTTAGGGTTAAAAATGACATTCATAAAACCGTCTTCCTGCATTGTTGATGTCCTCACAACTAGTGCAAACGCGTATGTGTGTGTGTGTGTGTGTGTGTGTGTGTGTGTGTGTGTGTGTGTGTGTGTGTGTGTGTGTGTGTGTGTGTGTGTGTGTGTGTGTGTGTGTGTGTGTGTGTGTGTGTGTGTGTGTGTGTGTCTCTGGAATAAGAGAGAGAAGAACAGAGGAGAGGGGAAAGAGGGAATAAGGGGGGAGGGGGAGAAGGGAGGGCGAGAGGAAGGGAAGGAAGAAAGGGGACCATGGAACTGAGGTGAAATGAGGAGAGATGTGAATTTAATGGAGAGGAGAGGAGAGGAGAGGAGAGGAGAGGAGAGGAGAGGAGAGGAGAGAAAGGGGAGGAGAAAGGAATGCTGATACTGCTGTCTTATCTGGGCAGATCTATAACTTGAGGAGGAGTAAATAGATCCCATCCTTCTCTATCTCCTCCCCATCTCTCTCTCTCTCTCTCTCTCTCTCTCTCTCTCTCTCTCTCTCTCTCTCTCTCTCTCTCTCTCTCTCTCTCTCTCTCTCTCTCTCTCTCTCTCTCTCTCTCTCTCTCTCTCTCTCTCTCTCTCTCAGAAGGACATCACTTGAAGAGCAGCAGATATATATATTTTTTGATAGGTTGCTTTTCAGACGTTAGCGTTGCACGTTTTTGTCCTCAACATCATCACTTTCTACGATCTATACCGTCTCCCATAAACCATGGCGGCGAGCGAGCACGGCGCTTTTACCCCGTCTGACTCCCGCCGCAGTGGGACTTAAATCAACACTCCAGAATTAACCACTTCAACCCTCTATAGTCGCGGTCCTTTCAGGCCGCGAGCCTCCAAAATAATCATATTTGAACCGGGGACCCCCCACCCTGATAAGCACTTTGAAGTTGAGGCATTCAAAATTAGTTTGATTCCGTTCCACAGATAAATATTGTGAAAATAGCTGATCTACAAGCTCACAACGCCTTGCAACGCTCTATAATTCTCCAACTCTCCAGCTCTTTAATAAACACAACATACATTTTCAGGTGGATTGCCAATTTCATCCAATCAAGTTATCAGCTTCAGTTGTACATACTGTAGTGTTCAAGCTCCAATTGTGTCATCACTTCCAATTTCACTCGTTTATGCTGTTTCCTGTATGTGTTCTCTATCCTGATTGGATAACATTTGGTATCCCGACCTAAAATGCACTTTCTGTTTACTAAAGAGCTGGAGAGACGGAGAGACCCCTGCTACTGAACAAACACCTTATAGCAGGGGTCTTCAACAGGGGGTCCTCAGAGTTACTACTTTTGGACATTTTTTGAGAAGTCTTGAAAGTGTTTGAAAACACATTTTCAGATGGGGGTCCGTGGTTGTTATAAATTCCCTTCTTTGTCTCCTGAATTCCATAATACGTTTTGTTCAGGCACTTTTTTGGCCAGCTAAGTTTTTCCACTCCAGTCAGGCCTTACGTAGCCCTGCGAGTGTTGGGGTCCTCATTGTTTACAGTAAACTCACGTCGAGACGTTCCGTAGCGTCTCGCGTCCCTTTGTTAATGAGTGCGTTCATGAAAAGTAAGTTACTACTGTAATGGATAACTTATATTAACATTAATGGTGTTATGTGCATTTGATGCTGGTATGTGCAGAGAACGTTTTGTAGGGTAAATGGCGGTTTTCAGGCTATATATATGTGCATTTATGTGCTGTTGGGTTAGTTAGCTCACATGCTAATTTAAGCTAGCATGACCAGATAGTTGACTATTCTATTAACTGTGAAGGCATTTAATTACCCTGTTATTTGTTTGTATCATAACTAAATGTGAATTCACCTACATGCTGTACATTATTTGTGATGCATCTAATGCATTTATTGGTAATTATTTCCAGTTGAGATAATTGTACATTTGTTGTTCTATTCTGTTTTACAGAACCACCACTCAAATACAGTCCTTAGCTTAACATTCATACCATCATCCATCTTCTAATCTGCTATTCCATGTACTGCTGCAACTCTTTATATAAAGACAACAAAAGACATTCTGGAGTCCACGTGTCTGCTCCTTTACCAGAGTATCTGTCCTGGGTAGAGAGATCCCAGCTAAAAACAGTTTTACACAGAGTAATCTTCAATATTGGTCCTTCGAAACCGGATCATCTTTATCCACGACGGTGCCATGGACTCCCAGAGAACAGCAGCAGCAGCCGGAGACGCAGCACAAGTACAGGGAAGACTGCGACAGTTTCCAGCACACCTGCAAGGCTATGAGGTTAGCTTGCCACAGTCCCTAATGCCTAATATTGCCTCTCCTAAAGACGACAGCATGAAAGCCAGCGTACAGCAGCTGCGGTCACTCAGCCTGCAGACCGAGTTTGCAGCTACAGGTGACCAGCTACACACCACGCCCGGGCCATCTACCTGTCCATCTGCACTAGGAGCAGTCAATAGGACAGGTGAATGGGACATGGCATCATGTACTATTAACATGCCCAGCCTGCAGAACAGGCATGAGAGACTCCAATCACCAGCCCCCTCAGAACAGAGCTGCTACAGTCAGAACCTAACCGAACACAGCTTCAATACAAGCAGCTCTGGTTACCCCCAAGCTACAACCGCCTCGATGTCAAGCCAAAGTCAACAGAGCCACATGTTGGCTCAGTCCATACCGCCTACAATGACCTTTGTACCACTGTTCAGAGCAGCACCTACGTCGCCAACCCCCACCACGACTAGTATGGTTATGGTGCAGTCTGATTACCAGACAATGCAATCAGTGGGCCACATGGGTCGATCAATGTCGACAGCTCCAGGGTACCAGCCTGCTTACCAGCCGAACCAGCCTGTGTCACCAACTACAGATATCACACACGGTAGTGCCATGACGGGCACACAGACTCTATATCAGCCTATGCTGCAACCCGCACACCAGTCACCCGCTGCTCCTGCCCTCTCGCCAGTAGGTCAGCACCCAGCAGCGACGCCTCAGCAGCATCAGCTCACTTTATCCATTCCACAGTCACCTGCTGCACGTACCCTTCAGACAGTAAGCCAGCAACCAGCGGCTATGCCTGCACAGTACCAACCATCCACCTGGGTAGCAGCACCTTCACCACACCTACCTGCAGCGGTCCTGCAACCAGCGCACCAGTCTACACCAGTCATCTCTGCACAGCCAGCGTATCAAATGCCTGAGTGCCAACAGAGCTACCAGTCTCAACCGGTGTATCAGCACCAGCCTGCTCCAGTATCCCAGGCGACTTATCAGCAGGTGTCTCCAGCATATGGCCCGGTACCGTCCCAATCAGCATCTATCCTGCCAGCTCAGTCAGCCTACCAGCACGTGTCTCCAGCATATGCCCCGGTACCGTCCCAATCAGCATCTATCCTGCCAGCTCAGCCAGCCTATCAGCACGTGTCTCCAGCATATGGCGCAGTACCGTTCCAACCTGTAATAGCCCAGCAAGTCCAATATGACTATCAGCCCTATCCTGCTCCTGTCCTTCAGCCCCAGCCAGCTCTAGTAACTCAGCGAGCCTACCAGCAACTGTCTTCAGCACCGACCCAGCCTGTAGCAGTCCTGCCAGTCCAATATGCCAGTCAGCTAGCCTATCAACTCCATCCTGCTCCAACACCTGGCCCAGTGCCATATCAACTTGTACCAACACTACCGGTCCAGTATGTTCCTCAACCCTTGTATACGCCACCACAGACGCCATACGCCTTCCAGCCCCACAGGCAGCCAGTTCCCATACCTCAACTGCCCAACCTGGTGCATGATAGTGAAAGAGAATTCACTGACCTGAAGATGGCGCTGGACCATCTACTCAGTCCCCATACTGAACTCTCTGAACATTACAAGTACCGTGTACTCATGGAGCACCTGGTTCTGGATGAAGCCAGGCTAATAGCCCAGTCCTGCAGGCATTATGCACAGCCCTACACCGCCGCCATACAGGCCTTACAGCGGCAATATGGGCAGCCACATCAACTTGCACAAAGCGAGATTGCAGCCATCCTGAACTCGCCTGATCTCAAAGCAGGAGACTGCAAAGCCTTCCAGAGCTTCGCCCTTAACATCGAACTGCTAGTGGCAATGCTGACGTTGCTGGAAGGGCCCAACGGGATGGAAGTGATGTCGACCGGCCATGTCGATCGGCTCCTGAGTAAGCTCCCCAACCAATCGAGGGACAGCTTCGTGGAGCATCTACAGGCTCAAGGTCGCCTGAACACAAACAGCCTAAACCCGTACAACCTCCGAGACCTCTCAGAATGGCTCAAAGCGAAAGCTGAAGCTCAACGTCTATCTGCGAAAATGGCACAGTGCCATCGGATTGATGGGCCACAACCCCCCAAGAGAGACAAGCAGGTTCCCCCACACAGGCCTCACAACCAGCCTGCCTCAGTTTACCACGGTACTGATGAGCTTGAATCGGACAGCAATCAACCTTCAGAGACATTCAGGTCAGAGGCAAAGCAGCAGTGGTCCAAGAGGATGTGTCTCTTCTGTAAGAACACCGAGCACTACCTCTCAGAGTGTCCAAACATCGCCCAGCACTCACCAGAAGAGGTTGAGAAGTGGATAACAGACGGCAAGCGTTGTCGTAAGTGCGGTCGCACCAACCACGAGCAAGACGCCTGCACCCTAAAGAAAACATGCAGTGAATGCCAGGAGGTTCACCTCAGAGTTCTCCATGCCATAGCCAAGCCAGGTCCCCACGTCTACTTCATCACACCAAAGGATCGTGCCTCACTCACCAACTCCCAGCAAGGGGGGAAGGTGTACCTCAAAGTGGTACCAATCCTCGTAAGCCATGGAAGAAAGTCACTGCACACCTACGCAATCTTAGACGATGGGGCTGAGCGCACAATAATACTGCCAGCTGCAGTCCGACGCCTGGGACTCAAAGGTGAAGCTGAGACCCTCTCTCTGCGCACCATCCGCCAAGACGTGGCTCGCCTCACTGGTGCGTCAGTCGACTTCAAGGTGGCCTCCCCGATGCAGCCCTCAAAACAGTACCCAGTTAAAGGCGCTTTCACAGCAGGTCGACTGGCTTTGTCAGAGCAATCCTACCCAGTTACTTCACTCCAACAGCGCCACCGTCACCTGCGGGGCCTCCAGCTGCAGAACTTCAGTAACGTGCAGCCGCTACTGCTAATCGGTGCAGATTGTTCCCACCTGATCACAGCCAAGGAGCCTGTCAGGTTCAACCCCAGAGGTGGACCCGTAGCTGTTCGTACAGCGCTCGGCTGGGCAATCCAGGGTCCGGATGGTCTCCCACCTCATGCTACTTCCTGCTACTTCACATCACTCAAGCCAGCACAAGATGACCTCCACCAACATGATGAAGGTCACAGGCAGCTTCTGTGTGAACGTGACCAGCTAGCAGTACAGTCCTGTCCAGACCAAGAAGCTGTGAGCACCCCAAAGGCATGCACCAAGTGGGTGACGGACAGCGATACACTCCGGAATGCCACCCCTCTGCTCCGTGTTAAGGACGTGTCATTACTGAGGGCAGCTCCCGAAGCAATTATGCTCAGGCTCTGCAGTACAGAGCGACAGCCGCTAAAGGACAAAGCCAACAAGCCGACCCGTGGCAAGACCCTGCCGGAGCTAGCGGCACCAAATCGGTGGCTTCAAGGATCACCACTCCCCCGTGATCTGCCTGACAAATGTCCATCACTTACCACCTCCACAGAGCCAGAAGATGAGCTCAAGCAAAATATCGGCCTCACCCAGATAAGTCTGGCACCTCAAATACCAGACGTCACTCAGTCCAATAGCTGCACAGTCCTGGCCAAAGCAACTCAGCAGTTCCCTCACGGGGCGGCAGCTGAACCCTCTTCACTTCAGTCTGACCTTAGATACATTGCAGTTCCCCTGCTGAAGGCCAGTCAAGCGGACTGCTTTCCAGAAGAGACTCAATTGCTCAGGTATGCCAAACCAGTGCTGCGCAGCAGTAAGCTCAGTATGCCTTCACCAGAGATGGATCCTGTGATGCTGAACAGGTTCCTGATGGGGCGGTGGGACGCTTTCCTGACAAAAGTAACTTACACTCTAGACCCACTCACCAGCGCTTACCCGCGACCAGTAGCACACCTGGTCCAATTGCCAGCCGTTCTTAAGGACAGTACTGACACAAGGACTGAGGTACCACCTTGAGGAATTTATTGTTTTTACTTCATAGCCATGCTATTCAGGGGGCGGCTGTTATAAATTCCCTTCTTTGTCTCCTGAATTCCATAATACGTTTTGTTCAGGCACTTTTTTGGCCAGCTAAGTTTTTCCACTCCAGTCAGGCCTTACGTAGCCCTGCGAGTGTTGGGGTCCTCATTGTTTACAGTAAACTCACGTCGAGACGTTCCGTAGCGTCTCGCGTCCCTTTGTTAATGAGTGCGTTCATGAAAAGTAAGTTACTACTGTAATGGATAACTTATATTAACATTAATGGTGTTATGTGCATTTGATGCTGGTATGTGCAGAGAACGTTTTGTAGGGTAAATGGCGGTTTTCAGGCTATATATATGTGCATTTATGTGCTGTTGGGTTAGTTAGCTCACATGCTAATTTAAGCTAGCATGACCAGATAGTTGACTATTCTATTAACTGTGAAGGCATTTAATTACCCTGTTATTTGTTTGTATCATAACTAAATGTGAATTCACCTACATGCTGTACATTATTTGTGATGCATCTAATGCATTTATTGGTAATTATTTCCAGTTGAGATAATTGTACATTTGTTGTTCTATTCTGTTTTACAGAACCACCACTCAAATACAGTCCTTAGCTTAACATTCATACCATCATCCATCTTCTAATCTGCTATTCCATGTACTGCTGCAACTCTTTATATAAAGACAACAAAAGACATTCTGGAGTCCACGTGTCTGCTCCTTTACCAGAGTATCTGTCCTGGGTAGAGAGATCCCAGCTAAAAACAGTTTTACACAGAGTAATCTTCAATAGTGGTGAAATACATATCATTCTGGGGGTCCATGGCACGAAACAGTTTGAGAACCACTAATTTAGTGGTACTCAGTTCTTAATGGGTTAAATAGCAGATCTTGTAGATCGGCTATTTTATTTGGGCTATAGCCCATGTATTAAATAGGGCTTCCGATCAGAAGTCATCCAGGGTCTCACAAGGTTTATTTGACAGAGGAGCTCAAAGCAGCTCAAAAAACGCTATAAAAGCGTCTATCCAGGAGCCCTGTGTGCAAATAAAACACCTGTCCATAAACAGGGTGAAATAAGCCTTTAAAATCAGCCTGGTTAGTGTCTGCAGAGATGTGACAGAGCAGGGAGCCACTTACATTCTACCAATAAACGCTCAAACAAACAGGTACAGGGTGTGCTAAAAACATCAGTTATGTCACTCCTTGTCAGCGCTGGAAGAGAGTACTCCAATTTTATTTTGTTGTTGTCGGGCAGAAACCTCTTATCACCATATTTTAACTTTTTGTGTTTTTTTCTTTGTAAATGAATGCCCTACTTCAGCGGTTATTTGGCCCCGGACCCCCACCTGAAAAGAGTGTGTGCCATGCAGGGACCCCCCAGAAGCAAAGATTTGAGTTAAATGTTCGCTTAAAAAAATAAGATATTCAAAGATTTGCACGAATCTTCAAGATTAAAATAAAAATAGCAGATTCGGTGCCGTGCTATGAGCTTGTAGATGAGATTGTATAGCTCACCCGTTTTGTCGGGTTCACCTGGGGTTAAAAAGCTGCGTCATTAACCTTTTCTCCGACAAGATAACATCACTCACTAAATGGAGACACGATTAAAACAGACACACCGAGAGGTCACACACACACACGTGGTGGAAAAAGTACTCACATGTTTTACTTAAAAGCAAAAGTCCGAATTAGAAATTTACTTGAGTAAAATTACAAAATGTCAGGTTTCAAAATGTATCAAATCTTTTGAAAATAGCAGATCTACAAGCTCACAATGTGTCGCGACTACCAGAGAAACATTTTGGCATTGATTATTATTGTAGCATATCGTCTCTATCGGGTGGAAACCTCATTATATCCAAAACTCTTACTTTTCACGATTCAAACACGAAAAGTAGCAGATCTACAAGCTCGAAACGCAGCGTGAATCGACGCGTTGATCTGCTACTTTTGATGCTTTTGTGTGACGCTGTATAGTATGATCAAGTAGGGGGCGTTTATTTTGTATATATTTGTATCCCTCTTTCCGTTCCGTTCCTCTCCTTGCAGGGATATACTGTACAGTATAAACAGAGCAGAGTGGAGTTTTTTTTTTATCAGTCGGCCGCCGCTGACCCTGACCCTTTAAGGATGATGGCGGAGGCAGCGGGTGCACCCCCTCAATTACTGTCCGTTAATTGAAAAAGCTAATCTGCTTTTGTAGGGGGCCAGGCAGGGTTAAATGCACACGCACGCGCACACACACACACACACACACACACACACACACACACACACACACACACACACACACACACACACACACACACACACACACACACACCACTCTCCCTACAATACATGTGTCTCACTGTCTGTATGTATGTCTGTCTGTCTCTCTCTCACTCCGTTGCCATCAGTGGTGGACGAAGTACTCAGATGTTTTAGTTAAAAGACGACTTCACCATATTTTCAAGTAACCTATCTTCATATAACGGGCCCTCACTAAGGCTCTTTATAATATGGTACAATTTTTGTCTACTCTGTCTGTGTCTCAGAGGAGGGTTGCGGATATCATATCATATATAAGCAGATAGCAGATATTCAAGCTCATAGTATATGAACACAATAAATTGCAGATCTACAAGCTCATAGTGCGGCACACGGTGCTGCGATATGAGCTTGTAGATCTGCAATTTATTTTGTTTAAATCGTGAAAGAAAATATACATATACATATATATATACATATACATAATTATTGTTTTTAATTACAAATAAATACATATATATATCTTTTAAACTGTTAGGATTTGTAGAATCGGCCTCAGGTCTAAATGGGTAAAGTAAAAATAGCTGCTGCGACGCGTTGCAAGCTTTTTTCTCCACAACACGGAAGCCGGGCGTTTAAGTGGTTAAAAATGGAGATAAGAGGTTTCTGCCCGACAGCAATGATGTGCACTTCTTTATGACTCAAGCTCCAGTGACATGGCTGACATATAGCATGTCTTTGTAGCTACAATATAGCGGTGTGTGTGTGTGTGTGTGTGTGTGTGTGTGTGTGTGTGTGTGTGTGTGTGTGTGTGTGTGTGTGTGTGTGTGTGTGTGTGTGTGTGTGTGTGTGTGTGTGTGTGTGTGTATGTGTGTGCGTGTGTGTGTGTGTGACACTGAGTGCCGTGACACTGTGTGGGGTTTTTCACATTATGTCACCCGTTTTGATGGCGGGCCATCATCGCTCGTGACATTTGAGTTTGCGTGGGCTACTGGGCACGCTCCCTCTGTGGCGCCGTGGGCCACGCCGTGCCCGCCGCCGGCTGCCAATCGGCCCCGCTCTGCCAAGCGTGGCAGTCACACACACACAGACCACACACACACACACACACACACACACACACACACACAGACCACACACACACACACACACACACACACACAGGTGGCTGAGCACACACACACACGCACACAAGCATGCACAAATGCACACGCATGCACGCACACACACAAACGCACAGGTTTGTATTACTACACTTGTGAGGATATCAACATTTTATTGAAAATAGCTGAACACAGGCAGGAAATAGACAAACATTAATGGCTATCTTCTTTTTTCTGGTGTGTGAATCAAAATGCAGTTAAAGTACCATAAGTAGAACATACTCATTTAGCAGAATGTTCCATTTTGACGAGTTCAAATGTATACAAATAGTTTGAAAATAGCAGATCTACAAGCTCACAATGCGTTGCATCGCGACGCATTGTGAGCTTGTAGATCTGCTATTTTCAAATGGCCGAAATGTATATAGGGCTGAAGTGGTTACTGTATGTTTTGTAATAATTGCGAACCAAGTGGAGCTTACTATGTTACCGTGCTTGGGTTGTGTGTGTGTGCTTCTGTCCGTCTGTGTTCACGTTTCATTGGCTCGCGCCCCCATATGACTCGAAACTCCGTGCTGAAATGCCAGCAGCTGCACTGCCTGTATACAGCCTCCAGAGTGCGGCAGAGTGCACTACTACAGTGTGGTTGAAATATAGCAGCCACAGTCAATTTGCGTTCGCTTCCAGCGTTCGCGCGTCTTACTTGTAATCAAAATCTACAATTTAACTAGTAACCAAAGTTTGCAAATAATTAGTGGAGTAAAAGCACAATATTTGCCTCTGAGATGTAGTGGAGTAGAAGTAAAAGTACAGACATTTGGAAATACTCCTGTAAAGTAAAATACAGTACTTGAGTAAATGTACTTAGTTTCCTTACACCACTGGTTCACTCATGCGTGCACACACCTGCACACAGACAGACGGCGGTATATAGCGATACAGGCGTTATTATATTTCCTTCAGGCCATTTCTGTTTCACAGGTCGTGTGAACTTGTAGTGCGTATGCGTGTGTGTGCGCGCGCGTGTGTGTGTGCACGTGCGTGCCGTGCACGCCTGTGTGGATATAAATAAAAACCTTTGGATGAAATGGAATTAGGCGCGACATAAGGGAGATGTATTGGAGAGAAATTGGGTCATGGCAACAGAAACAATGGCATACTGTACGCTAGATAAAAATACCACGCAAGATAAAAAAAATACTGCAAGACAAAAGGCTGGAACTATAGAGCTACAGAATGTGTTGTTTTACAGTACGCCTACGCTATTTCAGTGGTTCTCAGACTTTCATGTCAAGGACCCCCCAAAATATTATACCATACCCTCCATCTCAAAATAGTGTGCGCCAGGGACCTCCAGAAGCAAAGATTTGAGTTAAAAATGCTCACTTATTATAGCTCTATGGGCTTTACTGTATATCTGCAATTTTTTTAATAGCCAAAGTATAAATATGTTTAACCCATTCAATGCGAGAACGCATAATACTGTAAGTGTCATTTTAGATTTTAAGCTATAACCATTATTTTATACTTTGGGTTATTCAAAAATCGCAGATCTACAAGCTCAGTGCCATGCTACGAGCTTGTAGATCTGCCATTTAAAAATAAATCTAGATTTATTTAGCAAATCTTTGAATATATATATATATTTTTTTTTTTCAAGCAAACATCTTTAACTCAAATCTTTGCTTCTGAGGGGGGGGGTACCTGGAAGAAAATATGTTCAGATGGGGGTCCGTGGCCAAATGCATATCACTTAAGGGGTCCTTCAAATTTTGAGCACCACTGATATAAAGCAACTGCCCATATACTTGTGTGTGTATGCATGGGTGCGGGTGTGTGCATGTGTGTGTGTGCGTGCGTGCGTGTGTCTGTGTGTGTGAAATGTAATATGCCTAACCCAATACCCTGGAGCCATACAGTGGACATGATGTGGGATGTAGGGATCTGTGGTGTTTTGATTGGCCAAACCTCATCGCACAGCGCTGGTATTTGTAGAATAAATGTCACATCCCTGGTGCACACTCACACACTCACACACACACACACACACACACACACACACACACACACACACACACACACACACACACTAGAGTATACTTTTCAAAACACTTATCAGCAAAGCTTCATTGATTTTTGCCCGAAAATGACAATAATCCCCCTCTTCATCTAAATCCCCTCTGAGACCTCCTGGACTTCTAAATGGTCACAAAGTAACAAAGCCAAGTGCGTCCGTTTAAACACACACACAGTGTGTGCGTGCGTGCGTGCGTGTGTGTCAGGCACGCACGCACGCACGCACGCACGCACGCACGCACGCACGCACGCACGCACGCACGCACGCACGCACGCACGCACGCACGCACGCACGCACGCACGCACGCACGCACGCACGCACGCACGCACGCACGCACACAGATCTCCAAAATTATATATGCCCGTTGGGAAGAACAGAATGATATCATGTGGAAAGCCTGCGTGTGTGTGTGTGTGTGTGTGTGTGTCAATTTGGAGGATGAGTTGTTCCCTTTATCCATGATTGATGTCTGCTGTGTCTGACAAGCATGTCAACTGTATTGAATGTAACAATGCTCTGACGTCTGGGCACTTTGTAACTGGCTGTTTACCTACTGTCTGACTGCACTGGCACTGTTTATGTCCTTTGTACAAGGCATTCCTGTATATGTGGACATAAATACATATTTCAAATGTGTGTGTGCGTGCAGTTACGTGCGTGTGTTCCCCGTGTGCATTTACACGTAAATACATGGGTGTCTGTGGCATACTAATCAACATGTAAATATGTGCTCAAATCGTTTGTGTGTGTGTGTGTGTGTGTGTGTGTGTGTGTGTGTGTGTGTGTGTGTGTGTGTGTGTGTGTGTGTGTGTGTGTGTGTGTGTGTGTTAGTGTGTGTGTGTGTGTGTGTGTGTGTGTGTGTGTGTGTGTGTGTGTGTGTGTGTGTGTGTGTGTGTGTGTGTGTGTGTGTGTGTGTGTGTGTGTGTATGTGTGAATAAACAACATCCTCCCGAACACACATGTTAAACAACATGTTTACAACTCATGTTCACTCAGCTCCGCTGTGATTGGTGGATAGACGGGCAGGTGAAACGGTAATGGCGTCGCGTTGCGCTGCCGGTTTCTCCTGGGTCTCATTAGCGGCTTTACTGGTGGATGTTGTACTGAAGTAAAACGTAGTTGTCGGGCAGAAAAACTCTTATCTCCATATTTGAACTTTGTGGGTTTTTTTCTCGTAAATTGATCACACTATCACACTACAGCGTCACACAAAAGCATAAAAAAGTAGCAGATCCACAAGCTCGAAACGCTCGTTTTGAGCTTTTCTGAGCTTATCAAAGTACAACATTGTAGTCAAGTACACTTGAGTAAATGTACTCGGATACTCCCCACCACTGCTATAATGGAGCTGTGTTGCGTTGTGTTGTGTTGTGTTGCGTTGTGCTGTGTGGTGTGTGTTTTCGCTGGGTCTTATTAGCTTGCATGTGTTACAGGCTGGTTTTAATGAATAAATGGCTGATAATTAGAGCAAAGGAAAGCACTGCTTACAGTAAAGTAATCACAGGGGAGAGCTCATTAACTCACACCGAGATGGAGCTTAACTGGAGGACTAGAACACATGTGACAATGTGTATGGATTTGGCTACATTGTGTCACACTTGAATCGAACTGCTACTTATTCTATGTACGTATGTGTGCTTATGTGCTCCAGACATTGTTTTGCCCCCTGTCCGTCGTGTGTGCGTGTGTTTGTCCGCCCGTCTGTTAACAGCTAATCTCCGGCACCATTGGACAAATACAGATGTAAAGTGTGGTCAACAGCACTGATGTATTAAAGAAAATTAAAAAGATAGATAGTTGGTTTCCCGCCCGACAGCGACAATATGGTTGTTGTGCTGTTGTTATTGTGGAGAAGAAACAAAGTTTTACCAGACAACCAGATGTTATTATTGAATTATCAAGCCGGCTCTGTCCGTTTGCTTTCCTACAACTGTCAAATTTACAAATAAAAAGAAGGAAAAAAACAATGATGCTCCATACACTAATGCGCGCACGCGCACACACACACACACACACACACACACACACACACACACACACACACACACACACACACACACACACACACACACACACACACACACACACACACACACACACACACACACACACACACACATGTAGACGCACACAAACAGCTGTTTGACATATTGTCGCTGTCGGAAGCCTTGTATCTTCATATTTCATCTTTTAGTACTAGGAACCTTCCGGTTCCCAAGCGGCCGCTCTACCTCCTGAGCCACTGCCGCCCAATACAATACGCTGTATCGAAGGGTCTGAATGAAACAGCACGCACGCGCACAAACGCACGCACGCACACACACACACGCAAGCACACTGTGCCATGCCGTAATAAAGTCGTCCACTTTACTAGCACTATAAGTGGAACTTTTCTAAACGTTTGGAAGCACTCCATTGAAAAATAAGCTGAGCTCAGCACTTTGCTAAAAGGCCGTATATTTCTATGAGCTCTGTGGCCGCTTCCCATAGAGTTGAAATGTAACAGGCAGTGAACAACGCCCTAACTCTTGACTTAGGAATTAGATGCTTTATAATGTTGCTGTCTACAATCAACAACAACAAAAAATGACCTGTGTTCCAATGCCTTTTTGTAATTAATTAGTCACAAGCTCTTGTTAATAATTCGTTACATATTATTTATTCATAAAACCCACAGACACACTTAAACGAGGACTTCACCCATTTTCAACCTGTCTTCATATAATTGGTCCTCAGCTCCTCACTAATGCTGAGGATAATATAGTAACATGTTTGTCTACTCGGCATGTGTCTCAGAGGAGGGCTGTGGACAGTTCACAAACCCGCCTACCAGTGACATCATCGATGGGGAATCCAAGCTAATAGTAATAGAAACTGCAGGCTTTCTATTCCTGGAAAGTTAACATGATATAATGGAAGCCATTGTTCTCTTTTAATAAAATATAAGTGTTTGAAAAAAAACAAAAACTAAATGTATGATGTCACTGGTAGGTGTGTTTTTGTAGTGTTCACAGCTCTCCTCTGAGACACAGACCAAGTAGAATTTTTTTTACCATATTATCATGAGCATCAATTATATGAAGATGAAAATTGGTGTGTCTGTGGGTTTTATAAATATGTAATCAATGAAAACTATTAACTCATTCCCTGCATAGGACGTAAAAAACGAAATTTTGAAAAATATTTTTTTTAAACAAGATCTCACGTTTCTTCATCTCTTGCCACGACACATTTCATTGTAGCACACCCGGATAAGGAAATACGTCAAATCGAAGATTTTCGTTTCCGTCCGCTTCCTGTTTAGGTCCCGCCCCAAAAAAGGTATTTTCTCGGCTTTGCATTTCTCCGCCGTGGAATGCTGTTTAGCGACGCTGTTTTGAAACTGCTACTACTGCAAAATGGAACGTCGCCGATTGAAAATGTCTTCTCTGGGCCACTCACACAACTACCCTGTGTGTCTACAAACAGTTGAACACACGATCATAAGGGATTTAGCGAGGTCTGTGGCGAGGTGGAAAAAGTAAGTGAGTTTTCCGTTTACATAGCGATACATGGTGTTTTCACACTGGGCTGGAGGAGAGAGACTCCGCCCCGATCAGAATGTTTGTTGTTTGAGCGGCGTGCACGACTCGCCTGTGTGTTTAGAAACGATTGCACTTGCGATCATAATGAAGAAATAAGTTATAAAAAACACTAAATCGCTGGCAGTGGGCAAACACAGCCAGAAATAAGTCTGTCAGGGAATGAGCTTGTGACTAATTAATTAAAAAATAATTGGAGCAGACCATCCTTGATGTGGCTGGACAGCAACAATATAAAGCATCTATTCAACCACATCTATTTGACCACTTCCAACCTGTAGCCAGCAGAGACCTCGACTGATCAGGGCCATCGATTGACCAGTCCAAGAAAATTACATAGGTCCCTAATGTTGTCATTTGCCAAGTGAGTGACTCAGTCACTTGTGATACTGTGTTTTTGGTTGTGTCACAGCCAGGGCCAGATTAAAACCCTGTGAATTCATGTAATTAGCTGATACATCAGCAGTCGTTGTCTAGCGTTCAGACGTTTCAATTTGTCTGTGCATTTTTTTTTTTAAGACTCGGTTAGCCTGGCTGTCATGGACCAGTGTAATTGCAGGCTTATACCTTTGCGCCTTGTCTGCTCCGATTCATTGCATTTATTCATTCATTCAACGAGTAAAAACAAAAAGAAAATGTTAACCACTTAAACCCCATTGGTTGAGCGGAGTCCCTCAGGGCTCTACACTAGGGTCTTTTCTGTTTTCTGTTATTGTGGGGAAAGCTTTAGCTGAAAATAGCCGATCGACAAGCTCACGGTTTGTCGATCTGGTATTTTCTATATTGTTTGAGTGTATTCCTGAATAAAACTTTGACCGGTGGTAAACAACAGAACTAATGCATTGGTATTGTATGTAAGCTCAGTACTATATTGAATATTGAATATAACACCTTTATATCTTATCTCAGATACCATGTGTAAATATATAGATGAATTGTTTTTTTCTTTAGTTTTCTTGTTCTCTTGTTGGATTTCCTTCCCCCCCTCCCTTCTTCTTCTTCCTTTTCTTTTTTTTCTATGGAAATAACGATACGATGGGAACTATGCACGAAACAAATTCACCCACTGTTTCTACTTTAAACCTGTGATTTGACAATAAAGCTGATTCTGAATTGAATTTCTATGTGTTGTATTCTACTTGTAGGCTATGCCCTGCTGACAGGTGTCGCCCCAGCCCGTAGGAGTGCGTGCAGTGACAAATATCACCCTCCCCCGAACACGGGCCAATTGTGTTCATATATAGATGCTCGACAAAGACACATGCACCGCGATGGATTCAAACTCCCAGACTCCGGCGCGGTGGTGGGCAGGCACTTTACCACTGCGCCACTTGAGCGCCCAGGAAAAAATCTATACAAGATGACCAACTCCATTTTAATAGAACAATAAGAGACATAAGTATGGGGGAAAACGCTCTGCCGCTGATGTACAATTCATAAATCGGACTGGCGTAAACAAAAGACATCCTATAAAACACGGAAGCACTCTGTTGTGCTTTGTAATTAGAGACATAATGGAGAGACGCTACGGATAACGGCCACGTTTTGGACCGCACAGTTAAAGATACCGCGAGGTCAGGGCCAGGTCCACTTTTAAATCACAACCGGCGCCAGTTGGTACAACGTCGGAATTAATTTAGTAAGAGAGGCCTTTAAATCACTCACTCCACTGCTGAGCTAAGTAAATAGGCTGCACCGTAAAATCCTCAGTGTTAATTCAGCCATTTTGTAACTCAGAGAGCGCTCACAAGGAACCAAAGGGACCCGTCGGACTCACAGTTCTTTTTTTTTTACAGTGTGGTCAGCTGGTGAATACAGCGAACTGACAAGCTCTGCATTTTATTATGACTTATATTGTATTACTTAGTGGCTATGTCGGGATATTACTCTGTGCGTGCGTGCGTGCCTCCGTGCGAGGGCCGAATGTCCCCACAAGTATAGTAGAATTAGAGAAATAGAAGAGAAATTGTTGGTTTATGGTAACAAAAATACACTTCTACTGTTTTACTTCGTCTGTCTGTCTGTCTGTCTAAGACACACACACACTTACTGTAAACACTCTTACCACTAGTAAATTCAGTTTACACGTTCATCCATGCAATAAACAATTATCACAATCATCCCTTCCACATTGTACACACACAAACACACACACACACACACACACACACACACACACACACACACACACACACACACACACACACACACACACACACACACACACACACACACACACACACACACACACACACAGCACAGCACAGAAATGCCATTGTGGTGTGTTTCTAGAGTATAAATAATTGAACAGGTGTGATAATCCAAACTGGCTGCAGGGAGACTCTGAGCCTCAACACCATGCAGTTCTGTTCCACCAGTGAACAAGAGAACACTCACAATCACACTGTACACTCCATCCACACACATTAACACTCACAATCACACTGTCCACTCCAGTCCACACACATTAACACTCACAATCACACTGTACACTCCAGTCCACACACATTAACACTCACAATCGCACAAGAAACACATAACCAGTGATAGAGCGAAAGATTCATTGAAAACACCCGTCCTTGGTTCTGGTGACTCATACTGCCTTCCTCATACGCGAGGGACCATGTTTAACCGTGTTTTTTTCATAAATTGTATTAATGTTTTTTATTGTAGTTTACTCTTTAATTTCCCCAAAGTTTCCCAAAATGTCAATGAATCTACCATGACTAGAATGGAGTCTGGAGTTACAATGGGTTTGTATAGGAAGGGGGCGTGTTTGATAAAATGAATATCAAATATCTAAATACTGAATCAATCAACTTAAAAACTGTCTGGGGTGTTCACAAAAGCCTGAGTAGACGTTAAAATTACCCCAAACATGTTTGAAAGTGAAATATCCCTTTAAGTGCAGTACTTAAAGTTGTACAATGCAGAATCCCAAATAACGATTTTTAGCAACCTCTGCTGGTCACTACCGTCACTGCATACAATTTCCGTAATCCTCGATTACCCAGAATTCCATTCGTTTTCACCGGAAGCCGGAAGCGTTTCAAAAAGCGATCTTTTAATTGTTTTATACTATCTACGGATCGTTTCTCTTAGCCAGTGGAGCATTAGTTACCATGAGCTGTGCTTTCTTTTTCTGTTCTTTTTCGATCTTCTAATCCTACATTCTCTTAACATCAGCGTGAGGTTCCTTTTTGCTATTACCGCGGTAGTTCCTGGCCAAACAGGAAACCGTTGCGGTAGTTCCTGGGGACGTCGGCCACGACGTCATGACGTTGGCCAGGAACGTCATTTTCCCGGGAAAGTCCCCCCCTTCACCGTTCAATAGAAAATATATAAATAAAAGGCTTCCGGGGGTGAAATTCATGGAGTGGGTGTTGTGAAACTTTTGCCACTGACAAAAGATATACAATTTAACTTTAGTTTTGTTGAAAACGTTACCTAGTATTACTTTAACACATTCCCTGCCATTGACGGAGACCTCCGTCATTTCAAATCCACCCGTTCACCGCCATTGACGGGGATCTCCGTCTTTTCAAAAACTTTTTTCTTTTGAAAATTACACAAGTGGGCGCTCTAACGTAACGCAACTTAGGAATCATCCTAGGACCCTGCAAGAAGGAATGGACGGAGGTGACGTCATTCCAAAAAACTGACACTCGTCCACTTTAGGTTTAAGTGGTTAATGTGCTTTCCACCACTGCTCGCAATCTCAGAAGGAGAAGAAGCGTCACGACACTGGAACCACGAGAGTCCTCATCCTCCCTCAGCTCCATTGAAGGAGGGAAGGCTGCGTGCGGTTAGCTACAGGCTAACCTGCTAACGCTGGGATGAGTGTAACATTTCAGCAGCGCTGCGTGCGGTTAGCTGCAGGCTTACGTGCTAATGCTGGGATGAGTAGTGTAACATTTAAGCAGCGCTGCATGCAGTTAGCTGCAGGCTAAAGTGCTAACGCTGGTTGAGTGTAACATCTCAGCAGCGCTGCGTGCGGTTAGCTGCAGGCTAAAGTGCTAACGCTGGTTGAGTGTAACATTTAAGCAGCGCTGCGTGCGGTTAGCTGCAGGCTAACGTGCTAACGCTGGGATGAGTAGTGTAACATTTAAGCAGCGCTGCATGCGCCCTGTGCCAGCGTGAGAAGAAGATGAGGAGAGATGAGTTCTCCTTTGCCTGCATGCTCTCTAGCTGCATGCTGCCGTGTCTTCTTATCTTAAAAAGGAGGATGCATTTTCCCCTCCTTTTTCCACAGCTTGCATTTAAAAAGAATGCCATGCAAAAAAAAAGTGCTAAACCCTAGTGGGCTGCTGGTGGAGAGAATGCATTAGTCATCCTCTCAGCGAAATGTGGATTTGGTGTGTGTGTGTGTGTGTGTGTGTGTGTGTGTGTGTGTGTGTGTGTGTGTGTGTGTGTGTGTGTGTGTGTGTGTGTGTGTGAAACCGCACCTAATGTGCAGGATGATTGAGGCATATTTCCTTTTTTCTTTACGCAGAAACAGACCAAACCCTTTGAAACCCCTCCCTGCTATTCTCAGTTCAATGGGTGACAGCGTTTTCAGATACCTGCACACACCACACACACACACACACACACACACACACACACACACACACACACACACACACACACACACACACACACACACACACACACACAGCTATACTTGTGAGGACGTCAACCTTTTAGGACTGTGCTTTTATGAATGCCATTTTTTACAGTGTTTTGCCTTAAAGTAAAGTAGGAATATCTCTTTATAAAAAGACTCTGTTACAAGTAAAAGGCCTGTATTAAAAAACTTTTACTTGAGTGAAAGTTGCCAAAATAATTGGCATAAAAATATATACCTTAAGGGTCCCATTTCACAAGTCTTTTCAAATGTTTTCAAAATGTTTCAAAATCTCTCAAAAATATATAGCTGATCTACAAGCTCACAACGCAGCACAGTCAGCTTGTAGATCGGCAATTTCTAAATAGAAGACGGATTAAAAGGCTTGAGTATAGCGGAGTATATAAGCACAATATTTGCCTCTGAGATGTAGTGTAGTAGAGGTATTCATATACAACAAATTGAAATACTCAAGTAAACGTACCTCAAAACAGTACTAGTTACTTTCTACCACTTAAATCAACTAAATTGATTGTCCGATTAACCACTTAACCCTGTATTAAATCTTGTTGTATATTGGTGGTGCACAAAAGGTTATGCTATTGATGCTGTATGAAAAAACGTAAGAAACCGGAAGATCATCTTCAGAGCTGCTGTGAGGCCTACAAAAAAATAAGTGAAGGCTGGCTGTCTTCTTCTTGTAAGGTCAGAAGAAGTCTAGTCAGTAAAATATTAACACAAATCAAGCTTTGGCAGTTTAATAGTGATTGAAAAAGCACTGGGGGAAATTTTAAATTGAGCTATGAATACTAAATGTTTTACTCTGGATCTTTGTAAGGTCACAAGGCAGAGTGGCTGCTGTCACCAGGAGCAGGTACTCCTGTGTGTGTACTTAAAAGAGAAGTCCACTCCTCTACAAGGCTGTGCGGGGGAGAAAATAAATGTCTACGGTCTTCTCATACCATGCACTGTATATCCAAAAATATTAAACTTGAACAAGAATCTTGGCACTGATTGGCACTGTGGTTTGTGAGATTATCCCGGACAAACACAGACAGAATACACATTTTTAGATGGCTAAACTCCTACAGAGTGTTTTAGTCTTCAATGATTTTGCATCGCTCCAGTAATGTACAGGGGTAAACCAACTCATATGAGACGTAACATTTTTCCTCACTTTTTAATGACTAGAGATTGTTCTATAAATGTTTTTTGTAAACATTCAGCATCTTAAACTTTCAACAGTCACACCTCTTAGAGCACTTCTTGGCACTTTGGAACGTTCAGATTCTTCCAGCGTCGTCATCATTAGTCTTTTTTGGTTGATTTACAAAAATAACAGCTGAACCCACCATGAGTAGTGAATCAAATCTTGGCCGTGGGGATGGTTTTCAATCGTTGGCTGAGGACAGGATTATGGCGATGATGTGCATACTTAGCAAGTCAACAAATACTGCACTGGGGGGCAAGCGCTCACACCCGAGCTTGTAAGCTATTAAAGGGATAGATCACCCCCAATATTACTTTTTTCCTATCGATTAGTCACCCCATGGAGACTTGAATTCATGGATGTTTTTTTGTTTTTGTCGCATTCCTAAGCCAATAATTTGATGACCGGCAGCGGTTCCGGTAGGAGACACAAAGAGTCTCCTTTGTGTCTCCTACCGGAACCGCTGTCTACCGGTCCGCTGGTCAGTAATTTGGAAAATGGAAAGTAATATTTTGGGTGAACTATCCCTTTAACCACGTAAACCCCAGCATCCGTATTGTGGGGAAAGCGTTCTCTGAAAATAGCAGATCGACAAGCTCACAGAAAACAGAAAGGACAACTAGTATAACCATATGGGGTTTAAATGGTTAAGATCTGATGCCATAACGGTATCTATCATTTTAAATACACTAGTATATCTATCTATCTATCTATCTATCTATCTATCTATCTATGAATGAATGCTTGTTCATTGAGACATGCTGACAACAGTCTATTCAGCCGATTACCTTGATTTATTTCCTGAAAATAGACCCGTCTCCTTTTTCTTCTCTTCTTTTATATTTTTTAAGCCAGAAAACCAAGTGAAACCTTGGCTATGATGACATTAAGGGACCAATTACCGTCGACCATTTTCCAAAGCATAATGCTGTTTGTTTGATTTTCAAGGAAGCCGTTGGATTGGGGCCAAAGTTGGACTGTAGTTGAAAATCAATGCATGTTTAAAAAAAAAGCCAATATCTCTGTTACACCAACATTGGTCTTTGTGAAGCAATTTATGTGCTTATAGAATTAGGTGAAGTATTTATAGAGACGACTATTTCAATTTGTCCAACAGAGACGTACACTGTCACAACACTGACTACAAGAAACCAGCCCATATAGTGGGACTTGGACACGTTTATGCAGCTTTGTGTTCACAAACTGCACACATAGTACCAGCGGTGGAAAAAGAACTACATTTTTTCACTTAAGTAAAAGTATCGATACTGCAATTTAGAAATACTCTGTTATAAGTAAAAGTCCAGAATAAAAAAAATACTTGAGTAAAAGTACAAAAGTATTGGTATCAAAATGCACTTAAAGTACCAAAAGTAAAAGTACTCATTATGCAGAATGTTCCATTTCAAGTTTTCAAATATATAAAAATATTTTGAAAATAGACGATCTACAAGCTCACAATGCATTGCATTGTGACGCATTGTAAGCTTGTAGATCGGCTATTTTCAAATGGCCAAAATGTATATAGGGCTGAAGAGGCTAATACATGTTTTTTAATATGATCTAAATCTACAAAGTAACTAGTAATTAGTTTACAAATAAATGTAGTGGAGTAAAAGTACAATATTTGGATCCGAGATGTAGTGGAGTAGAAGTAAAAGTATTGGAAATTGGAAATACTCAAGTAAAGTACAAATACCTCAAAATTGTACTTAAGTACAACACTACTTGAGTAAATGTACTTAGTTACTTTCCACCACTGGACCACTTTGTATTTTCACAAACAAATAGAGCATATTTTCGTAACCACTCTAAAACTACATAGCCCTGTATATCATTGCTGTCGGGCAGAAACTAGAGGTAACGTATGTGACCCCAGTTTCCTTATCTCCGAAGTAATATACTTACTTATGGGATAACATCGCCCCCTGGCGATGTAACCTCCTATCTCCATATTCTAACTTGTTGTGTTTTTTTTGTAAATTAACTCCCTATACTTGATCACTATAGGCATGTAACGATTCATTCAACTCACACACCTCAAAACACACAATTATTTTCTCTTACACAAATCCAGTATTTTCTTCTCTTTGTGTTTTCTCTTATCCTCTTTTCAATACAGTAGCAAATGACTGAAAACTCTTTTTTTTTATCAATTCTCTTACAAAGATTTTTTACTAAATCGATTTAAATTGTCACCAGTTTGAATCGATTTGAATCGATTTATGATAAATCGTTACATGCTATTGATCACACTACAGCGTCACACAAAAGCCGAACCCCCCAATGAATCAAACAGCCAATTATGATGTATATTTCATCAATCAAATGATTCATCGCCGAACAAACTAGCCGATGTACAAGCTCACAACCTGAGCTTGTGAGCTTGTATTGGCTATTTTCCGGGGCACGCGACACTGTGGCATGACGAAGTATCAGGCTTCTATAGGGGGCAATACAGTATCTCTCTCTCAATGTTCTTCTCTCTCTTTTTCTCTCTCTCTCCCACTCTCAATTTCCTCCTCCTCTCTCTCTCTCTCTCTCTCTCCCCTCTGTGTCAGTGTCTCTCTCCCCTGCGCGCTTGCCGTCTCCTCCTCCCATCTCTTGCAAATTAGATCATCAATTACATCAACCGCTTTAATAACTGACAATATTTACCCACACCACACACGCACACACACACACGCATATACACACACACACACACACACCACACACACACACACACACACACACACACACACACACACACACACACACACACACACACACACACACACACACACACACACACAGCGCACACACACGTAGCCTTGCCTAGCTCATTACAGGCCACCTCATTTATTTCTCGGAGAGAAGGACCAGTGCTTTTTACAAAAAGAGGCCGTTTCCTGCATCCCCCCCCCCCCCCCCGCGCTCTGTTAATTGAAGGAACACACTCTTTCCTTCCCTTAATTATGGCCCGTCAGGGACGGAGAGAGCAAAAAGAGAAGAGAAAAAAATAACACAGAAAAAGAGCCTCAGCTGCAGGCTGCATCGTCGCACGCCATACAGACACCCAATTATATTATTATATAAATAAAATAAATAATAAAAATTCTGACGTCAGCCTGAGGCATGGTGTATAGGTCTGAACACTGGGGAAATTATCATAAATTTTTTCCTGCCTTAAAAAAAACTATATATACATATTACACTCAGACTGCATTAAGACAGTGATTCTCGTACTTTTTTTATTTCAAGTAAGTATAGCAGATCGACAAGCTCAAAACGCGTAGCTTTGCAACTAGGAAAATGGTCCTCACAATGTCTTGCATTCTACTACGCTTGTGGGGACATTTGGAGCTCTCTCTCTCTCACACACACACACACACACACACATTTTACATTCAAATGGCACTTGTGTCATTTTGTAGGGCAACTCTCACTACATATTCAACCTTGGATGTTGACACGGTAACATTTGTGAGAGTATTGTTTTCAGAGGAGGAGGGGGGGGCGGGGGGTCGATTAGAGCTGGACTCATAAAAGTCAGGTGACACCTATAAGCTCATCTGCCTCCGCGATTTATTAACAAAACGCCGGTTCCGCGGCATAATGGAGCGTGTCACGACGCAAAATCGCTAAATAAGTTATCTGGGGGGAACTGCCTAATTCCACCGTGTCATCATTTTCATGGCAGCCATTTGTGCTGCCGGTGATTTACCCCATAGGGGGCAACGTGAGGCCTGTGATGGCAGCCCGCCTGTTCAGTGATGAGGAAGTACTCACCGTTTTTTAACTCAACCCATTAAGACAGGGAAAGCATCTGTCATTTTAGAATTTAACCACTTTAACCATTATCTTATACTTTGGTCTATTTAAAAATAGCAGATATACAAGCTTATAGCGCGGCAATCATGAACATTTAAAAATGTATATTCAAAGATTTGAACAAATACATATTTTTCAAAGCGAACATTTATAACTCAAATCTTTGCTTCTGGGCATTCTAC
>NC_137615.1:12167790-12210290 GCF_963280865.1 Gymnoscopelus braueri
GCCTCAGCACACACACCGTCCGTCCCGTGGACCGGTCACTGTTTTATTAAAGGATCTCTCTCTCTCTCTCTCTCTCTCTCTCTCTCTCTCTCTCTCTCTCTCTCTCTCTCTCTCTCTCTCTCTCTCTCTCTCTCTCTCTCTCTCTCTCTCTCTCTCTCTCTCTCTCTCTCTCTCTCCTCTCTCTCTCTCTCTCTCTCTCTCTCTGAAGTGTTCCAATGAGTATAAGAAGAGACAGTCATGCAACATCCTCCATGAAGGGAGGGATGGAGGTGAGTGTGCAGATGTGTGTGCCACACGTGTGTCACGTACGTGTGTCACGTACGTGTGTGTGTGTGTGTGTGTGTGTGTGTGTGTGTGTGTGTGTGTGTGTGTGTGTGTGTGTGTGTGTGTGTGTGTGTGTGTGTGTGTGTGTGTGTGTGTGTGTGCGTGCGTGCGTGCGTGCGTGTGTGTTTTAACCAATTTTTAGGCCAGTTTTTATTTTAAAGTTTATTAGATATACACATATTTAAAGATTTGTACAAATGTTCAAGATAAAAAAAAGACAGCAGACAAGCTCGGTGCTGCGCTATGAGCTTGTAGATCTGCTATTTTTGATGCGCGCGCGAGAGAGAGAGAGAGAGATACTCATGGGTGCATACACTAGTGCTCCACTTGGTTAAAGAAGAGCATTCATACAGTAAAGTCTTTAAGGCAGATATTACATACTGTAGTATATTCAGTAAAGGCAGTATATATATATGCAGCATATATATGCAGCATATATCTGCGGCATACATTATGTTGCATTTGCAGCAATGCGGAGGGCGTGGGCACACCTCCAAAATGTGGCAGAGAGACTGTGACTCTGGCCATAGTAGACTCTATATACAAACACATGACTGGCTGTGTATTATAGGCTGCCCGAGGGGTCTCCCAAGACGGACCGGCTCACTAGGTATAGGCTCAGAAGGCCCCAGGGGGAACCCCCAGGTTAGGTCATGGTTTTCATCATCAGTTAATCATTACTTAAGCCTCAATTAATTATTATAATGGATGAATTAATTAATAATTACTTAACACTTAGTTCATAATTAAACTAATGATGAAAACCATTAGCCATCGGGGGTCCCCCCCCCCCCCCCTGGGACCTATCCAGTGAGCCAGACTAACTTGGGATAGTTTTACTTTACTGGAGTATTTCCAATTTTCTATACCTTTACTTCTACTCCATTACATCTCAGAGACACATATTGCACTTTTATTCCACTACAACTATTTGAAAACTTTAGTTTACGAGTTACTTTGATTATTATTACTAAAACATACATTAGCCACTTCAGCTTTGGCTTTTTGAAAATAACCGATTTATACAAGCTCGCGTTGTGAGCTTGTAGATCGTCTAGTTTCAAAATATTTCTTTACACATTTTTACACATGTGACTTGTGAAACGGGACATTCTGCATAATGAGTACTTTTACATTTGGTACTTTAAGTATACTAGACACAGGATCTGACACGAAGTTTGACCTGATGGTCAAGATTAAATGTATCCCCTGAGCAAGCAGACAGGCCCTATTGGCTCAATGGTCAAAAATGTCAGCACTTGCGCAGGAAACCGGCTTCAAATCCGGGGTATAAGAGGGAAAGTTACATAGTGGTGCTTTAACTAAAATGTGTTTTTTTTTCCCCCGCTAGTTTTTGTTATTTTATTAGTTTTAGTTAAATATAATAACCTTGGCATGAACCAGGCGCTCACAGGCTTTTTTTCCTTCTTTTTCTCTGCCACGGTGTGTTTGTTATCAGTTATGCAGGCTTCCCGGATGTAGATACGATCTAAATGATGGATCCAGAACAGCGTCTCTAATCCCGCAGCACGGGGCTATACGCATCTTGTACTTGTTTGTCACGACTCTCTAAAGTCACATTTCCAGTTGGTGGAAGTACATTTCGCTGCTGTCATTCAGAAACCTCTTATCTCCATTTTAACTTTTTAAATTAACGCCCTATGATCAAGTCATTCTACAGCGTCACACAAAAGCATCTAAAGTAGTAGATCCACAAGCTCGAAATGAGACGCAAAGTGACGCGTTTTGAGCTTGTATATCTGTTACTTTTGAATTTGAATCCTGAAAAGTAACAGTTCTGGACATAATGAGGTTTCCACCCAAGAGACGATTTACGTTTTTTTTTTTTTTTTACTGATTTACGTTTTTTTTTTTTTTTTTACTTAACTGGAGTATTTCGAATTTTCAATTTTCAAACCTTTGCTTCCGGGGGGTCCCTGGAACAGAATGTTTTCAGATGGGGGTCCGCGACCAAATACATATAATTTTGGGTGTCGTTGGCATGAAAAAGTTTGAGAACCACTGACATTATAGCAATATTATGTACGTTTTTCAGAAAACTGTTACGATTAAGTTTCGCTCTGTGTCGCTCTGTCTCTGTTCTCCCCCTGCCTCCTGTCTCTGTGTCTCTCTGTTCTCCTCCTGTCTCTGTCTCTCTGTTCTCCCCCTGCCTCCTGTCTCTGTCTCTCTGTTCTCCTCCTGTCTCCTGTCTCTGTCTCTCTGTTCTCCCCCTGCCCTCCTGTCTCTGTCTCTCTGTTCTCCTCCTGTCTCCTGTCTCTGTGTCTCTGTTCTCCTCCTGTCTCCTGTCTCTGTGTCTCTCTGTTCTCCTCCTGTCTCCTGTCTCTGTGTCTCTCTGTTCTCCTCCTCCTGTCTCTCTGTCTCTGTGTCTCTGTTCTCCTCCTGTCTCCTGTCTCTGTGTCTCTCTGTTCTCCTCCTGTCTCCTGTCTCTGTCTCTCTGTTCTCCTCCTGTCTCCTGTCTCTGTGTCTCTCTGTTCTCCTCCTGTCTCCTGTCTCTGTCTTTCTGTTCTCCTCCTGTCTCTGTGTCTCTGTTCTCCTCCTGTCTCTCTGTCTCTGTCTCTCTGTTCTCCTCCTGTCTCCTGTCTCTGTGTCTCTCTGTTCTCCTCCTGTCTCTCTGTCTCTGTGTCTCTGTTCTCCTCCTGTCTCATGTCTCTGTCTCTCTGTTCTCCTCCTGTCTCTCTGTCTCTGTGTCTCTGTTCTCCTCCTGTCTCCAGTCTCTGTGTCTCTCTGTTCTCCTCCTGTCTCCTGTCTCTGTCTCTCTGTTCTCCCCCTGTCTCTGTCTCTCTGTTCTCCCCCTGTCTCCTGTCTCTGTCTCTCTGTTCTCCTCCTGTCTCTGTCTCTCTGTTCTCCCCCTGTCTCCTGTCTCTGTCTCTCTGTTCTCCTCCTGTCTCCTGTCTCTGTCTCTCTGTTCTCCTCCTGTCTCTGTCTCTCTGTTCTCCTCCTGTCTCTCTGTCTCTGTGTCTCTGTTCTCCTCCTGTCTCCTGTCTCTGTCTCTCTGTTCTCCTCCTGTCTCTGTCTCTCTGTTCTCCCCCTGTCTCCTGTCTCTGTCTCTCTGTTCTCCTCCTGTCTCTCTGTCTCTGTGTCTCTGTTCTCCTCCTGTCTCCTGTCTCTGTGTCTCTGTTCTCCTCCTGTCTCCTGTCTCTGTGTCTCTGTTCTCCTCCTGTCTCCTGTCTCTGTGTCTCTGTTCTCCTCCTGTCTCCTGTCTCTGTGTCTCTCTGTTCTCCTCCTGTCTCCTGTCTCTGTCTCTCTGTTCTCCTCCTGTCTCCTGTCTCTGTGACTCTGTTCTCCTACTGTCTCTGTCTCTCTGTTCTCCTCCTGTCTCCTGTCTCTGTGTCTCTGTTCTCCTCCTGTCTCCTGTCTCTGTGTCTCTGTTCTCCTCCTGTCTCCTGTTTCTGTGTCTCTGTTCTCCTCCTGTCTCCTGTCTCTGTGTCTCTGTTCTCCTCCTGTCTCTGTGTCTCTGTGTCTCTCTGTTCTCCTCCTGTCTCTGTGTCTCTGTTCTCCTCCTGTCTCTGTGTCTCTGTGTCTCTCTGTTCTCCTCCTGTCTCTCTGTCTCTGTGTCTCTCTGTTCTCCTCCTGTCTCTCTGTCTCTGTGTCTCTCTGTTCTCCTCCTGTCTCTGTGTCTCTGTTCTCCTCCTGTCTCTGTGTCTCTGTGTCTCTCTGTTCTCCTCCTGTCTCTCTGTTCTCCTCCTGTCTCTGTGTCTCTCTGTTCTCCTCCTGTCTCTCTGTCTCTGTGTCTCTCTGTTCTCCTCCTGTCTCTGTGTCTCTGTTCTCCTCCTGTCTCTCTGTCTCTGTGTCTCTGTTCTCCTCCTGTCTCCTGTCTCTGTGTCTCTGTTCTCCTCTCCTGTCTCTGTGTCTCTGTTCTCCTCCTGTCTCCTGTCTCTGTGTCTCTGTTCTCCTCCTGTCTCCTGTCTCCTGTCTCTGTGTCTCTGTTCTCCTCCTGTCTCCTGTCTCTGTTCTCATCCTGTCTCTCTGTCTCTGTGTCTCTGTTCTCATCCTGTCTCTCTGTCTCTGTGTCTCTGTTCTCCTCCTGTCTCTCTGTCTCTGTGTCGTTCTGTTCTCCTCCTGTCTCCTGTCTCTGTGTCTCTGTTCTCCTCCTGTCTCCTGTCTCTGTGTCTCTCTGTTCTCCTCCTGTCTCCTGTCTCTGTGTCTCTGTTCTCCTCCTGTCTCCTGTCTCTGTGTCTCTCTGTTCTCCTCCTGTCTCCTGTCTCTGTGTCTCTGTTCTCCTCCTGTCTCCTGTCTCTGTGTCTCTGTTCTCCTCCTGTCTCCTGTCTCTGTGTCTCTCTGTTCTCCTCCTGTCTCCTGTCTCTGTGTCTCTGTTCTCCTCCTGTCTCCTGTCTCATATCTCTCTGTTCTCCTCCTGTCTCTGTGTCTCTCTGTTCTCCTCCTGTCTCCTGTCTCTGTGTCTCTCTGTTCTCCTCCTGTCTCCTGTCTCTGTGTCTCTCTGTTCTCCTCCTGTCTCCTGTCTCTGTGTCTCTCTGTTCTCCTCCTGTCTCTGTGTCTCTCTGTTCTCCTCCTGTCTCCTGTCTCTGTGTCTCTCTGTTCTCCTCCTGTCTCCTGTCTCTGTGTCACACCTGCTGTGAAGCCAACAGCACATTTTCAGAGTTTACGTATTTCGATTATATTGCATTTTGTCATTAACCTCTTTAGAGGTGTAGCCGCCCATGATATGTTATTCTATTCTATGATGTCCTGCTCTCTCTTCTCTTCTCTTCTCTTCTCTTCTCTTCTCTTCTCTTCTCTTCTCTTCTCTTCTCTTCTCTTCTCTTCTCTTCTCTTCTCTTCTCCTCTCCTCTCCTCTCCTCTCCTCTCGTCTTCTCTTGGTTTAATTAACAGACGTCAGCTGCTACAGTTATTTTAGCTCAAACAGTCAGCCAGTCTTTTCATTGTGTTTTGCCAGCAGTCAAACGGTGAGGGTCTGTGAATGGACACATGCTGCTTGGGGGGGTATTTGGGGGGGAGAGGGGGGGGTGCATGTAAACAAGTCAGAGAAAGCATTGACCATGAAGGCATCGCAGCGTGCAGCTCTCTGTGTCTCTCTGTGCTTTTCTTCTTGATGTTTAGTGATACGCTGAAAATGGCATCAACCCAAAGGCATGCTGGGAACTTCACTAACCCTCTCTCTCTCTCTCTCTCTCTCTCTCTCTCTCTCTCTCTCTCTCTCTCTCTCTCTCTCTCTCTAAAATGCCGTCAGAGCCATCTCGCACAGCACGACAAACATACAGACTTTTCAATTCACCACCAATAGAAACTAAAAAACAAACTTAAAAAAACATAATTAAAAAAGCTCATATCAGCGACTGGTATTCAACATCAACAGCGCTACTGAGGAGGGAGCGAATGTGAGTTGCGTTCTTGTGACCTCATTTCCACACAGGCCTCCTATACAGCTGTGTTACAACATAGATAGAATGAGAGAGAGAGAGATACAGAGAGAGAGAGATACAGAGAGAGAGAGGAGAGAGAGAAATAGATGAGAGAAAGACAGAGAGAGAGAGAAAAGCAAGATAGAAATAAATGAGAGAGAAAGGCAGAGAGAGAGAGACAGAGAGGGAGAGAGAGAGTATAATGCGGCCTGGGCAGAATGCGTCCAAAGCTGCTGCATATTTTCCCTGCGCCCCGGGATGAAAGACTCGACACAGAAAGGAGAAAATGGCTCCTGCAATCAGACGTTTAATCATTAGGCAACTTTCATCTGTTACCCATCTCTTTCATCCCTGTGTAAGCTCTGTGTGTGTGTGTGTGTGTGTGTGTGTGTGTGTGTGTGTGTGTGTGTGTGTGTGTGTGTGTGTGTGTGTGTGTGTGTGTGTGTGTGTGTGCACACACGCATGCAGTGACGCATCGCTGTTTTGTTCTCACATTACTATGTCTGTGTATTAGACAACGTGTTAATGTGTTGCTGTGTTATGCCAGCACACACTGTGTGTGTGTGTGTGTGTGTGTGTGTGTGTGTGTGTGTGTGTGTGTGTGCGTGTGTGCGTGTGCGTGTGCACGTGCGTGCCTTGCCTACATAGGGAAATCTGGGTCTTTGAAGCTATATATAGTGGAGCCGTGTAAGACATTTTGAATACATCTGACTGCCTTTGGGGGATTCCATCGGGGTGCATGAGTGCGTGCGTATAGCGGTACGTCTGCACCGTTGGCCCTGAGCGTATAGGCGATGGCCTTGGGCACCAACACGTTGAGACGGGGGCGCGCCGGCGCCAAGCGAAGTTTTATTTCTGTTATACAAACTATTCTTTATTTTTAGCAGATATATATTTATGGTAGCCAGTGGTGTAAAGTAACTAAGTACATTTACTTAAGTGCACTTTTGAGGATTCTTTACTCTACTGGAGTATTTCCAATTTTCAGTACTTTTACTTCTACTCCACTACATCTCAGAGGCAAATATTGTACTTTTACTCCACTACATTTACTTGAAAACTTTAGTTACTAGTTACTTTTCAGATATTAATTATGATATAATGACACATACATGAACCACTTTAGCCCTATTTTATACCTAGGCTATTTGAAAATAGCCGATCTACAAGCATACAACGCGTCGCACCGCGACACGTTGTGAGCTTGTAGATCTGCTATTTTCAAACATTTTAGTACTTTTACATTTGGTACTTTAAGTACATTTTGATGCCAATACTATTGTACTTTTAATCAAGTAAATTTAGAATTCCGGACTTTTACTTGTAACAGAGTATTTCTAAATTACACTATTGATACTTTTACTTAAGTAAAGAATTTGAGTACTTTTTCCACCACTGATGGTAGCAGGCGGAACATAGAGTCGGGGAGGGGGTGGGCGTAACCAACGCACGTGCATTTTGGACCGTCCAGGTGCAGCAAAAATAGGAGCAGCTACAAACCTAAAGACACATGGTGAAAAATAAATATCATATTCACCTATTAGTTTGTGTGTTTTGTCAACATGAAGAGCTCTAAGCCCTCTGGTGCACGGGGAAGAAAGAGCAAATACACAGATTATATAGCTAATGACTGTGTGTTTATTGGCGTTTATTTAATCAAAGGTATAGCGTTAACTAGCTGCCGTAGCTAGTACTTTTTTTGCAATAAAGGCTTTTTAAATTTAACGTTCTCTCCTCCTGATTTTTTTGAGTGCTGCTCGGATCCTCTCCATGTTTCTTCAGTGTTCAATATGTATATGAGCACCAGGTTTTTTTTTTCTTCTCGCTTTTCACTAACTGGCTATATATATATATATATCTGAATCAGTCTATTGGTTCCATTTACCCACTCTCAGTGTTAACACTCAGTATTTGACACTCGTCTCTGTCGGGTGGAAGCCTCACAAAAACAGATACTTTTCAGGATTCAAATTCAAAAATAGATCTGCTAGGGCAGTGGTTCTCAACCAGTGGTCCGGGGACCACCAGTGGTCCTTGGAGAGGTTCCAGGTGGTCCCTGCAGCTAAATGATGCTGAGTTGGAAACCAAATGGACCCTTATAGATCTTTAACTCTTGAGAGAGTAAAATGAAACCAAATGGACCCTTACAGATCTTTAACTCTTGAGAGAGTAAAATGAAACCAAATGGACCCTTATAGATCTTTAACTCTTGAGAGAGTAAAATGAAACCAAATGGACCCTTACGGGTCCATTTGGTTTCATTTTACGCTCTCAAGAGTTAAATTATTGTTAAACATCTGCATTACTTAATTTACAATAAGTCTACACAATTAGAGAACGTAGAGGAACTGTTCTTTTGGTCAACGTGTGCCTGTTGTCTCTCCTATTGGTACCAACATCAACACAGCATGGAATTGTGGACCAAATCTTGTCCAACGATAACAAAATATTCTAAGTCTCGGGTCTGAGAGGCAAAATCTCATCAAGCGGTGGTCCGTGGCTCAAATGCCGAATAAATAATGGACCTTGATATGAAACAGGTCGAAAACCAATGTGCTAGGGTGTTAATTTATAGAAAAAAACACAAAAAGCAACAGCAGTAAGTGTCATGGGAGCTGCCGAGTGGAGGAGAAGACCTCACCTTAGCTTCATGCGCCTTGCCCTGAAGCAGGTGAGTTTAGTCACGTTTGTTTGTGTGAAACGGCCTGTTGAGTTTGTTATTGCTCTCTTTATTTGATGTTAGCCTTATTTAACCAGAGACGCTTGATTAAGTAGAGATTTTTTCTTTTTCTGCAACGGCCTGGGGGGGAGGAGAGGGAGGAAGGTATAATTAAGACGCGTACATTCACACCGTTTTCTACTGTTACAGTATAAGTAGACGTTTGTTAAATTGATACAGTATGTCTAGCGCTTTGGTTCTCAAAGTGAGGTGAGAGACCCAGGGGCCATTGTGTGTGCGTGTGCGCGCGTGTGTGTGTGTGTGTGTGTGTGTGTGTGTGTGTGTGTGTGTGTGTGTGTGTGCGCGCTAGCCACTTTATCCATTTATATGTTGGCTATTCAAAAAATTGCAGATCAGATCTTTGAAAAATATTGAAATTTCGAGCTTGTATATCTGCTACTTTTGATGTCTTTGTGTGACGCTGTAGTATGATCAAGAAGGGCCTTAATTTATGAAAAACACAAAGAGTTAAAATATGGAGATAAGAGGTTTGCCCGGCAGCGACAAAGAGCTTGTATCTAACTAGTAACTACTTTTTTTTTCCTTTCCTGAAAAGCAACATTTAACAGAGACATACAAGGTTTCTGTCGGACAGTGATGATGACAGGTGATGTATAGAGAGAAAAGAGAACATGTGCGTCCAGTCGTCAGCTGTAGTTAACTGATAAACTGATAAACACGGCAGAAACAAACAACAATGAGTTAATTATCGAGGGGAAAAATGAACAGAATGTCCAAACGGAAGCTTTTGATGTAGAAAATAATGATTTTATCCATTCACTGAACAACACAGACACAGACACGCACACGCACACACACACACACACACACACACACACACACACACACACACCTTCAAGGATTAAATTCTTCTGAACTTGTTTAGCACTCATGAGGAGTTGCTTGGTGACAGAGTGTGGAGAAGCCAGACAGCAACCATATGCAGTGTTCTATAGAGTAAAATTATAAAAGTAATGCATCAAAATATACTTAAAGTACCAAAAGTAAAAGTACTCATTATGCAAAATGTCCCATTTCAAGTTCTCAAAATCTCTTAAAATAGCAAATCTTCAAGCTCACAACGCGTGGGCTGAAAATGGTTAAGGTATGTGTTGTAATAATAATCAAAATCTACAAAGTAACTAGTAATTACAGTTCTCAAATAATTATAGTGGAGTAAAAGCACAATATTTACCTCGAGATGTAGTGGAGCGGAAGTAAAAGCATTGAAAATTGGAAATACTTAGGGGTGTGCCGATATATCGTCCCGCGATATATCGCGATACGTTTTCGTGACGATATGTATCGTTTTGGGGAAAAAAAATATCGTTTTCATTATTATTATTTTTTTTACAATAATAATAATCAGGCATGCAAACAGCATGTGAAAAGGGTGACAACATGTTGTTGTTTTTTCGGGTCAGGTGTCACACTATTGCCCTATTTGGATTCAAAACGGCTATTGTAGCTGAAAAGCTACAAGTTCGCATATCTGAATAATGCAAAAACAGAATTATTTGTTTGCATTTGCTTTTTTTCTCCCCCATATATTTTTCATAATAAAAAAAGTGCGCATCGTATCGAAATCGTATCGAAGTTGTGAGCCAAATATCGTATCGTATCGTTTGGTGAAATTAGTGTATCGGCACACCCCTATAAAATACTCCAGTAAAGTAAACGTACCTCAAAATTGTACTTAAGTACATTACTTAAGTAAATGTACTTAGTTACTTTCCACCACTGGGTGACAGCCTGTGGAGAGGCCAGACAGCGACGATATGCAGGAACGATATGCATAGATGTTTATGTGAGGTGAAAGCAGAGCAACTTGTTCAACCTGCCCCAAGTGTACCTACTGTATATCAGTGGTTCTAAAACTTTTCCATGTCAAGGACCCCCAAAATGATATGTATTTGGCCGCAGACCCCCATCTCAAATATTTTGTTCCAGGGACCCCCAGAAGCCAAGATTTGAGTTACAAATGTCCGCTAAAAAGTATATTCAAGGGTTTGCACAAATGTTCACAAAAAAAAAAAAAATCAGATCTACAAGCTCATAGCGTGGCACTCGGTGCCGTGCTATGAGCTTGTATATTTGCTATTTTTGAATAGCCAAAGTATAAAAAGTAAAAGTTATTGTGATGCTATATCAACACATTTCGGTCCCCGGACCCCACTTTGAGAACCAATGCCTATACTATTACATTGGTTCACCCCCTTTTCAGGCCACGACACCCCAAAATAATCATATTTGAACTGGGGACCCCGCCCCTGAAAAGCACTTGGAATTGTAGGAGTTGAGGCATTAAATTCAGTTTGACTCAGTTACACATAAATATTGTGATCATAGCCGATCTACAGCCATTTGACAATTTGGCCAATGTTTGACCAGTTCTTTTTGTATAGTCTGATGGTTGTTAAATTGTCACTTTACTGTCATGTGGGGGGACTCCCGACCCACAGGTTGAGAACCACCGCGGACCATTACAGCTATCTGCAGTTGGAGAAACATCCAACTCAAAACACCTCCACAGTCTGCCAAGAGGACAGCCATGTCTGATTAGCTGAGAACCAAGCTCAGAAGAAGAGGACACTATCAGAGAGAATCTGGACACTTTTTTCTCTCCAAGGATGAGGATGGAAAGAGTTGCCACCCCAACTTTCGAGGCCATGAATAAAAGTGAAAAGAAGCTGACTTGTGAATTTCAAAGAACAAAAAGTCTGCTTTTTGCTGCAAGCTGTTCTCCCAGAAAAGACCAAAAACTAATCAGTGCGAGGGCTAAATTACTGGAAGAACTGCCAGAACGTGTTTCGTGCATGTTCCATGATGGAAGGAATTAACAGTTTTAGCCTAGAAAACGGGGGGGGGGGGGAAACTATTGATAAAATAGAAATGGCACTTATGGAGGCTTAAGGGTAGGGTAAGTGATTTTCGTTTTCTTTGGTTAAAATGAGTGTTAAATAGCTCTATAGTCTGATAGTACTCATTGCTGTAGAGTGCTTGTTCAGCAACAGGAGTCTCCCTGTTTCTCCAGCTCTTTATTAAACAGAAAATGCATTATATATCAGAATATAGTGCTTTAACCTTTTAACAAAAACAAAAAAAACGTTTTGTTTTAACAAAACAATATTAATTTTATTTAATTATTTAAGTGACTCACACATTATGCACGTAATGTTTTTTTAGTTTAACCCATTAAGACCTGGAACGCATCTGCGTCACTTTTTCATTTGAGATAAAAAGCATTATTTTACACTTTGGCTATTCAAAAATAGCAGATATACAAGCTTGTAGCGAGGCTCCAAGTGCCGCGCTACGAGCTTGTAGATCTGCTATTTTTGAAAAATCGTGAAAATGTGTATATAAATATATATATTGTTGAAAGCGAACATTTTTAACTCTATTCTTTGCCTCTGGGGGTCCCTGGAGCAAAACATTTTGAGATGGGGGTCGGCGGCCAAAAGCATATCATTTTGGGGGTCCTTGACATGAAAAAGTTTGAGAACCACTGATATAGAAACATACATTTTTCAGAAAACTGTTGGGATTTAGAAGACATTTTGTAGAATCAGAACCTCGGGTCTTAATGGGTTAAAGTTATACCGTGCTATTTGAGAGAGTTGTTGGATAGTTTCCTGAGTAGTAAAATGTGTGTTTTGTTGAACCCGACCAGCAATGGTCTGTTTTCCCTGTTTAGTGGGCTGGTGTGAAAATGTGCTGAGGAGGTTGGAGGAATTAGGTGGTGAGTTATGTATGCAGCGCTAATAGGACCCATGGCATGCACAGTTGCACACGTGCCAAGAGGCCCACAACAACACTGAGGGGGCACCACCATCTACACAGCCTGCCTCGGGCTACTGAAAGGCTAGGTGGCAATATGTTTGCGTCTGTGTGTGTGTGTGTGTGTGTGTGTGTGTGTGTGTGTGTGTGTGTGTGTGTGTGTGTGTGTGTGTGTGTGTGTGTGTGTGTGTGTGTGTGTGTGTGTGAGAGAGTAAAGGCTTTAAAGTGCCCTAGTGCCAGTGTCCTTGGCATTGTTCAAGGGTTCCGTGTTATAGGCTCCTATATGTGCATCGTTATAAGCCCAATCGTGAAATAGCCAATCTACAAGCTCACACCTTGCGATGTGACATGTTGTGAGCTTGTAGCTATAGCTTATTTTTTGCTCCTTTTTTTTTGACAATTTCAGATTTTTTTTTTTTTTTAAATCCACATGGCCAAAATATGGATATCAGGTTGAAACCTGCAATTTCCTCCACCAGGGGGAGCAGTAGAGGCCTAGGGAGAGATATCAGCACCATGGACAGCGCACATAACATGCAGCTGAACAATGGGAATTCTATACCGATACCCAGGGGTCCTTGAGGGGGTTCCAGGGGGTCCCCAGGAAAAGTAAAGTTAATTTAGCATCACAATAATTTTAACAGCTTTATCCATTTATACGTTGGCTATTTAAAAAAATAGCAGATCGACAAGCTCACTTTTTTAATATCTTAAAAATATATCTCTCTGTCTGTCTGCCTGCTTTGGAGATAGTATGGATTATGTATAGACTCACACACAAAGAACTAAGGTCATGCTTCCAGAAAACATGGTGACGTTTCCGTAGCAACGTTTACAGTCCACATTCTGTACCCGTATAGGTAAAGGCAGGTACATCTTCTTTTGTTTTTGTTGTTGTTCTTTATTCAACAACCCGTATTTTAACCTTTTGTGTTTTTTTTGTAAATTGATGCCCTACTTGATCATCGTACAGCGTCACACAAAAGTATCAAAAGTAGCAGATCTACAAGCTCGAAACGCGTCGCTTCGCGCCGCGTTTCGAGCCGCGTTTCGAGCCGCGTTTCGAGCTTGTAGATCTGCTACTTTTCGATTTTTTTAATCGAATCCTGAAACGTTTTAGACATATGAGGTTTCCATCCGAAAGAGACGACATACACTGTGTGTGCGTGCGTGGCATGCGCGTGTGTGTGTGTGTGTGCGTGTGTGTTAGTGTGCATGCTCGGTGCACGTGTGTGTGTGCATGCCTGTTCTAGCACAACCAGAATGTCCAAGAAAGATTTTAGTCTCTGACTGTGAAAAATCACCCCATATACTGTGCTGTATGTTGTACAAGTAACCGGATGGCTTCACTTCTCTAATACCATAAAACATAATCTGCACATTGGGTATATTTCTATCACTTGAAGTTATTATAATAAATGACCCGGATGACCTGAATGACCTGCATATAAGATTTGTTAGTCATTAAAATGATGACTAGGGGGCAGAGGTGTCATTATTCAACAAAAGTGTTCTGCTATGGACACACACATTTTTCCACCTCTATGCCAAGAAAACACTTGAATATTAAACTACAGAATAAAATAGAACCGCACCTTTTATTTTCCACTCACAGATATTTTGGCTTTATGATTGTTTTAAATATACAGTGCATGCATTGCGACACACTGTGAGCTTGTACTGTTAGATCTGCTATTTTCAAATAGTAGTAGTATACTGTGTGTGTTTGTATATATATATATATATATATATATATATATATATATATATATATATATATATTATATATAGCTGAAGTGGTTAATGATTGTTTTTTTTTATAATAATCCAAATCAACAAGTAACTAAAGTTTTCAAACAATCGTAGTGGAGTAAAACAAACAATATTGTGGAGGAAAAGTATTGAAAATTGGAAAAACTCCACTAAAGTAAAAGTACCCCTACATTTGACTTAAGTACAGTACTTGAGTGCACTGGTTCTTGTTGTTGTTATTGTTGTTAGGGATACGTAGGACGATAATTGTTATCATCATTCATTGGGATAAAAACACACAATAATCATTTATCGCAGAGATTTAAATTCAATGTCAAATTGTCCGTGGACCGCTTTTTTTCCCGAGCTTGTAGATTTCGATAGTCGATCTACAAGCTCACAATGCGTTGCAATGGGCACGCTGTGAGCTTGCAGATCTGCCATTTTTTGGCTAATGTTCCCTGCTTAATATGGATGCTGGGTGCGAGTGGTTAACAAAAGAAAGAGGCATTTTAAGAGTTTTAATCATATTTTCATTATTGCTATAATTTTGTCAATCGCAATTATTTTGGCCTCAATAATCGTGACATGAAATGTTCATATCTTCCCTAATTGTATTGTTGTAGTTTCAGCCACTCTGCACCATGGGTAGCATGGCAGCCGACGCAGGAACAAGTGTCTTTTTTCAAGCACTCTCTTCTCTGCAAATGGCCTATTTATACACTAGTGAGTGTCACAGGTCTGAAAGTGAACCCTCATGGAGAGGCGGCTCTCGTTCAAAATTGCAGATTGTAAAAGTGTCATCGTCACACCCAGAATGAGACTGAAAGAGAGAGCTATAGTCACTGACATAAGAGACCAACATTAACATGTCAATAAGAGACCAACATTAACCATAAGAGACCAACATTAACATGTCAATCGGGATGGAGAGCTGTTACTCCTGAGTTGAATTTAGGGCTGCCACTATCAATTTCCTTTCGATAACCTTTTTGATTAATCGAATAATCGAGAAAAATAAAAAGTTTGAGGTATCAAGAAATCAATTAACTATTACTTTATGCATTGCAGCACAATGATGTCGTTGGAAAAAGTATTAAAATGTCAGACCTACAAGCTCACAGCGTGTTAGCTAGAACGGTTTTAAACATTTTGACACTTTTAGCCTGTTGTGACAAGCCCAAAATAGGGATTGATTATTAATTAATTATTTAATTAAATTCCTTTCTCTGCTGCTATATGTTCCAAGGGGTGTGCTTGTAGATGGGGAGACATCACATTTCTCTTCTCTTCAGCTAAAAAGGTTTGGGGGCCACTGCACTACACTATAATACGCCCATGATTTACCCCACACACACACACACACACACACACACACCCACACACACACACACACAGAGGCACGTGTGCACATAAATGCGCTCTCCGCACTCTGACTTTGAGTGTAACTACAGCCGTGTTCAAAGCGACAGAGGCGTTGCCAAAGCACCCGAGTGCCAAAAAAATTGTTAAAAAATAAAATAAAATGGCTCGACTTCAAAAAAGTTGAGCTGATCCTGACCGTCCGCCCGTGAGCGTGACATTCTTTTCCCGCAGGAAAAGGAAAAGAAGAAAAAAAAAAGCACTCAAAGTTAGCAACGATAATTCATCATCAACTCCCCCAGGTATATCGGATTGGATTTTCTCAAGCGTCTCTCTCTCTCTCTTGTGGTTCTACTTGGCGGTGATGCGGTGCACGCACGCACACGCGCGCAGGCGCGCACGCACGCACGCACGCACGCACGCACACACACACACACACACACACACACACACACACACACACACACACACACACACACACACACACACACACACACACACACACACACACACACACACACACACACACACACACCGGCATGCAGCCCAAATGAAGTTCCACTCTTCTTGCAGTCAATTATGCAGCGGTTCCTTTCTGAGCAACGCAGACAGCAGCAGATGCTTCATATATCCTGAGACTGAACGGCAGAAATATGGACGCCTTGACGGGTATTAATGGAGGCCCGTGCGGCGAGGCGGACGCTTGGCTTGGCGCGCTGGCGGGGGAAAATGAAAAAAAAAAAAGAAAGGGGGAGGGGAGGGGAGGGGAGGGGAGGGGAGGGGAGGGGAGGGGAGGGGGAAAAAAGGAGAATGTCGCCTGGCCGTGCGGATACAGCGAGTTTTATGGCGTATGGCAAATCAATGCGTTAGCATTTCCACAAGGAATGGAAGCCATGGCATTTGAAGCGGGGGAGAAGGGGAGGTGGACTGAAGGGAGAGAGAGAGAGAGAGAGAGAGAGAGAGAGAGAGAGAGAGAGAGAGAGAGAGAGAGAGAGAGAGAGAGAGAGGAGAGAGAGAGAGAGAGAGAGAGAGAGAGACTGGGCCTGGTCACTGACCTATAGTGCTCACATTGGTTTGTGTGTGTGTGTGTGTGGGTGGGGGGATACAAATGGAAAATGTGCTTGAAAGACCAGACCATGTGTGTTTCGCCACACAAACACAAGCAAATACATTATACGGTCTGCCTGTGTTAAAGCTGCACTATGTAACTTTTCCTCTTCTACCCCGGATTTGAACCCGGTGTCCTGCGCAAGTGCTGACATTTTTACCATTTACCATTTGCTTGCTCAGGAGATACATTTTATCTTTAATCTGCTGAATTATATCTTGAGCGTGCGTGCGTGCGTGCGTGCGTGCGTGCGTGCGTGCGTGCGTGCGTGCGTGCGTGCGTGCGTGCGTGCGTGCGTGCGTGCGTGCGTGCGTGCGTGCGTGCGTGCGTGCGTGCGTGCGTGCGTGCGTGCGTGCGTGCGTGCGTAGGGTTGTTGGAAACATCATACCTGTCTGTGCTTTCCTTCATGGGTTATGTTAAAAGTGTGTGTGCGTGTGTGTGTGTGTGTGTGTGTGCGACTGTGCGCGTGCGCGTGCGTGCGTGTGTGTGGTATGTTATTGGAGATAAGAGGTTTCTGCCCGACAGCAACGATAAGCTGTAGGCCAGTCTGTAGGCCGTGTGTTTCTGCTGCTGTGTTATTATGGCTCTCACACTGCATCGGTGGCATCTCGCCCACACCGCTGAAGGGGGGGGGGGGCAGGTATACTTGGAGCTAAAAGAAGCCCAGCGCTATAACTGACAAGGCCCTCGCTCGCCTATTTATAGAGGCCTGTTCCAACATCTCTCAACGTGGAGGCTGGCAAAAAAAAATACAAAAAAAACACACTGAAGGGCCACACAAGGTACATATATAATATAGCCCATGGTTACAACACGTACATTATCTCCACGGTGAGGAGATTGTTGTTGCAATGCTAATTACACACTTCTTTGTAATTAGTGTACATATGCCTCATTATAGCTAGAGAGAGAGAGAGAGAGAGAGAGAGAGAGAATGACAAATCTTGTATGTCCACATTTCAACCTTTTATGTTTTCCGCAAATTAACGCCCTACTTTGTCGTACGACAGTGTCGCCCAAAAGTGTCAAAAAGAGCCGATCTACAAGCTCACAGCGCCGTGTCACACGTGTGTGTGCGGTGAGCTTGTAGATCAGCTATTTTCACTACTTTTGAAACATTTTGGAAAAGTGAAAGAAGCTCATCCTGTTCTGTTCTTTATAAATATACGTATAACAAATGAAACGTAACAAGAGCTTGTGATTCAATGACAATATATTGGATCCATTGGAACACAGGTTCCTTTTTTCCCCATTTCCTGAATAGACCTAATCCATATATAATAGATAATCGTGCAATTATTTGAGAAAATCTTCATAATCGTTTCCATTTTGAAAAATGTTCACACATTTTCTAATATATAAAAAAGGAGAAATAGCAGATCTACAAGCTTACAACGCGTCACTTCGTGGCACATTGTAAGTCAGAAATCAGCTTTTTCCGCTATTGTTTTTAAAAGTATACCTTCTTCTTTGAAAGTATACAATTATTAAATATGTCAGAAATGTATTTGTATATTTAAGTTATTTGTTATATCTGCCCTGTGCAACCTTTGATTACAAAGCCTATAGGGCAAACAGAAATGTAATTTCTGCAATGCAATTAAATCGCAATCATTTGGACGACAATTAATCGTCACCTTAAATGTTGTAATCGTGACTGCTCTATTCCTGAAAAAAAAAAAAGTATTTTTTTGGGAACATACAAGGTTTCCATGTGACAGTGTGGACAGGCGCAGGTCGGTAAGAGGAGCGCGGCTCAAAGCCCGGTTCAGACAGGACTGGGTCTGTGCCAAAAAAGATATACCGGCTGTTTATTTAAGGAGCGTGAAAATTTGAGTTTCTATAAATTGCAGAAGGATTCATCTATTCCCCTGACACACACGCGCGCACACGCGCGCGCACACACACACACACACACACACACACACACACACACACACACACACACACACAGACGGGTTGGTTTCACAGGTGTGTCGTGGCCTGCCTGCCTGATTCCAGGAGTATTCATGTAACTCTGACCGTTACGGGATCCATTTGTACCTGCAGGTTAAATTAACACACAGAGTTTTTACTGTGTGCAAAAAACAACCTCGACGGAGCAAGGACTCCCCCCCATGGTGAGCTCCTTTAACAGGCTGAATGAGTAACCAGGGTGACAATAAACTTGCGGTGCTTTTTCCGTAAATTTATGCCCTATACTTGATCACACTACAGCGTCACACTAAAGCATCGCAAAGTAGCTCGATTCCCGTGTTTCAATGGACGGTTGTCAAACACTGTAATGAGTCGAGGGAGTTTATAGTTTGGTGGCTGGCTAGTGGCCCGGCGCTGCGTCATCTGATTAGTCAGGAGTGTTCTAGTTCCTGAGAGAGACGGCGGGATGAGCAGACACTCTGGTGACGGTGACAGGGTTAACCCATTAAAGACCGGGTAGCATCTGTGCAACCATTTTAACCATCATTTTATACTTTTATACTTTGGCTGTTCAAAAAGTGCAGATCTACAAGCTCATAGTGCGGCACCGAATATTTTTTTAAGCGAACGTTTGTAACTCAAATCTTTGCTTTTGGGGGTCTCTGGAACAACATATTCTGAGATGTGGGTCCGCCGCCAAATACATATCATTTTGGGGGTCCTTGACAAGAAAAAGTTTGAGCACCACTGATTATAGCAACATAAGTTTAAAAAAAAAAACTGTTAGGATTTTAGAAGACATTTGTAGAAACCCCAGAAGCAAATATTTGAGTTTAAAAGTTTCCCTTCAACGATTTGCACAAATCTTCTAGATTTTTCAAAAATAGTAGATCTACAAGCTACGAGCTTGTAGATCTACTATTTTTGAATAGCCCAAAAATAGTCTAAAGTGACACAGATGCGTGTCCCCGGATTGAATGTGTTAAGAAAAGGCTCCTTCACTTCCAGTGGCGTCGTCATCATCATCAGCAGCATGAGAGCAGCAGGAACGTCAGTCAATAAGATACCTGTACCGCTACGCCCCGGGACTGGAGCTGAGGAGTGAGCAGGACTGTCACACCAGCACTGGAACACTGTGTAATTGTCTACTTGTTGTTAACTAGTTGTACGAACTCTTGTTTTATTTTTTTATTGTTTTATTGGATCTTGTTTAGTCGATACACTTATTTGTTTTAGCTCGTGCTCATTTGATTTAGCTATTTTGTCTCATCTGTTTAAGAAAGTAGGTAGCTGATATATTACACTTTTACCTTAGTGCTAGGTATACTCTTGGTTGCTTGTTTTTGCAGAAAATGCACTTAAGACTTCTGGTGATTAGTAGTTTCGTTCCCTACCTATGTTGAATGCACTTATTGTAAGTCGCTATGGATAAAAGTGTCTGCTAAATGACTGTAATGTAATGTAATGTAATGTAATGTAATGTAATCCCACACAGAGATGATTTAAACCCATTAAGACCGGGAACGCATCTGTGTCAATTTAAGATTTATTTGGGCTATTCAAAAATAGCAGATATACCAAATGCCGCGCTATGAGCTTGTAGATCTGCTATTTTTGAAAAAAATCTTGAAAATGTGTGCACATCTTTGAATACATATATATTTTTTAAGCGAACATTTGTAACTCAAATCTTTGCTTCAGGTTGGGGTCCCTGGAACAAAATATTTAACAAATGCTTGCTTTAAAAATATATATATTCAAAGATGATGAGCTACGAGCTTGTATATCAGCTATTTTTGAATAGTGAAGATGTCTAAAATGACAGAGATGCGTTCCCAGTCTTAATGGGTTAAACCATAAAAATGGAACTTTATAAAGGGTCCATTTGGTTACATTTCTACACCGTCAGAGTAATCAAATAGATAAATGAACACACAGTGTATAGCTGTTGGCCTGTCAGCTGTAGGCCTGTCAGCTGTTAGAAATCGTCTCTGTCGAGGGTGGAAATCTCCAAAACAGTTACTTTTCAGGATTCAAATAAAAAAAAATTCAAGGACCGACATTGGTCGGATCGGCAGTGCAACGTATAGTGTGAGGGCCGCGAAGTGGCCCCAACCTCTAGTGACTCTAAAGGTGGGCAGTGTTTCAGCCCAAACAGTGCCACGTTCTAAAATAAAAGTTTAAATATGTCAAAAGTTGTTGAAAACAACTTTTCAACATGAGTGTGAGTGTGAGTGTGTGTGTGTGTGTGTGTGTGTACGTGCGTCTTGTATCGTGGCACTAGTAATACCCTGCAGTGTTATGGGAAGCCATGAATATTCCAGGAATCCACGGGTCAATGCATGCATTTGGTATGAATGATTATAACTGCTGACAAATACAGACTGACGCTGGCCAACTGCTGACAATGCAACGGACATGCAGGCATGTGAGAGCGCGCACGTGCACACACGCACGCGCGCACGCACACGCACACACACACACACACACACACACACACACACACACACACACACACACACACACACACACACACACACAGGGAGAAAGCAAGACATAGTGGGTTCCAAGCTAAATATCAAGAAAGAAAGAAAGAAAGAAAGAAAGAAAGAAAGAAAGAAAGAAAGCAAGAAAGCAGGAAAGATAGAAAGAACTTTCTCAGCTCACGACTCTTATTCTGCTGTATCCTCACTCCTACAAGGGTTATGTAAAGAAGGAAAGGACATTCACAAGGTAGATACGCATGCTGCAAAATTCGAGAGCTTGTGCATTGGTTTGAGAACGCATGCATAAACTTCCATCTACACACATGTACATTGAAATCAGCACTCGCATAAAATATCCATATAGCGTACATGTAAAACAGTGGGTGAAATTAGTCTTTGTGCAAGCTCCATCGTTTTTGTTTTTTCCATAAGAGAAAGGGAAGAAGAAGAAGGGGGGCAAAGGGGAAGAGATAAAAAAAAAGTTTTTACACCTACAGTACCTGAGGTAAGGCATTAACCCATTGAGACCTGAAGCCGATTCTACATGTCTCCTAAATCTCAACAGTTTTCTGAAAAACGTATGTTGGTGGTGCTCAATCTTTTTCATGTCAAGGACCCCCAAAATGATATGCATTTGGCCGCGGACCCCCATCAAAATATCTTGTTCCAGGGACCCCCCAGAAGCAAAGATTTGAGTTAAAATGTTCGCTTTAAAAATATATATATTCAGAAGATTTGCACACATTTTCACAATTTTTCAAAAATAGCAGATCTACAAGCTCGTAGCGCGGCACTCGGTGCCGCGCTACGAGCTTGTAGATCTGCTATTTTTGAATAGCCCAAAGTGTAAAATAATGCTGTTTTAGCTAAAATCAAAAAATGACACAGTTCCAGGTCTTAGGTCCAAAGTGTCGGCGTGTGTCGACTGCATACTGTTAGGTAACTGACACTGGTATAATCCACAGGTGTGCATGTGTGGATTAACGGTTACAGGTTCAAATTCCAGTCAGTCAAATCAAGTCTACAAGCTCTGGAATGTATTGCAACATAACTTCATATACCGTAGACTTCCTGCTTTACATAACCTTGTAGGAGTGAGCATAGAGGAGCCACAGACACGGAGAAGGAGAGACAGCTCCCTTCCTACCTCCACCTCAGGAAGCACTGAACGTATTTCTAATAGGCAGTGCATGGTGGAAAAAGTACTGCAATACTGCAATGTATAAGTACTCTGTACCCAAAAAAAGTAAAAGTCCGGAATTAAAAATGTACTTGAGTAAAAGTACAAACGTATTGGTATCCAAATGTACTTAAAGTACCAAAAGTAAAAGTACTAAAATGTTTGAAAATAGCAGGTCTACAAGCTCACAACTTGGACTTAAGTGCAGTACTTGAGTAAATGTACTTAGTTACTTTACACCACTGGTTACAGGTTCAAATTCCAGTCAGTCAAATCAAGTCTACAAGCTCTGGAATGTATTGCAACATATCTTCATATACCGTAGATCTCCTGCTTTACATAACCTTGTAGGATAGAGGAGCGACAGACACGGCGAAGGAGAGACAGCTCACTATCTACCTCCACCTCAGGAAGCACTGAACATATTTCTAATAGGATTTACAGAACATTGCCTTACTGCAGCAGCTCCTGTATTGTATTGTATTGTATTGTTCTGTTCTATCATTCTATTCTCTTCCAATCTATTGCTTCTCGTATTCCATTCCTATGCGGCTAATCAAAGTGCTCCTCCAAACAGACCTACGCCGGGTTGTGTGATAATATCTCGCAGATCAATATCAACAAATGCGAGGTGTCCCCGTGGCGTTTGTCCCCGCTAAATCTCCCTGACACTTTTATGAAGAGCGACGGAACATCTTCGGCGGCTGGGGGACTCTACAAATTGAATATTGATTCTAATGATCCTCTTTTCTTTTTGGCTGCGAGTGTTTGAATCTAATTAAAGCTGAAGAGAGAGAGAGAGAGAGACGAATTGGAATCTCAATTTTCGAGACGAAAAAAAAAGAGAAGGAACTTTTTTCATAACTTCACTGCTTTCCACATTTGCGATACATATTCCAATTAAAGTTTTTTTTTTCTTCTTCTCTCTCTCTTACGCTTTCTCTCGCTCTCTCTTCGTTGAGATTGAGTTTCCTGAAATCCCCACCCTACAAAGAAGACGCAAAGGACTGAGCCTTCGGTAAATCTGTCTGTAATTTTGTCAGTTCTCTCTCTCTCTCTGTCTGTGCGTGCCTCTCTCTCTCTCTCTCTGGGGTGACAGAATCTATTTTCAGGTGGGACTGTAATCTCACTCAAATATGAGCTCTTCAAATGAACTGGGTTGAAGTATAATATTGGAAATGGGGGGAATAAAAGTTTCTTTCATTAACACAGGCCCTAATATCGCTCCATGAACACAGGCCTACTCTCTAGGCCCTATAGGTTACCCCTTATGCATAAACTTTTTTGCCATCTGTTTTTACTATTTTGAAAAACGTTTTAAAACAGTTCAAATAGCCGATCTACAAGCTCACAACGTGTCTATGTAGATCTGCTGTTTGAACAATTTAAAAATGTTTTTCAAAACAGTAAAACATTTGGTCATTAGGAGTTTTTGTGCTTTTTTTATATTGTCTTTGCAAATGTTCAGTAATTGTGCTAAAAGTGTGATGCTTTCATTGTATTATTCTTTTTTTTTAAATATTCCACATAAGGTCGTTGATGCCAGGGAACTAGATTTGATTTCAGTTCATCTAACAGGATCCAGACAATATCTAACTTATTCTTTCATTTGTATTGAAGTAGGTAGTATGTTCTGATGTTTTCTAAAGGCAGAAAGAAAGAAAGAATGAAAGAAAGAAAGCCTCAACAGAAAACAACGACAGACAATGCATCCAGGTGTCAAAGCCAATGAGGGGGAAAATGTCCTCCTCACCACGTCAATACAAAACCACTCTGCAATGAACAAAGAACAGTTAGAAAACGAATGATGTTTGATGTCCCCCGTTCTTCTACTCCTTTATCCTTGTTTGTTTGACCACATTAACCCTGGTGTCCCTATTTTGGGGAAATTATTTAATTAAGAAAAAACGTAAAAAAGCAGATCTACAAGCTCTACAACAAGTACAGATGGGCTATTTTTGCTCTTTCTGAAATAATAGGGGCCTACAGTATGTGGTTAAAGGAAGAAGGCGAGGAGAGAGAGAGAGAGAGAGAGAGAGAGAGAGAGAGAGAGAGAGAGAGAGAGAGAGAGAGAGAGAGAGAGAGAGAGAGCAGTGGACTGAGGACAACACAGAGTACACTGTTAGTTTCCAGCGTACTCAAGAGAACACAGAATTAATCAGTGCATCCACATCAAAGAAAGGAGACAGTCTTTTATTTTATCTATTTTAACTCCAACTAAACGATACTTTGTTGACGGACTATCTATCTGTGGAGCTCCCAGACCGTGGCAAACCGCCTGCCTGCCCCGAGGAGCTGCAGGAAGCTTTGTAAATCGCCTCTTAAAAACACTTTATTTTTTAGACTTGATTGCCTTTGACACATTTTTGATTGCCCCCCAACTTTATATTATTATATGTTCCGTTTTGTTTGGCTTTTCAAGTTGTTTGCCGTTTGCTGCGAGGCCCTTAGTGAACTCTGCAGTGGTGTAGCGAGTATACACTGACATTTACACTGAAGATAAGAGTAGCAATACCACAATGTAGCAATACCCTGTTTAACCCATTAAGACTAGGAACTCATCTGTGTAATTTTAAGATCTCTTTGGCTATTAAAACATAGCAGATCTACAAGCTCATATGTGAAAATGTGTGCAAATCTTTGAATAATATATATATATTTTGTAACCTTTGCTTCTGGGGAGGTCCCTAGCTGGAACAACATATTTTGAAATTTTGAGATAAAACTGTTTAGGATTTAGAACACAGACAATCCCAAGAAGCAAAGATTTCAGTTACAAATGTTCGCTTTAAAAACATATATATATATTCAAAGATTTGCACACATTTTCATGATTTTTTAAAAAAAAATGACAGATTATTTCCCCGGTCTTAATGGGTTAACACGTCCCGTATTAACACATTGACTGCCAATCGCGTAGATCTACGCGAACCTATTTAAAGCCGCCACGTGCCAATCGCGTAGACCTACGCAAAGTGTTTTTTTTTTTTTTTTTTTTTTTTTTTTAAGTTCACATTGCACTTTTTTCACTTTCGATACGACACATTTCATTGTAGCACCACCGGAAACTGAATTATCCGGGATCCGGTTTTGCCGATCCCATCGGCCTCCATTCTAAAGCGGACACTAAAGCGCCATTTTCTCGTTTGTCGCTGATCGCTGTTTAACATAAACCGTTGTAACTACAAGATGGCGGCTGTTTTTTTTAAGGGGATTTCACTGGGCGACGCAGTCGGATCGCCACTGTGTTTACAAACAGTTTTATGCTAGATCTAAAGGAATTTAACGAGGTCTTTGGCGACGTGAATAAAACAAAAAAACAACAATAAAACGCTGGCACTGGTGAGAACATTATGAGATTAAACTCTGGCGTGGAATGTGTTAAAAAAAAATAAACATATTGGCATTAAAATATACCTAAGTACCAAAGTAAAAGTAATAAACATAAAATTTGTCCAACGGTTTCTGAAATAGCAGATCTACAAGCTCAATAGCTGAAGTATACAATAGAGCTTAATTGACTAATGTGTATGTGTTAATAATAATCTAAATCTGCAAAATAACTTATCGTTTTCAAATAATTGTTGTGGCGTAGGTATTGAAAGTATTGAAAAAGGGAAATACTCAGGTAGAGTAAAATGTGCCTCAAAAAGTACTTTTTACAGTGCCAGCTCAGCTTTCTTGTGGTTAGTGTTCGCCCTGTGATTGTGAGGTCATGGTTCAATCCCCCGGCTGGGTCATACGGTAAACATGGCACCCGATGCCTCCTTGCTTGGCACTCAGCATCAAGGGTTGGGCATGCTAGCATCATGTCCAGGGGTGTACAAGGACACCCCTGGACAAGTACATCACGGCTGGGGGATGTACTTGTATCAAGCCGTATCACGCTACAGAAACAGGAGATAGGCTCCTGACCTATGCCAGTGGTTCTCAATCGTTTCAGGCCTGCATATTAATCGAATCTGGGGACCCCCCAAAATAATTTGGGGACCCCCCCTGGTCCCGACCCCACAGGTTGAGAACCACTGACCTATGCTATGGGTCCCATGGCTCAGGAACATTTGATTCCCAAGGCTATACTTACTTGCAGTACTCGAGTAAATGTAGACACTTTCCACCCCTGCTTTTAGATAAGTGTTGCTTTGCCTGCCGACCACCCAGCACGCCGCCTGGCCAATCCAGATCCCCCCCCCCCACCCCACCCCCATTGTTATGCTTATTTCGCTATTATTGTTATTATTATTATGATTAAGTATTGTTGTTATTAAGCTATTACTGCGCGCAGGCAATCACCAGCGGCGCGAGGCAGAGTGCCAGCCGCCACAGATGCAGCTGACGCGCGTGCGTGCGCACACATGTGCACGTGCACGCGCACAGAGGCGGCGGAGACGCAAGTCACAGCCAGAGAGGTTAATTGCTCACAAATTACATCGGTATGCATATGAATAAATTGAAATATTCCAATAAAAGATGGACTTTTCGTTGAGTTTATAAGTAAAAACAAGTAATTAGGTGTTCTTTTTTCCCTCCCAAAGCCACAATAGCCAACTGTGTGTGTGCGTGTGCGTGTGTGTGTGTGTGTGTGTGTGTGTGTGTGTGTGTGTGTGTGTGTGTCTTTATCCTCATGTCCTAAGCTGACCCTCACACAGTCGAATCCTCAGCGTTGATTTAACTCTGAGCATGTACAAATGGAACCGTAAGGGTCTGTAACTGTGAGAGTGTACAAATAGAACCAAATGGACCCGTGCACACATTCAGAGTTAAATTAACACTATACCTTTTAATCCTCACCACTCCAAAAGTAATCAGGTGCCAAGGTGTTTGTCGAGTCATTTTGTTTGATAAGGGTACATGATTTTGTTTTGCAATGGTGCTGTTTGTTATATTTTAGTACTGTATTAAATGTCCAGCAGGTGATTTTATTTTGTTAAAATAATTGTTAAATAGCTCTATATTCTGATAGCAATCATTGCTATGGAGTGTTTGTTCAGTAACAGGGGGCCTTCCCCGTCTCTCCATCTCTTTATTAAACCCATTAAGACCTGGGACGCATCTGTGTCATTATTCGATTTGAGCTAAAAAGCATTATTTTACACTTTTACTAAAAGTGTAAAATATTTACACAAATATTTACATGATTTTTCAAAAATAGCAGATCTACAAGCTCGTAGCGCGGCACTCGGTGCCGCGCTACGAGCTTGTAGATCTGCTATTTTTGAAAAATCGTGAAAATGTGTGCAAATCTTTGAATAATGTATTGTTTTAAAGCGAAAATTTTTTAACTCAAATCTTTGCTTCTGGGGGGTCCCTGGAACAACATATTTTGAGATAGGGGTCAGCGGCCAAATACATATCATGTTGGGGGTCCTTGACATGAAAATGTTTGAGCACCACTGATTATAGAAACATAGTTTTTTTTCAGAATACTGTCGGGATTAAGAAGACATTTGTAGAATCGGCTTCAGGTCTTAATGGGTTAAACAGAAAATACATAACTCACACAGGATACACGATAAGCAAGTGAAATTGGAAGTGATGACACAAAGAAGTGAGCAGACAAAATGTGAACACTATAAAATGTAAGCTTAGCTGATGAATGGTTTCTCTCACCTGATTGAATGAAATTATTGGCAACCCAGCTGGACATGCATTTTCTTGTTTATTAAAGAGCTCTATTAGTAATGATTGCTATCAGAATATATAGAGCTTAAAGCAGCAGCACTATGTAACTTTCCTCTTCTGCCCCCGGATTTGAACCTGGTTTCCTTCTTAAGTGCTGAAATGTTTTTTACCATTGAGCTAATAGAGCCTGTCTGCTTGCTCAGGGGATAAATTGAATCTTGACCATCAGGTCAAATTCGTGTCAGATACTGTGTCTAGGTGAGACGCAGGGCCGGATCTAGGCATGGGCAAGGGGGGGCACTGCCCCCCCCCCCCCCCCAACTGCCCTTTTTTTTTTTTTTTTTTTTTTTTTTTTAAGTTTCATTTATATCCTGATATGAAATGTGAGCTTACCATAATCAAAATAATCCCATCCCAAATCCCAAAATAATCCCATCATATTCCTTCATGTATCATTGCACAATTCAAATAATCCTCTGCCCTGATTTTCCATGGGCAGTGTTGCCAGATATTGCGAGAGAAAGAAAAAACTGAAAAAAATACGCAAAAGAATTTGAGGAAGCCGCCCCCCCAGCATTTATTAATGCCCCCCCAGTTAATAATTTCTGTATCCGGCCCTGGTGAGACGTGACCTTTGACACGATCTAAATGTCTCAATAGAAGAGCAGGGAGACCAAATACAACCACCCCAAGTTATTTTGTATTAAAATACTCTACCATACAGATTGGACAAAATTGCATTTTATTTATTTGAAAAAAGTTACATAGTGAGGCTTTAACAAAAAAAAATAACCAAAAAATATCACTTGCACTACCTTTATTGCGTGCCTGTCAGCCCCTCTACAGTATATGAAACAGAGTATATGGCTTGTGGCGCAAGAAAGATTTCAGACAATTCTGACAATAAAAGTGCAATCTAATCTAACATCGGGTGGGGTTTCTATTTCCTCCTCCTTTTTTTTCTTATTAATGTGCCTCCGTTATTGCTGCAGGACAGATTGTTTTTTTGCATTAATACATGTATTTTCCCCCCTGCACCACATATAAAGTGATAATGTATAACCATTTTGTGCTCCCTCTGATCAGCTGAAGCTGGCCGTGCGTGGCATTATGTTTGGATGGACCTGAATGATGTTATTGGCTCCTTCAGCAGTTTTTTTGTTGGATGTGCTTTGTGAAGCCCGTCTGCAAAACATTTGATGTGAAAGACTGATGCCCCTGAACTCAAGAAAGGCAATAAACTATTTTTTTTGTCTCCTCCTTTTCTATTTCATCTCTCGTCCTTTGAGTATCTGATGGACTGTCTTTTGTACTATGTGGATTTACCATGTGCTACCTTATGCAGAGTATCTCAGCGATGTGCTGTTGTTATTATTATTTTTGCACCTTACGTACATACTGTACCTGGGACTTTTTATGCTATATGTACAGTATAAATGCAAATATTTATGATTTTTCTCTTGACCCGTACGTTTCTTTCCTATATATATGTTTTTGCTTGCTCTCCCTCTCTCTGTCCCCCATATAAGGTCAGTTTTATGCAGCCTGCTATGCAGTTAACCAAATGGAAAACAAACTATGAACCAGCCCAGGGTTTCATCCTCTTTAAGCATATCTTATACGTTAAAACTAAGGCTTGTAGCTCTGCTATTTTGATAATGACATTTTCTCTATTTCATGTTTGGATGAACATTAACATTGTTTCGGCGGGAAAACGAGTTTTCCCTGAAAAGTACGAATGATGGAGCTTGCACAATTTGTTTTTTTTAAAGGATTCCACCCTCTTCTTTACACCTGTGAAAGCTGTGCGGTGACAATAGATACAGACTGATTCAGATTCAGGTTTCTGTTCTCCATCCGTCCTTCTCTCTCCTGCAGTTTCTTTCCTTTGAAGTCTAACTCCATGATGAGCGCCTGCATGCATGGTCACAAGGCTCCTTTTCAGTGGTATAAAGTAACTAAGTACATGCACTCAAGTACTGTACTGTAAGTACAATGTTGAGGTATTTTACTTTACTGGAGTATTTCCAATTTTTTATACTTTTACTTCTACTCCACTACATCGCAGAGGCAAATATTGTACTTTTACTCCACTACAATTATTTGAAAACTTTAGTAACTAGTTACTTTTCAGATATAAATTATTATATTATTAAACATACATTAACCCTTTTAGCCCTATTTTATACATAGGCTATATGAAAATAGCCGATCTACAAGCTCGCGACGCGTTGTGGATCTGCTATTTTCAAACATTCAAACATTTTAGTACTTTCACTCACTGGTACTTGGTACTATATTTTGATGCCAATTCTTTTGTACTTTTACTCAAGTAACATTTTGAACGCAGGCCTTTTACATGTAACAGAGTATTTCTATATTGTGGTATTGCTACCTCGACTTAAGTAAAACATCTGAGCACTTCTTCCAACCACTGAGTCTGACTCCATAAGCATGCATGGTCACAAGGCTGCCTTTTTCTACACGGTGAGATCTCGGCGTGTTCTCAGCTCAATTACACTGCATAGCCTCCAGTACTGCATAGAGAGAGCGCATGCACACCGTTCTCTCTGCAGCCTGGGCTGGTTAAAAAAAAAGCCAGCGGGTGGCCACCACAGTGCTTTCTGTGGCATCCCCGGGTCTCTCTCTCTCCCCCAAACATCTAATATCAGAGACACACCGGGTGAAATCAAAGCTATACACTGTGAACTCCCCCCGGTGTTCTTTTTAACACATTCAATCCGGGGAACGCATCTCTAGTCATTGTAAGATGTCTTTGGGCTATTCAAAAACAGCAGATCTACAAGCTCATAGCGCTGTGCCGCGCTATGAGCTTGTAGATCTGCTATGAGCTTGTAGATCTGCTATTTTTGAAAATGTGTGCAAATCTTTGAATATACATTTTTTAAACATTTGTTAAATATTTTTGTTCCAGGGACCCCTAGAAGAAAATATTTGAGTTACAAATGTCTGCTTAAAAATATATATATTCAAGGATTTGCGCACATTTTCACGATTTTTCTAAATATAGCATATCTACAAGCTCATAGTGCGGCACTCAGTGCCGCGCTATGAGCTTGTATATCTGCAAAGAGCTTGTATATCTGCAAAGAAATCTAAAATCACAGAGATGCGTTCCCGGTTTGAATGGGTTAACTATGAGAGTGTGCAAATGGAACCACATGGATTTGCAACTCTCCATAACACTCTCAGGGTTAAATTAATACTCCACATTTTTTGCGTACCGACACCCTCTCCCTCTCTCTCTCTGTCATTCCACTATAAATGTTCTAATGAATGCAGAAAAGGCTTGACGGCAGCACAAGGGGGGGAGATCAAGAGACCATGAGCAGTTCGCTAGACGCGAGGGGACTCTCCGTTCCTGCCCGAACGACACAAAAGTGTAATTTGTAATATGTGACACTGGGACCTGTGTGTGTATTCTGTATCTTACAGAAGTATCTGCACTTTAGCTTCTGTGCCGTCTCTGCTCGACCGCAGGATCAATACAGGCCTATCTATCTAAAAGGCCAGAAAGATGGAAAGACAAAAAAAAAAAAAAAGGGTGAAGGCCTTGCTTGCTTTCACTCATTCTTCCTTCCCTGCTCTGGATCCATGTCTGTGTCAAAGCATGCGAGACCCTGCAGTCCATTGGAGATACACATACAACTAACACCCTGACTTGACCGACATCTGATTTGATCCTGTCGGTTGAAAAAAATCCTAAAATTAAACCATCGGGCAAACAAATCACACCTGGCCAACGGAGTTTTGACGACTTCACTATATGTTTTTAAAAAAACAACATGACTCTTCGTTACTGGTGCATAATTTATGTGTGCGTTCTCATTACTTTAAGAAATCAAACTAGTCCCAGACTCATTTATCAACCGAAGAGATCGAAGGAAACCGAAATAGGCAAGGCAAGCGACGCATTAAAAATCCCCCCCCCCCCCACCCCACACCCGGCCTGTTAATGCGCCTTTTTTGATGCGGGGTGGAAATGCAGTTACAAACTCATTAGGCTGCAACTCTGCTTTATTGCCAGACAATGATTTGATGAAGAAAACACGGAAATCCATTTGCAAAACCTAAACAAAGCAGACGTATTGGCCAAAACGAACGGATGCTGATAGAGCTGTATACGTCCAACACGGCGGCAACAACACATATGAGCAGCCGCAACACACGCGCAAACGCACACGCATACATACACTCACACACACACACACACACACACAGGGGCGCATACACACACACACACACACGCGGGCGCGTACTAACATACAAGTACACGATCACATCTGTGGGAGACAATTTGAAGGGCCCACATTGTAGCACACACACACACACACACACTCTCAAACACACACACACACACACAGTGAGTGTGTACTCACCCATAGATACATCATCATGGCTAGTGGACAGCGGTGACAATGCCTTCTTGTACTTTCACACACAAAGTTGTGACAGTTTCTCCAGAGCCGCCAGGAGCCCGTGTCTCCTTCCTTCGTTCCTTCCTTCCTTCCTTCCTTCCTGCCTTACTTCCTTGTCTTCCCCTTTTTTTTCCCTCCTCCTTTCCGTGGGCTCTAGCCTTCCGCTTTGGTCTCTGGTCCGATCCCTCGTTCACTCAGGCTCCTCCGCCAGTCAATAGATCTCTCTCTCTCTCTCTGTACAAAACGCGAGGCGAGGAATTCGTGCTCCGCAGGAGAAAGAGAAAAAATTCATACAAACAAAATACAAACGCAAGAGAGATTCCTTTCTTTCTTTCTTTCTCTCTTTCTTTCTCTCCCTCTTTCTTTTTTCCCTCTTTCTTTCTTTTTTCTGACCAGCTTTCCGGCAATCTTCTCCTCTTGCTGTCAAATCCCGCAAAAGCACCACCAAGTCTCCGTCAGTGCGCGCGGGGAGAGTGTGTGTGTGCGCGCGAGTGCATGCGCCTATGCACGCGTGTGTGTATGTGTGAGTGTGTGTGAGTGCACGCGTGCGGAGTGAGGGCGTACGTGCGTGCGTGTGTGCGCGCGCGCCTCTGTGTGTGAGTGAGTGTGTGTGTGTGTGCGCGCTGGCGTAACGTGTGGCTCTATGCAGCAGCGGAGAGTCCAGTGCAACCGAACGATGAGAGTGAATGAGAGAGAGAGAGAGAGAGAAAGAGAGAGAGGGGAGAGGAGGAGAGAGAGAGAGAGTAGAGAGGCGGGGGAAAGGAGATGAGTGTGTGTGTGTGTGTGTGTGTGTGTGTGTGTGTGTGTGTGTGTGTGTGTGTGTGTGTGTGTGTGTGTGTGTGTGTGTGTGTGTGTGTGTGTGTGTGTGCACATTGCAGTGTGAGGTGCAGCTTGGTGTAGGGCTGCCGTTTCAGCCTCTCTCCCTCACAGCGGAGGAACAGCGGAGCTGAAACGCAGCGCAGTGATGATGAGGCTTCAATTATAGGATGTTTTTACTGTACATGAATACTACTAATACATTCACATCAAATGATATGTTCAAATTAACTCCTCTTCTCAAGTTGAATTGTAACTGAAGGTACACAAACACACACACAGGGGGAGAGGTGGCAGAGAAGAGGATCGTTCATAAAAAAAAGAATACACACTCTCAGGAGAGGCTTGAACCTGCACTTTCCTTATCTCAAGTAGCAAACACACCTTCCCTCACTCTCTCCCTCTCTCTGTCTCTCTCTCTCTCTGTCTCTCTCACACTCTTTTCGTCTGGTTTCCCATCTCACAAACTGCCGCTTTCTTTCTCTCTCTCTCACTCTACAGGATTTAACCTGCCTCCTTCTTTTCTTCTTACTCTTAAAGGAGCACTTCACCCCTGGAAGAAGTTTTCGGTCTTTTAATGAAGTTTAGGAGTCAAGAAACAAGATCCTGGGTTTTTTTTGTGAATAATCTGTGTTTTTAGATATCTAGTAATCTTCGCAATATTCGTGACGTTATTTGCATCATGAGAGATTGGTCTCATTCCTTTCCGCACTACATGTCTCGGCGTGTCTCAGTCAGACCATCTCAAAAGACAGCCCCAATGGGGTGTCCGTAACACTTTGTTCAACCTTCTTTCGCCACTCGGCCACTCCCATTAGCTGCGGCCAGCGGCCCTTGCAGAGTGATGCATTACTTTACCTGAGTTATCTTCTGATAGTTGTACTTGAATGTTGACATGAAATAATAATCCTGTGTAGTGTTTCATAAGCGCAAGCTTGAAAAAAAAATACAGCGTGGAGTAGCAGCGCTGGTAAACAAACACCGTCACGAAAGGCTAGGATCATAATACCAAGGATGTGACAGTGATGTCAATACTATGCGACACGGAAGTGAAACTGCATGAAGATACTTATATGTCCCAGTGATATGACATCACTAACGAATCCTTGGACATAATATGTAACTAGATGAACGTTTGCGAGGACAGCCAGTGTTGCCAGATATTGTGAGAGAAATAAGCAGCCAGGTCTATGAAAACAAGCCCAAAAGAAAAATAACTATGCCAAGAGCACTTTACCTAGACATGGGATATTATATATTTGAAAATTGCTGATCTACAAGCTCACAACGCTTCGCAACCCATTGTGAGCTTGTAGATCTGCTATTTACAAAAAAATCTTGAGGGGGAAAAAGTCCAAAATGTGATTTTTTTGCAAAATATTTTTATTTGCTTTTCAAAATGTGGAATATTTTTGACACATATTTGTTAGGGGCTCCCTGCCACAAATTATAATTTCAGATGGGGGTCTGTGGAAAAATACATGAACATGTTTGAGAACCACTGGTTTAAACAGCAATCAAAACATTTGGAAACAAGCCCAAATATCAACTACATTTTAGAAAGAAGCCGCTTATAATAAGCAGACATGGCGACACTGGCATGCTGTTTGGATGTTATTGTTGGAGATCACACCCACATGGAACCTCCCCTGCCACAAGGCACCAAAGCATTCTGGGAGTTGAAGTTATAGGCAGTGATACGCTGTGGTCCCCCTGTGGTCCCCCCTGTGGTCACCCCTGGAACTTCTTCCAGGGGTGAAGTGCTCCTTTAATTCTTCATTTCATTCGATGATTTAAATGGGAACATGCACGCACACACACACACACACACACACACACACACACACACACACACACACACACACACACACACACACACACACACACACACACACACACACACACACACACACACACACACACACACACACACAGGGGGTTAGGGTTAGTTACTTACAAAGGCACGGACACTCTCTCAAACGGCCACTAACTATGCCTCTGTCAAACCTTCATAGTTTTTGGGGGTGTAACAATTAATCAAACTAATCACTTTAATGTATTATAATATCGTTGTCAGCCTGAAACCTCTCATCTCCATAGTTTAACTTTTAGCGTTTTTCCGTAAATTAGCGTTCTACTTGATCATACTACAGCGTCACACAAAAGCATCAAAAGCAGCAGATCCACAAGCTCTGCTACTTTTGCAATTTTTTTATTTGAATCCTGAAAAGCAACAGTTTTGGACATATGAGGTTTCCACCCGTCAGGGATGACATATAAAAAAAGATAATCGATGATTTTATAAAATAATTGATTAATAAGCAATCCCTATTAACACATTGCATGCCAGTCGCGTAGATCTACGCAAACCTATTTAAAGCCGCAGCGTGCCAGTCGCGTAGATCTACGCGAACCGCCGATTCCCATTGTAATCGCCCCAGGTGCACTTTCCGAATTTTTTTGATCCATTTCCGTTTCCGGTTTCCGAACGGAAACGGAATTATTCGGGTTCCGGTTTTTTCGATCGTATCCGCTTCCTGTCTGGGATCCTGTTTAAAACTCGATTTTCTCGGTTGTTGTTTTTCTCCTCGCTGATCACTGTTTACCGTTGATCGGCTGTAGCTTCAAGATGGCGGCACGGATTTGGAAACTGTTTTCGCTGGCCGTTTCTCACGGATCCGCTGTGTGTTTAGAACCAAATGAACGCGCACTTTTAACTTATTTAGCGAGGTCTGTGGCGACATGAAAAAAACTAAAAAACAACAATAAAACGCTGGCACTGGTGAGTACATTATGAGATTAAACTCTGGCATGGAATGTGTTAAAGGCAGATTTATTTTCCAAACAATTGAAAAATGTTTAAAAACATACACAAATCTACAAGCTCTTGTGGGCTCTTAGATCTGCTATTTTCACAGTTTTTGCACAACACAGCTGTGCAACAAAGTTTAAAACAACGCCGTGTGGTGGATCGATTTGTTGATGTATAAAATTATAATAAAAACAGGCATCTTGATTTTCATAGACAAAGTAATCGATGGAATAATCGCTAAGGAAATAATCAATAGTCGCATGCAGCCCTATACTCTCCAAACACACATTCCAGTTTGTGTGACTCTCCTATACCTCCGAGGACCCTTCATTGATTTCCATTGACTAAATTGATTTTCTAACCCTTGACCTCTCGACACGACCACCACGCCTGACCTTCCAGTAATTTAACCCTTTAAATGTAACGCTAAGCCTGCAAACAAAACCTTGAAAAGTGAGGACACAGGTCTTTTTTCACACACACACACACACACACACACACACACACACACACACACACACACACACACACACACACACACACACACACACACACACACACACACACACACACACACACACACACACACACGCTTCTATGAGGTTAAAGGCAGGGTAAGTGATATTTTTTGGTTAAAACAAAACGTGTTTTTTTTTTTTACTATATTCTGATAGTAATCATTGCTATAGAGGGTTTGTTCACAGGGGTCTCCCCGTCTCAACTCCAGCTCTTTAATAAACAGAAAAATATTTAGTTGTGTTGGTGACAAAAAAAATTAACCAACCAGAAGGAAGTACCCATATATCAGCTTCATTTTTATAGTGTTTTATAGTGCTCATTTATTTGTGAAATCACGTCCAGTTTCACTTGTATCCTGACTGAGTGCTCTATCCTGATTAGCGTTGGTATCCCGACCTGAAAATGCATTGTCTGTTTAATAAAGAGCTGGAGAGACATGGAGACTCCTGTTACTGAACAAACACAAACACTCTGAGAATTTCAGAACATAGAGCTATTTAACACTTATTTTAATCAAAGAAAATCACTTACCCTACCCTTAACTGAACTCTGAGAGTGAAATAAACACTCTCAGAGTTAAATAAACGCACACTTTGTGCAAGGCTTCGCTCTAAGCAGCATCTTTCTACAGCCCTCTACTGACACTGCAGTGGAACTGCCCGTCCAAACACATTTACACACACACGGTGTGGAGACTGTATATTGAAACATCATGAGTGTATTCTATTCCTCTGTAACACTGTAGTAGGGTGTGTGGGTATTGTATTGATAATGCCGTTGACGCTGTATTGATGTCAGAGCGTTTAGTCTCACGAGCCAGACTGTTTCCTCCCACAGTTTTCAAATGCTTTCGGTCATACAGTCTGGAGCAACGCAAGCTCTGAAAATGATCAAGCGATAAAGCGGACGTGGCGCCTCCTCCCCGCTTTCGTTGCGTCTGTACAGTTGCGCACATTTATCCGAATATAAATCAAAATCATCTAAGCATAAAATAAATGGTAAACGGTGCATTTATATAGCGCTTTTATCCAAAGCGCTTTACATAGATTGTGCATTACATTCACCCATTCACACACACACATTCACACACCGATGGCGGAGGAAACCATGCAAGGCACCAACCTGCTCATCTGGAGCAATTAGGGGTTCAGCGTCTTGCTCAAGGACACTTCGACAGTAACTATTCCGGGGGAGCCCGGGATCGAACTGGGAACCTTGCGGCTCAGATCCGGCCACTCTACCCCTGAGCCCCTGACGCCCCCACAATATAGCTAATTGCTGCTTAGCAGAAATGGACATTAAGAAAGATAAATGTTAACACATTTTAATATATATTTACGTGAACAGAAATGACAAACAGATGATAGCTTCCTGTCTCGGATTTTGGGAGTCTGTAGTTCCAGACTCTATTCACCTGTTTCCTAGGCTGTGTGTTTTCCACTTCCTGTCGGATTTCATTGGATATCATTAGTCATCTGACCAGTTTCATTGGATTACATTGGATCAAATCGACAGGAAGTGGAAAACACACAGGAAGTGTTAAGCCTAGGAAACAGGTGAATAGTGTTCAGAATATTGTGGAATAGTTGTCTGGCTACGCAAGACTACAGGACCCTCAAATGGGGGACCCCCAGGAACCTCCTCAAGGACCCCTGGGGGGTTCCTGGACCTCCCTTTCAGGAACCACTGATGTAATGTATTCATTCATTTATTTTCCTTTTTTATTTAAACACTTAGAGAACGCTGTGAGGCGGCTGGCACCAGGGACAGCCAGACCCCCCGGTGGGATCCAATCACAGGCCAGTTAGGCGTAGCTATGTGGGGGTGTCACACCCCGCCGTGCCCGGGGTCTATTTAAGTGGTTCTCAACCTGTGGGCCCGGGACCACTGGTGGGCCGTGAGGATATTACAAGTGGGCCTTCATATAATTGGCAAAAAACTACGATTTTTATGATAAAAAGTTTGAAAACCACTGGTTTAAAACCTTGAAAAGGAAGTTTTCATGGTGGTACCGAATAAAGTGCTATACTGTAGTTCCACTGATCCAAGCCTGAACACAATCCATCGACTGATCATAACATGCTCTGAAAATGAAAATGCACATCCCCGTCTACTCATTCCCTTTTCCACCGGGGTTGAACCGGTTCCGTTCTATTTTTTCCCTCCTACTTTTGAACCAGTTCAGAGTGTTTCCACTGAAAACAAACTGCCTCAGAACCCTAAAAGTTGGCTCGGAACTGGAACCAAAGAATACTTGTTTTTTCTTGCGCGGAACTGGGAACCAAACTGGGCGTGTCACTATTCTACAGGTTGGAAGATGCAGATGTGATACAAACAATGGCAAAAGAAACGGAAAAATCATCATAAAAAATTAAGAAAATAAAATGGAAATTTCCTCCATCAAATGTACACTTCAACCTGGTCATGTTTGACACATTGCTTGGCCAGGCCTGGAATCAAACCTGTGGCAACTGGGTAACAGTACTGTCAGTCAGTTGGGTGACAGTATTGAATGGAGAGAAAAGAGAAAATAATTATGTTCAACTATAACAACACAAAGTGCATCCAGTGGTCAGCTGTATTTGTAAACTGATAAACATGGCAGAAACAAAACAAAAAAACGATAGTTACACACTTTTCAGGGGGAAAAATGAACGGAATGTCCAAACGGAAGCTTTTGATGTAGAAAATAATCATTTAATCCATTCACTGAACAAAACACACACACACACACACACACACACACACACCAAAAAATAAACTCCTTCAAGGATTAAATTCTTTTGAACTCCTTTAGCGCTCATGAGGAGTTGCTTGGTGACAGCGTGTGGAGAAGAAGCCCTCGGTTCAAGTAAACACCGCATGAAAAACCCAGATGCATTTTCCCACACTACCATTGTGTGAAGCCTGATCAAAACAGACGCCAATAGGAAAAAGAAGCCACACTTCCACCCCCCCCCCCAAAAAAACAACAACAACCCGGTGTGTCTCAAATTAGACTTGCGCCGCCGCGAAACGGCCACCCCGAGGGCAAACAAACAAACAAATGAAAGACCCACGCAAGTCCAGTTGCGAGGCTGGTGTAATCTACACTCCTGTTCCCTTTTCCCTTTCCTTCCTTCCCTGTCCTGTCCTGCTGGAAAAGCCGGCTCATTTTCTTTATGGCGATGGATAATTAAAAAAAAGTGGAATGAAACTGGCTGGCGGCTGCATGTGTGTGCGGTGGATGGATTGTGAGGAACGACGCGGCCTGAATAACAACAGTGTGGGGATGGGAATCTTGTTTTTGCTTTTTTTTGCAGACTCACAAAACTGCACTACAGGCTGCACTCAAGACAGCCTCACAGTTCCACTCAAACACCACAACGCTCATAGGCTAGCAAACAACCACATATATACAGTAAAGTCCTCCATTAAAGGGCAATACCACTCATTTTCAACATTGAACCATGTCATAATATGCCTTAGAGCCGTTGTGTGGGAATAAGAAAAAAGTCCCCCCCCCCCTATACGTGCATTTTCAGCCAATTGAGTTCTATTATCTAAGAGTATAATGTCTTGTGAAATGTGCTATATCAGCGGTTTTCAACCTTTTTCATGCCAAGGACCGCTAAATTGATATACATTTGGCAGCGGATCCCCATCTGAAAATGTTTTGTGCCAGGGACCCCCAGAAGTTAAAAAAGTTCGCTTAAAAAATATATATATATTCAAGGATATGCACACATTTTCAAGATCTTTCAAAAATAGCAGATCTGCAAGCTCATAGCGCAGCACTCGGTGCCGCGCTATGAGCTTGTATATCTGCTATTTTTGAATAGCCAAAGCTAAGTGGTTGAAACAATTGTAACGCTATGTTAACTCATTTCGCTGAGGACCCCCTGGTACCAACCCAAGGACCACTGGTGGTCCTCGGTCCACTGGTTGAGAACCACTGTGCTAAATAACCATATGCCATTATAAACAACTACAAGTCGCACTGTTTCAGCCGTTTCATAGTGAATGAGGCAGCCTATAGAGGGCGGAGCCAAAGAGTACACCTTCCGTATGTCACTGATCACATGACCCCAACAATCAATTCTCCAGTTCTAGTCAACAAAGAGGGAGGACGGGGGACTTTTTTTCTTATTTCCACAAAACAGCTCTAAGGTATATTATGACATGGTTCAACGTTAAAAATGAGTGGTATTCCCCTGTAACCCATTCAATCCGAGAACGCATACTGTGTCATTATAGATTTTTTTGCTATAATTATTATTTTATACTTCAGGCTATTCAGAAATAGCAGATATACAAGCCCATAGTGTGGCACAGAGTGCCGTGCTACAAGCTTGTTGATCTGCAAAAAAAATTTGTTGAAATGTGCGAACATTTTGAACTCCAATCTTTGCTTCTGGGGGATTCTACAATGTCTTCTAAATCCTACATGTTTAAAAAAAAAAAAAAACTTGTGTCGCTATAATATTAACGATAATACTTTATTGTCAGCTCACACTGAAATGTGTCTTGCGACCCAGCAGCCATGTATGCAACACATATATATATATACACAGTACACACATTTGACACAACACAAAAAACAAAAACTAAATTACATACATAAAAACAAGACAAAGACAAGAGCAATGTCCACCACTCAGCCTACCCCGGGCCTAAACTCCTGATTAAGCCTCAATGTCGTCTGATGGACTAAGGACCTCTTCAGTCTGACCTTATTGTATGTTGGAACACCGTATCTTCTTCCTGAAGGCAGCAACCTATATTCTCCATACAAAACATGGCTAGTGTTTGAAGTGATATTCCTTACCAACCTTAACATACTGTTATTATACGTAGTTGTATAGAGCCTCTGAAGTGGTTGTCCAACAATCTTTGAACAAAATGTTCAGTTGCTGCAGCAGTTGTGACTTTAAGGCTACAGACAGACATCCATACCAGGTGGTACTACAGTACTGAAGAACACTCATAATAACAGAAGTGAAAAACAAAAGAAGAATCTGTCTACTAGCACCAAAAGATCTCAGACGGCGAAGGAAATAGATTATTTGCTTTGTCCTCTTACCCACTGATTCAACCTGGTCTTTCCATGACAAAATATGGTTTATTACTACTCCTAGGTATGTACATGAACATATACCTGGTTGATCTGTTCACTATGAATAGTAATGGGGGATCTGTGTATCTCCAGTGGTGCACCAAAAACAATCTCCTCTGTCTTTTTTGTGTTAATGATAAGAGCGTTGTCATCACTCCACCCAACCACCTTATTTACTTTGTGTTGGTGCAGTCCAGTGTGTTGGTGCAGTCCAGTGTGTTGGTGCAGTCCAGGATCACTGGAACTATCTAAGAGAGAAATCAAAACTGTATCACCAGAGTACTTTAGAATGTATTGGTCTGGTGTGTCTAATGCGATCTAATAAATAGCGCGATTGTCCGCCAAGATCGCATTAATGCGATCTAGTGATTAATTGGGGTTTATATCTCTGATCCCGCTATTCTGCTTATTTTTCATTCTAGGTTTCGAGTTCCACTTACTTCACCCACACTGGGATCCGGTTTCATGACTCGGGTTCCGTTTCCGTTTTTTTTTTTTTTTTCCCCAGTCATTTTCGGCCAGAATAGGGAAAAACACGTTTTTTCACACAGTATAAAAAACTAACGGAGAGGTCCACTTCTATAATCTATGGTCTGGGTGACGAACAGTCATCGCCGTCGTGTATCACATCGTACATTTGGCCGATCGGAGAATCTGAGAACACGTCACATCCGGTTTGACGTATTTGACTGTTTGACTCTGTGTGGGGGGGGGGCGAGCGAGTCAGCGAGCTGATCAAGGTGTCTATTTGCTGCTCTCTAGTGGCAGATTTGTCGTATGTGTTTAAAACAGCACTCAGACAATTTATTTGAATGAAAAATTACAAAATAAAAAAACACGCAAATCGCTGGCACAGGGGTGAGTACATTAGGAATAAACTCTGGCAGTCAATGAGTTAACTCAAGTAACATTTTGAACACAGGCCTTTTACTTGTAACAGAGTATTTTTATATTGCTGGTATTGCTACTTTTACTTAAGTAAAATATCTGGGTACTTTTTCCACCACTGGTCCTATATCAATAAAGGCATAAAAGCCCATAAGAAATCAAAAAAAAAAAAAAAACTTAACTTTTGGTGTTTTTTTTTCCATAAATTAACGCCCTACTATTGTGTTGAAAGCACACCACCAGGCATATTCCATTTTACTCAAACGAACGTGCTGTGGCAGTTTTCCTTCACCCTGGGAG
>NC_137615.1:12217790-12277790 GCF_963280865.1 Gymnoscopelus braueri
GCTATTATGCCTTAGCCACGCAGAAAAAAAACACTCCGCAAAAAAAAAAAAAAGCCAATAAGTGGCAGTTTGCTGACCACAGCCAAATGAGAGCGAGAGAGAGACGCTACAGAGTAAGCTGACACAGGTAATGTGTGTGTGTGTGTGTGTGTGTGTGTGTGTGTGTGTGTGTGTGTGTGTGTGTGTGTGTGTGTGTGTGTGTGTGTGTGTGTGTGTGTGTGTGTGTGTGTGTGTGTGTGTGTGTGCAGTGTGAGTCTGGTGATGTCAGGCCAGAGATGCATGCGGAAAAATTATATCATAAGAAACAGCCGCACGCACACATGAGACAAAAACGGTTACATTTTTATCATCATTTTAAAAAACATTTTAAAATAGTGAAAATAGCCGATCTACAAGCGCACAACGCATCAACGTGTATCTGATATTTGAACTACTTTTGTGTGATAATCTTGTAAGACAAAGTAGGGTGTTAATTTAAGGATGGGGGGGGCAACATAAAAAGCTGATATATGGATATATGAGGTTTCTGCCCCACAGTGACGACATAAAAAAACAAAACGTTGCTGTCGGGCAGAGACCTCTTATCTCCCATATTTCACCCCATTCGGATGCTATCAATGCATTGAATGGGAGATTATCACGTTTTATCAGACCATTGAATGGGCGAAGTAGGCGACATACTGACCTACCCGCAATTTATCAGACCATTCATTGGGTGTTATCAAGACATACTGACCTACCGACGGAGATGACTTAAAAAGTTCAGTTCCGGTTTCGGGTTTCGGACCATGACGGAGGCGCGCAGTCTCAAGCGAACTGGAGCCACGTGAGGGACCACCGAGCGAGCTAAATCGAGCGAGTTGCCGTCCCGAACGTTGTGACGTTCCGTTCGCTTGAGACTATACTCAGCGCTGTTCGATACCGATAGGCACAGAATCGTAAATCATGCTGTGGGGACTGTTCTGCCTCCGATTAGGTCAGTATAGCTCCTGATTACGCCCAATGAATGGTCTGATAAATCGCGGGTAGGTCAGTATGTCGCCTACTTCGCCCATTCAATCTGATAAAACGTGATAATCTCCCATTCAGTGCATTGATAGCATTCGAAGCCGGTGCATATTTTTACTTTTTGTGTTGTTACGTAAATTAACGCGCCCTATACTTGATCACACTACAGCGTCACACAAAGGCATCACAAAAGTAGCAGATCCACAAGCAGAGCTACTTTGGCTATTTTTTTCTTTTTCATTTGAAACCTGAAAAGTAACAGTTTTGTGGGACATACAGTGTATGAGGTTTTCCACCCCGACAGAGAGAGAGAGAGAGAGAGAGAGAGACGTAAAAAATAACAACAGCAAAAGTGTCACCCGGCATCCAGGAGTCAATCCATCAAGCCGTCCCGGACCTCATCACTTCACAACAACGCTCTGCACCGGAACACAGCACATTTTTTGGAGGGTGAAGTATATCGTCCAGCCATAATCATACCTAAAATGAGCCAGAACTCCACTTATTTAATTAGTACACAGAATTAGTTAAAAATATAGAAGTCTGCCCAATGTTCCCCAAAAGGCAGAACAGGAAGAGTGGGGGATATCTGGCCATGTACAGTGGAAAGACAGCCTCTGTGACAAAGACAATACCTCACTTTGGATAACAAAAGAAGCATGTGTTGACACCTGGACTAGAAAGCTTTTGTCCCATTGTATTCATTTCGTTTGAGGCTCACCACCCTGTGGTTGTATTTAGCATGTCTGTGAGAGTCAGTGTCTCCCCCAGCCCCGTTTTAGAACAGAGCTACTAGTGGAGTTAGAACATGGGTTAAAACACAATGTTACTACGATGTTATTATCTCTTGGTGAAAATATATACTGAAGTTAGAATGAACAAAAGTATTTAACTATGGCCTGTGTAGGTTTAATATAGGTAAAAGCCAGGAGAAGTAAAACGTATTCACATGAATGGATGTTGTGTCATTAAAGTCTTTTAAGTTAACTATTGTTTACAGATGAATAAGAATGTAATTCCTGGTATCATTCTAAAGTGTATGTTGTACAAAGTATTAATCTAATAACAAAACTTCATTGTGAAACATGGTTCTGTACTGAAATTAGATATTGCAAAATTGACTCCCTGTACTGTGTGGCTTAGTTTAATATGCGCAGTAGCGGTCTGATGCTCGGCTGCGACGGACCAGCTCCTGAGTGGTGGAAAAAGAGGCAGAGGAGGAGCCCTGTCTGAACAGCGTCTCTTTCGAATCTACTGTATATAAACATGTTGTTTGGAGAGTAGCGGTGTGCTGCGTTCCTGGACCCTTGCAGTCACCATTCTGGATTCTCCTTGTCGACAAATAAAGAAAGGAGAGAATTAACCTTATCACCTTGGATTTGATGTCTCCTTTGTCCTAACATTCTCACTAAAGGCTTGCTTTGCTCCACGGCTTTAATCCACGGTGTTGCCACACAGATTATACATCAATTGGCGTATGTCGGAAGACGGTTTTAACTATCCGCTGGGAGAGGACTATTTGTGGGTCTGTGGAGTTTGAATTCTTCTCAAAACGGTGAGTTGCTTAGCCACAGTCTTACGATGGTTTTTTCTAAGGGGATATTCGTTAAAGAACCTTGTATTTTGTGTGCACGCTCGTGGATACGCTGTCTTTGGGGGGGGTGTATGAATTTAGGGGGATCCGTGGTGATAAAGGGGTACTTTTGGAGTACAATGGACAAGTTGGGTGGGTCTTCTTAGAAGATTCATGCGGTTTGTTTTTTTTGTTTGTTTTGTTTTTACATTGGTAAGGCGGTCAATATATCTGGTAACAGGATACGCTCGTTATGCGCATGAATAGGACGCAGGGACTTTCATATTATATGACTTCAGCGTATCTTGATACTGCAGATTGAAACTGGGGGATCACGACAGGTCGGACCTTGCTTTGTCGGCTGCCCTTCCCTCATCCTTTGAGTTGTTATAATGGTATGGAGTGTTTAGTGGCAAATTGTGTGTACTCGAAATGCGTTCGGGAACTGCGACGCACTGACGTATGAAGTCGGACAATCAATGATATTAGTTTTGAGCGTGAGAGTATAGAGCCAACACTCAGTGCTTATGTGTGGCGTCTGGGATGCCATGTTTATTTTTTTACGTAGACCCTGTTATAAGCTCTGAGCGCGGTGCACTGCGTTCGGAGACATAGGCGCGCGGTATACTTAGTGTGATACTTAGCCCGTAAAATGTCTATGATAGATGTGTAAGAAGTGCCACTGTATGTAGGTGCGGTTGGCTTAAGAGGCAGGATTTTTTGTTCAGCGGCAGATATATACTTTCTTTGAAGTCATTGTTTGAGTTGCGAAGAGTGGGAGTTATTCAACGTCCCATCATACTCGGACCTTTCCCTTGGAAAAAGTGTGATCGTGTCGCTGTATGGTTATATTTGAAAAGTAGGTAGGTAATGTTTTTGGCGAATTGATGTTTTGTTTCTGTCTAGGAATACTTGCGAAATACGTTGCGTTTATGGTTGGGGCTTGTACAGTGACTCTGCAAACACTTTGTGTTTTTTCTACTAAAACATGCTCTTATTGTTAGGTGTGACTAAGGTTACACAGTTCTCTGCATGAAAATTTGGCTGGCTATTTCTCATTTTTCTTCCATTATGCTCTCTTTGTCAAAACACAGCTCATGTCTGTGTTTCTTCTAACTCCTTTCTTTTTTCTTTCTTGCTAGCTGTTGCTAGTCGTTAGTGCTTCTTTGAAATGTCTTTGTGCATTTTCAGGAGCACGGAGTCTTTCGGGTATATTTCTACATGTCCCATTCATGGCTACACTGTGTGCTGCTTATAACCGTTATTATCTTGTGGGTAATGGCGATTGGATTTGTAGTAGGCCCAAATTTGTTTCGCCTTTCTTAGACACACGGGTGAAGCATATTTTGTTGGGCTTCGGCGTGTGATAATTGTCCTTTGGTGATTACGTTTGGTGCTGAGATCAGATTTTAAAAAGCTATAGCTCCATTGTTTTGCGGTTTTTCGGCCATCTTGCTTTGTAGTTTTAGGGACCTTTGTTTTGTAGGCTTGTTATGCGTCTGCTTTATTTCCCCTATTCTCTTTTCTTTTCACACATCTTGGTGTAGTTTCTTTATTTTGATTGGCTTTTCATGATTTATTTCACAGCTTGTAGGCTACAAATATTGTGAGCTTTTTCGCAAGGCGTTTGCCACAGGAAACCTAATCTTCATATTGGGTGAATTGTGCCTTAAGCCATTTACATGCGTGTAATATTTTAGGATAGCTTCATTAATATAATTCTTTCTTCTAATGGACTTCCATTGTTTCTATATGCTGTTTTTACTGCATTCATAGTAGCACGGCTATGGTGTGTGTGGTTTAAATTGTATTTTCTTATTTCTTTTCACTTATAACATTGTTACAATAACTCTTCTATGCGGTTTATTCTGCTTTCGTGGTAGCAGTATATTTCGTCAATTTATGGTTGGTTGCTATTATACATGTGGAGAAAAGGTGTGGCCTTTATTTAATTTCGTAGTATTTCCATTGTTGAGACTTTTGGTTCTGTGAAGTTGTTTCGGTTTGACGGTTGGTAGCTGTGCTCAAGTATGTGTTTGATGCTTTGTGTTGTGATGTAGGCTTGTGCTGGATGAGTTAGGAATGTGTCTGTTGTGGTGATTGAAGCACTTAGTTGTGATGAGAATTGTTGATGCAGTGTTGTTGGATGAGTTGGCATATGCGCTTGTCGCGTAAACTCGAAGTCATTCTTTAATGTGAGTTTATTTGCAGTGTTGATGCAGGTGGCTTTAATGTGAGTTTATTTGCAGTGTTGATGCAGATGGCTTTAATGTGAGTTTATTTGCAGTGTTGATGCAGATGGCTTTAATGTGAGTTTATTTGCAGTGTTGATGCAGATGGCTTTAATGTGAGTTTATTTGCAGTGTTGATGCAGATGGCTTTGATGTGACTTTATTTGCAGTGTTGATGCAAATGGCTTTAATGGGAATTTATTTGCAGTGTTGATGCAGATGACTTTCCCATGATTCATTTTTCAATGGGTATATTTGTGGTGGTGACACAAATGACTTATTGGCGTGTTGGTATCCGTTTTCGACACATTTCAATTGTTTTATGTGTCGTGAGGGGATGATTAAGCTGACATAAATAGTATGAAATTATTATCTAAGGACTTGTGTTGAAATTACATAGATGTGACTATATAGGCCTAAAAAACAATGAAAATGATCCTTTTGGATTGTTGAATGTAGTTGTGTAAAAAAGGACGAAAATAATTGTTAAATGTAATAAATACATAGGAGTAGATTAATTATTTCGATTTGTGCTAAAGTATTGTGTTGAGTACGTGAAATAATAATAATAAGAAAGAGGAAAAGAAGTGTTAAAAAGGATAATTAAGGTTGGGTGTTAAGTTAAAAGTTTTTTAGTGTATTGGCCGTTTGGCTGAGCGATACTATATATTACTTTGACAGACTGAGAATACCTTAATTTTATTTGTACTAGTACAGAGGTGTATTGGTTTGAATTCTTTACTGAGGTGCTGTTCTATGCTATTTGACTGATGTTTTTGGATAAAGGCAGTCGCAGTCTCCTGGCTGCTAGAAGCAGATATTCTACTATAAAATTTTTGTGAAGCCTAGAGTGGCTATTTTTAAGACTGACGAATTCGCTCATACTGAATGTAAAAGTATAGGTCACCGTTTTTGAGTGCACGTTTTAAGATGTTTTTTTCCTATAAACGTCGGAACGACCGTGTACATAATTGAAGATTTAGTGATTAGTATCTTTTCAAAGAAGTAAGTTGGAATCTGTTAATTTTTTTAACTGTTTGTAAAAAATAATCCACACTGGAATTATTTTTGTGTACATAGCGTTAGTTATGACGTCTGAACAGGAAGTGTCCATCTCTTTCCCAAGTAGACAGTTTGGGAGTTGTAGTTTTCTGCCACAAAGGTAGAACTCAGAACTACAGAACATTGTGTTCTCATTTTAGTTCGATTGTCGCCCTCTGGTGGTTGAGAGATATATTTAGGTTAGTGTGTGGTGACGTATCTTCTAGTGGGAGTGGTGTGTATTCATGAAACCGCCCCTTCCAGTGATTGACACATCCAAACATTTGACTGACTCCACCTAGTGGTTGAGACGAAGGTTGCATTTCCACTGTATGAATGAGAAGCTTGGAGGGTTTGTGCTCGTTAGTGTTTTAACATTTCTGACTTATAGAGTTAACTCTTCTTTTAACAGTCTTTATCTAACAAGTTATTCAGCCTATTGGTATTCTATGGTGTCTAAGTGTGCATGATTAATGTTGTTTGTCTGTACTGCATGAGTTAATGTTGGTTGTCTGTACTGCATGATTATTTTTTTCTAATTTAATCCATTCATGTCTATCAATAGCTTTCCGTGGGAGGGGAGCGCCACATTCGAGTTGTTTCCAGTCCTGGCTAATAGAGGACGGTTCATGTCTGGGATTAAAGTAATGTATTGACCAGACTTACAAATTTATACAAATTCAAACATTTGTCTTATATTTGATTTGGAATATTAAGAGACAGTTCAAGTAAGCTTTTGAAGTAATTTAATCTTTAATTATCGTTCATACATACACACACTTATAGTTCTATACTGTTATACTTAGGATATATGAGCAACACTATTGGGTTGACTCACATGTGTGCTGAGTGATAAAGACACGTCACACTTGCATTATAATATTCTCATATCAATACTCCTTCTAAACTGTTCTTAAGGTACTGACAGAGGTCCGTTGTGGACTCAAGACATTTATGATTTGTGTGTGATTTTTAGATAAAGAATAGCCATATTGTAAGTAAGATCTGATTCCAGAGGGGAACGCCTACAGAGGTTGAAGTAACGTGACAATAATTGTGATTTAATATCATTTGGATATTTGATCTACAATTATGGAATCAGAACAGCAGGAGCACTCCTTACAACAAAATAATTCTTTCATTGACGTGATCAATATGATTTTGGGACAATGGGAGGATAATTGGCCAAACTTTTATGGGTCTTGGCCACAAGACAGCAAATTCGACCCAGAAATTATTCACACATTAGGAATGCTTGCCAGAGCATATCAGAAAGATTGCTCAGACACAGGGGCAAAGGAGAATACAGTGTTTAAATTGTTTTTCAAAAAGGGTAAAAAATTAAATAAGGCTTATGTGAGATACCAAGCCAGGATGACAACCGCACAGGTGCACCCAGAACCAGCTGAGAAGAGCGTTTCATCTTCTGATCCCACTACGCCACCGGGTGAGAAACCTATCGACCAATTGTCAGCCCTGGACACAGGGCATTGCAGTGACAGTGGAGACGGGCTGGGAGCTGGAGCAGTGGCGAGAGCAGGTGTCCAGGAAATAGGTGACGGACAAGCAAACCCAAAGCCGTTACGACGACATCATGAAGGTCCCTTCAGAGGACGGTGCCACATCTGTCAGAAACATGGACATGCTTGGCGCCAGTGTAACCAGACACCACCGGCTGTCAACCCCATTGCCCCACTGTCAGCCCCAGCTCTTCAAGGTACCCCACAGTTTTCACCAGGTTTCAGGCCGTCTGTCTCTGGTCCTAGGCAAAGTGATGTTCCGGCTTCACCCCAGGGAGTCGACCGGGTGGTGCTACAGGTACACACATTCTATGAACGGCTGGTCCCCCATCCAGGTGGCTATCAGTCTGCACCACAGCAGACTCCCACTCCTTGCATGCAACCGATGGGTTCAGGGTCTGCGCCACGTGTGGCCCCTGTACCTGCACAGCACGGTGCATGTCAACCAATGCAAGGATTTAGACCGTTTTCTGGGCCGAGGAACAAGCCTTTTGGTTACACAGGTTGCCACAGGTGTTATCAGATGGGTCACTTTGCACGAGATTGTCCACTACCTGGACAATTCACTCCAGTTATTGCCCCCTGCCGCATGGATGACAAGACGGTACATGGCTAGAGACATTTGAAAAGAAACGTACAGAGACATTACTTTAGACTGTGATGGAGGCTGGACATATTGGAACAGGTGACGTAGGGCAATGATGGAATACATAAACCGTTGTTGACAAGAAAAGAAAACCCTGAGTCACCGTTGAACTTGACATGATCAGACTATGGCTTGATGAAAAAAAAAAAAAAACCAGCAACTTTCGTTTTCTACCTATTTTGAAAAATGATACTGATCACTGTCCATATTCTAATTGGAGATTTAGCATAGAGTCTAATATGCTTTTAGGTGGTTGACTAAATTTGTACAAATTCTGAACCTAGTATAGGATGGATTGTTGGAAGGAGCTGGAGATGCTGTTGGTCTTTTTTGACACTTGTATTTCTTTCCTGCTATAGGAAAGTGTCACAGGAATTTCGTGTAAAACTATTGTGAGAATTAGGACTAAATTGTTTAACCATTTCCACAGTAAGGTGTGGATTGGGATAGATCCAGTAAACTGGTTCGGTGAGCATACACAAATGATAAATTGTTGTCAGTAATGAGAAACCGTGGAGAAATGAAACATATAACACGTCCGTATGACATTCTTTTCAGGAGAACTTCAGTTCTTTATTGGTCTTTTGGGGTTGGATGAGACATAATGTCCATTATTATTGCCTTATGTCTCAAGAGGGGAGGTATAAAGGGAAACATTTAAAATTGGGGTTTTGGACATAGTATTTTTTGGAACAAATTGACCAGTTCATAGGCCAGATTAATATTTAATTTTGAGTTTTTCGTGACCTATACTAATATCTTTGCATGAACTAAATTGAGTGAATGAGTAACACCTCTTGTGTGTGTGTATTGAGGTGGGTAGGTGCATGTTGTACTTTCTAGGAAAGAGTAGGGACGTTTTTCCCCCAAATGTTCTCGTGCTAATAGATGGAGAGCTGCTGAGGAGATGAACTGCTGTCAGAGGACTCAGGCTGCAGAACCAGGTGTCGATGAGAGGTCGAACGAATCATGTTGGTGGAGATGACAGCGGCTATGAGACAACCTCTACCCATCACTGTTTCTGCTGCCAAAGTGAGCTACACACCAGGAAGGGATTCTACCTCCCCCAGTCAGCTCTACAGGAGCCCAGGGTGTGACCTCACAGAAGCAGTGTAAACCTTCAAATCTACAGATCGAGGCCACAAACAGAGGATAACGGGTGTCCAGGTCAAGGGGATTCCATGCACGTGTCAGAAAGCTGGTGTGTCTCTTGAAGAATGACACATCACGCCCATACCCTATGCCCTTTGACGCAGATAACGAAGATCTTCATCAATTTCAACCCCTTTTCTTTTTCTTGCCCCAAGCTGTGAACAGTTTTTGCTTCAAGGACTGAACATTCCCTAAATACAGGAAGAAGAAGAATTGCGTTTGTTAGTTTAAGCGAAAAAAGAGGAGAAAAAACAGAAAATTGTCCTTCTGTAAGCGCGCAGTCCCTTATGTAAACCACATGTCATAATGTATTCATGATGTCTTTTTGCAGGTTGAACTGAGGTACAGATTCTGAATGATATTAATTGGTTTCTTTAATGAAGTATTTTGGTTTTATTTTGTGGCTTTGTATAGGTACCATTCTATAATCAAGAGGGGTATAAACTAATCGTTTGTGCAGGTTGTTTTCCAGTCAGAGGTTTGGATTATGATTTTGTGCTGAAAGATATCTTCTTTCGCCCGAGCTCTGAATTACGGAAGACGTTATAAGTCTTCCGAGAGGGGTTTATGAAGTATATCGTCCAGCCATAATCATACCTAAAATGAGCCAGAACTCCACTTATTTAATTAGTACACAGAATTAGTTAAAAATATAGAAGTCTGCCCAATGTTCCCCAAAAGGCAGAACAGGAAGAGTGGGGGATATCTGGCCATGTACAGTGGAAAGACAGCCTCTGTGACAAAGACAATACCTCACTTTGGATAACAAAAGAAGCATGTGTTGACACCTGGACTAGAAAGCTTTTGTCCCATTGTATTCATTTCGTTTGAGGCTCACCACCCTGTGGTTGTATTTAGCATGTCTGTGAGAGTCAGTGTCTCCCCCAGCCCCGTTTTAGAACAGAGCTACTAGTGGAGTTAGAACATGGGTTAAAACACAATGTTACTACGATGTTATTATCTCTTGGTGAAAATATATACTGAAGTTAGAATGAACAAAAGTATTTAACTATGGCCTGTGTAGGTTTAATATAGGTAAAAGCCAGGAGAAGTAAAACGTATTCACATGAATGGATGTTGTGTCATTAAAGTCTTTTAAGTTAACTATTGTTTACAGATGAATAAGAATGTAATTCCTGGTATCATTCTAAAGTGTATGTTGTACAAAGTATTAATCTAATAACAAAACTTCATTGTGAAACATGGTTCTGTACTGAAATTAGATATTGCAAAATTGACTCCCTGTACTGTGTGGCTTAGTTTAATATGCGCAGTAGCGGTCTGATGCTCGGCTGCGACGGACCAGCTCCTGAGTGGTGGAAAAAGAGGCAGAGGAGGAGCCCTGTCTGAACAGCGTCTCTTTCGAATCTACTGTATATAAACATGTTGTTTGGAGAGTAGCGGTGTGCTGCCTTCCTGGACCCTTGCAGTCACCATTCTGGATTCTCCTTGTCGACAAATAAAAGAAAGGAGAGAAACCTTATCACCTTGGATTTGATGTCTCCTTTGTCCTAACATTCTCACTAAAGGCTTGCTTTGCTCCACGGCTTGAATCCACGGTGTTCCACACAAATTATACTTCAAGGGGAAGGGGGGAGAGGGGGGAGGGGGGAGGGGGCCTGCTGATGGAGCGTTATGATAAGGATAAGTGAGAGAGTAGGTGGTCCCGGGGTGTTTGATTTATTTATATTTTTCGTGTCATTACAGTATGCAGACAGACAGTGTGCGTGACGTGTGTATGTTCTCTCTCTCTCTCCCCCTCTCCCTCTCTCTCTCTCTCTGGGTACAGCAAAAAATTATCCGTCAGCAAACGCTGTGTGCTGCAGTCGACCATTAGGAGTTTCATCAGGTAGAGCAGTGGTTCTCAAACCTATATGTTTCTCATTTCAAGGACCCCCCGTTTGATATGCATTAAGCCACGAACAAAACAGTTTGTTTATGTATTTATTGTTTTGTTTTTGTATCTCGGCAACCCCAAATCTACACTGTACAATCGTCAGTGTTAATTTAACTCTGAGAGTGTACAAATGGAATGGAAGCCAATGCACAACCCGCACAGAGTACAAAACGCTGACGTTGGCCTACAAAGCAAACCAAAAAGGTACAGTAAGGCTCCCCCATATCTTCAAAGCCTGATCCAACCCTACAACCTCATCCCGTTCACTCAGATCAGCTAACACAGGGAAGCTGTCAGAACCTTCCCTAAAACATCCGGGACAACGCTCCACAGTCCACACGTCCCAGACTCTCCCTTCTGGCTCCCAAACTATGGAACAAACTGAAACTCCCCATTGCAGTTAGAACTGCAGACTCGCTCCCAATCTGAGGGACAGCGAGTGCATTTTCCGGCAGCGGCTGCTGCCGCGGAGCTGCCGCGGAGCTGCCGGCGGCGCCAGCTTTGGGAGTGTGCTGCGTTTGTGTAACGCAGTCCCCACCAATATTATTTACGATTCTGTGCCTATCGGTACATAACTCGGACGGCGCTTAGTCGACTAGCAGACCATCGGCCGGTCGTCGCGGGCACTCGCGCCTGGAGGCGCTCGGGCGCGACTCCTTGGCCTCAAGGTCTACTGAGTCGGCGCGCCTCCGTCATGGTCCAAAACTATACTTTATCGGCGGAAAAAATAAGTTAACTGCCGCTCCTCCACCGGCAGTTCCGCGGCAGTTCCGCTGCTGCCGCTCCTCCACCGGCAGTTCCGCGGCAGTTCCGCGGCAGCAGCCGCTGCCGGAAAATGCACTCGCTCCTTCTGCCCAATCTTCCGCCGTAATCTGAAGACTCACTTCTTCAGACTCCACCTTAGCCCGTAGCACTTGCCCTAGCCTTGATGACCTTGCAGGCTTATGCAAAGGCTAAAATGTAACTTAGATAGCATGTTATGTAGACAGATGCCGGGTTCATGTGTAGACCTGGCATCCTATAGTGTGTATAGTTTCAATGTACAGATTTTAGATTTTTTTTATATTATACGTCTATATATTTAGACTGATGATCCTAGATTACTATTTCTATGCATTTGATGTATTACCTTGTGTTTCTCTTGCTTACTGTAAAACACTCTGGATTAAGAGCGTCTGCTAAATGCTTAAATTGTAAATTTGTACCAGTTCTACCGTTGTACAGAGTGAGCTTGTACTAGATCTGCTATTTTTGAATAGCCAAAGTATAAAATAATGGTTAAAGTGGTTAAAATCCAAAATGACAGATGCTTTTCCCAGTCTTAATGGGTCGGTCATGAGTCTCGGCGGATGCAATCGGATCCTCAGCCTAAATGGTTAAAATGTGTATCCAGCACCGCGTGGCAAAGAGCTGGACTGTTTACCAAGCGCGCTTGTGTTTGCTTCGTGATCTTTCAGAGCTCAGCCAAGCACTTGACTGGACCATGTAATAAATGAATGAGATTATGAACTATGATCAATATTCAATCTGTGGCACTCTGATACTTTAGACCACTTCAATAATAATAATACAGCTTAGTGTTTGGGTCCCACAGTGTAATTGACTCTCCAAAGAATGATTTTTGTTTCGCCCCCAGTCCACAGTTCATTAGAGATTTGGGTTGAGACACACTTTGTTTTGATTAATATTTCCCCCACAAAGTCCAATCAACTACTCTAAGTATTCAAAGGGACTCCATAATGTGATATCTCCCAGTTCCCCCGACAGCTCAAGGCCATGTTACTGTTATTATTATGTTCTTCATTTTTTTTCATCAGAGGGGCTACATGTAATGAACGAGTCCTTCCCTGATGAGATCACACCTTCAAACACTCTTTCCTCAGGCTAATGAGTCAGTGTGCAAGATGAGTCATAGTAGTGTGCAAGATTACATGCAGGTTTCTCTTTTTTTTATGTGTGATACAGCCTTTTAAGGAACTAGATTTATTTTTGTATATTTATATAATATTTTTTTGCGCTTGCGTGGCACAGTGGTATAGTCCCTGCCCACACATTTTCAACATAAAATGTTTTTAAAATGATTGTTAACTACAAAATATAAATAAATAAACTACACCCCACTCCTTGGGGTGTTTTGTTTGTCACTGTATACGGCGCTTGGGGAGCAATTAGGGGTAAAGGGTCTCGCTCATGGACGGACATCAACACATTGCTGGCCTGGCCTGGTAATTGAACCAGCGACATCCAGGGACTCTGGCTGCTCAGGCGAGCTCACCAACCACTGGTCGCCATATGGCCGCCCAATAACTGTATGATGTATGTTTTAGCGAGGATTTAACCCATTAACACATTTAATGCCAATCGCGTAGATCTACGCGAACCTATTTAAAGCCGCAGCGTGCCAATCGCGTAGATCTACGCGAACCGCCGGTTCGCGTTGATTTCACCCCAGGTGCACTTTCGGTTGATCCATTTCCGGTTCCGGTCTGACGACCGGAAACAGAATTATTTGGGATCCGGTTTTGCCGATCACGTCGGCCCTCATTCTAATGACGAAACTGAAACTCAATTTTCTTCCTGTAGTTTTTTCTCCTCGCATATCACTGTTTAACGTAAACCCTTCTAACTACAACCATGGAGCTCCGTTTGACACGTGGTTTGCACTGGTAGATTCAGTGAGATGTCGCCGATGTATACAGACACACACAACTCAATCTTAAGGATTTTAACAAGATCTATGGCGACGTGAAAAAAACAAAAAAACAACAACACGTTGGCACTGGTGAGTACATTATGAGATTAACGTCTGGCATGGAATGTGTTAAGACCTGAGGCCGATTATACAAAATGTCTTCTAAATCCTAACAGTTTTTTGAAAAAAACCTATGTTGCTACATCAGTGGTTCTCAAACTTTTTCATGTCAAGGACCACCCAGAATGATATGTATTTGGCCACCGACGCCATCTCAAAATATTTTGTTCTAGGGAGCCCCAGAAGCAAAGATTTTAGTTACAAATGTTCGCTTTAAAAAAGATAGCAGATCTACAAGCTCGCAGCGCGGCATGCTCGAAAGGTGCAGCGATGCGACACATTTTGAGCTTTTGTGTGACACTGTAGTATGACGAAGTAGGGCATTAACTGGCGAAGAAAACGTAAAAAAGTTTAAATATGGAGATACGAGGTTTGGCCGCCCTATCCTCCTCCACTGCTCCACTGCAGAGTGGAGAGCAAACTGTCACTTTGACATCATCGTTCTTTTGTTCGTATCGCGGTGAGAGGATTTAAAAATCTAACACTGTTCTCCAAATATACCCACAAATACCCCCCCCCCCCCCCCACACACACACAGTGGGCTTCACTAGGACATGCCGCATTACTGGGAGAGGAAAAACACACTGCACAAGACAGAAGGAATGTTACAGAGCCAATTAATGAATGTATGCCCCACACACACGCACGCACATGCACACGCACACGCACACACACACACACACACACACACACACACACACACACACACACACACACACACACACACACACGTTCGCTCGAAAAGCCACTGGGAATCTGGAAGAGGGCTGGGCGGGGGAGTGAGAGATGGAGGGAGAGATGGAAATGGAGAGGGGGTGGAGAGAGAGAGAGAGAGAGAGAGAGAGAGAGAGAGAGAGAGAGAGAGAGAGAGAGAGAGAGAGAGAGAGAGAGAGAGAGAGAGAGAGAGAGGAGGCAGAAGAAGCTGAGTAAGCAGGAATTGCTTGCAGCCCCCCAGCAGTAGTTTGTACCTCATCCCCCACAGTCAGCTCATAGAACAGACAGACAGACAGGCAGGCGGACAGACAGACAGACAGGCAGACAGACAGAGGAAATGGGAGTGAAGGAATGGAGAGAGCCCAAGAGAAAGAGAGATACAGAGATAAAGACAGATGGAGAAAAAGACATAGGAGGAGAGTCACGCAGAGAGAGAGAGAGAGAGAGAGAGAGAGAGAGAGAGAGAGAGAGAGAGAGAGAGAGAGAGAGAGAGAGAGAGAGAAATGGGGGGGATTATAAAGGAGGAAGGCGGTGGAATGAAAAGCAGGGCTTGTACAGATGGATAGGGAGGAGGGGGCTTTCTGACGACCAAAAACTGGAGGAAGATGAAAAACAAGAAGATAATAACAGAAAATACACAAAAAAAATGAAGAAAAAAAAACACACAGCCAGGCAGGCTGCATGAGAACGGACAGATGATACATATAAATGAAAGAGAAAAGGAAAGTGTAAGGAATATGCAGCTTATTATTATTATTATTATTATTATTACGGTCATGTTGTCCTATTGTCATTTCATACAAAAAAGTTACAAAATTAAGTTGTAACAATAACAGTGTGAAAGCCCCGCCCACTAGCGGCCCCTAGAGGCCATGCTGCTCCTTACACCTAACAGTAGTGTAAAGTAACTAACTCTTAGTAACTAATTACTCCACTACATCCCAGACGCCAGATTCCACTACAATTAACTTTGCTTACTAGTTACTTTTTGAATATTTCTACAAAAACATACATCAGCCACTTCAGCCCTATATGCATACTTAAAGGCTATTTGAAAATAGCCGATCTACAAGCTCACAATAACACGTCACAAAGCGACGTGTTGTGAGCTTGTAGATCAGCCATTTTAAAAGCATTTTTATACATTTGGAAACTTGTGAAATGGGACATTCTGCAAAATTAGTACTTTTACTTTCAGCACTTAATCATATTTTAATGTGAATACTTTTGTACTTTTACTCAAGTGCATTTTTAATACTGCATACTTGTAACAGAACTGTTACATAAATATTACATTACATTACATTACATTACAGTCATTTAGCAGACGCTTTTATCCAAAGCGACTTACAATAAGTGTATTCAACATAGGTAGGGAACGAAAACTACTAATCACCAGAAGTCTTTAGTGCATTTTCTGCAAAAACAAGCAACTAAGAGTATACCTAGCGCTAAGGTAAAAGTGCAATATATCAGCTACCTATTTCCTAAAGGAGGAAATACTCTAGAGTAGTTCTACATTGTGGTATTGATACTTTTACTTAAAGGGATAGTTGACTTTTTTTTCCTATCGATTAGTCACCCCATGGAGACTTAAATTCATGGATATTTGTTTTTTGTTTTTGTCGCATTCCTAAGCCAATAATTTGATGACCGGCAGCGGTTCCGGTAGGAGACACAAAGAGTCTCCTTTGTGTCTCCTACCGGAACCACTGCCTACCGGTCCGATGGTCATCAAATGATTGGCTTAGGAATGCGACAAAAACTAAAAAAAATCCATGAATTCAAGTCTCCATGGGGTGATATTTTTTTGGGGTGAACTATCCCTTTAACCCATTTAGACCGGGAAAGCTTCTTAGGAGGCAAGCATCACAATGTATGAAATCCACTAATTCAAAAATAGCAGATATACAAGCTCATCGCGCGACACTGAGCTTGTAGATCTGCTATTTTTTGAAAAATCATGAAAATGTGTGCAAATCTTTGAATATATATTTTGTAAAGTCAACATTTTTAACACCGTTACAACTTCTGGGGGTCCCTGGAACAAAATATTTTGAGATGGGGGTCCGTGGCCAAATACATATCATTTTGGGTGGTCCTTAACATGAAAAAGTTTGAGAACCACTGATTATAGCGAGGGATGTTCGATATTATCGGCCTCCCGATATTATCGGCCGATATTAGCATAAAAATATAATATATATATATATATATTTTTTTTAATAAGTTACAGGAGTTCTTACTGTATGGTGTGTGTGATATAAAATTTGAGCTTACCATAATCACAGTAATCCCCGCATATATCGGTATCGGTTGATATCGGTAATTAAGAGTTGGACAATATCGGTATATCGGTTATCGGTAAAAAAGCCAATATTGGACAGCCCTAATTATAGCAATATAATTTTTTTCAAAAACTGTTAGGATTTAGAAGACATTTGTAGAATCCCCCAAAAGCAAAGATTTGAGTTACAAATGTTAGCTTTAAAAATATATATATTCAAAGATTTGCACACATTGTCACGATTTAAAAAAAATTGCAGATCTACGAGCTCATAGCGCGGAACTCGGTGCCACACTACGAGCTTGTATATCTGCTATTTTTGAATAGCCCAAAGAAATCTAAAAATGACACACAGATGCGTTCCCGGTCTGAAAGGGTTAAGTACAAAATGTGAGCAGTTCTTCCATCACTGGCACCAAACGGGCTGGTAAGAACCCTTCGGTGTGAAAAAAAACCCCCACTATCATAAAAAAAAAAGAGCTATGGCCGCCTAAGGGTGGCGCTAGAGGAAATGTCATGGGGTCACACTCAAAATGGTTCCGGGTGAAGGAACACTGACCTCAGCTAGGTTTCGTGGCAAGTCCACCCATTCATTAGACCTTCCAGAATGTTCTGCGTGCAACTGCAAATTGTGGCCTAAGGGTGGCGCTGTAGAGGAAAGGGCCATAGGGTCACCACGATCAGCAGGGTGCATCCTCCAGGGAGCATGAAAGGTGCACGGCAAATTCCCTGCATGGCAACATTGTTGCTGTCGGGAAATCTCCATGTTTCAAATGTTTTCTTTAAATGCCCAGTGGCTTTCAACCTTTTTCAAGCCAAGGACCCCTAAATTGATATACATTTGGCCACGGACTCCCATTTGAAAATGTTTTGTTCCAGGGACCCCCAGAAGCAAAGATATCAGTTAATTTTCGCTTTAAAAAAATATAAATATTCAAAGATATGCACACTTTTTCAAGGTTTTTCAAACATAGCAGATCTACAAGCTCATGCCGCGCTATGAGCTTGTATATCTGATATTTTCGAATAGCCAAAGCTAAGTGGTTAAAATGATTGTGACGCTATGTTACCTAATTTCACTGGGGGACCCCCTGGTACCCCCTCAAGGACCACTGGTGGTCCCCGGACCACTGGTTGAAAACCACTGCCCAACTTCACCATTACAAGTGTAATGACATTCTTGAATGCAGGCGCAGGTTTCAAGGGTGTTTAATTAAGTCCAACAAAGGTACAAGTGCAAGGCACAGTTCAGAGAAACTAGAAACAAAGGCAAACACGGACGGGACCGTGTGGAGCTGTTAGTCTAGTCTAGAGTCAAACAATACTGCCTGCTGGCAGAGTGGACGAGGGGGGTATATATAGGAGTGCACTAAGGAGGAACAGGTGTGTAAAGTTAATAGGCTGGAGATGAGGACCTATGGAATGAGGGCGTGGGCGTGGGCGTGACAACAAGATCGAAAATAACAGAGCTACAAGTTCACAACGTGTTGCATCGCGACGCGTTCAGAACTTGTAGCTCTGCTATTTTCACTAAAATATTTTTCAAATAATAATAGAATGTTTTTGGACATAATGAGGTCTCCACACGACACAGCGCCGATATGTTGTTTGTTGAATGGAGGATAATAGGGCCACTACTGGGACATAAAATATAAAGAATTAAGAGATAAAGAGAGTAAAAGTGCACGGATGAGACACGGGTGCACGAGGCAGAGGCGAGTGCACGTGCTGCAAAATAAAACCAACGACATTCAATAGTATTTCCTTACAAGATTATAGAACTTCACTTATTCATGCAACTACTGTATATTATATGATATTGTACTATACTGTATATATCCACTTAATCTATACTTCATTGACCGAGGTCCCCTACGACACACTAAAAACAAACAGTGCTATATACTGTAGCACCAAAATCGGTTCTTTGGCTCGTAATCATAGGGAAACCGTTTTTGGTGCTATATAGCACCAATCTTTAAAGGTACTATATAGCACCTTTGTCAAATGGTGCCATATAGCACCTGTTATTGAGGTGCTATTTAGCACCATTTATCAAATGGTGCTAAATAGCACCAGTCTTTAACTCTTTGACTGCCAGAGTATTTTCATAAAGTACTCCCCCAGTGCCAGCGATTTTCGTGTTTTTTGTTGTTGTTATTTTGTTATTTAATTTTCATATAGTTTGTCGAGCAGCGGTTTTGAACACATACGATGGTTCCACCAGCAGAGAGCAGCAAATAGACACCTTCATCAGCTCGCTGACTCGCTGCCCACCCCCAAACAGAGTCAAACAGTCAAATACTTCAAACCGGATGTGACGTGTTCTCAGATTCTCCGATCGGCCAAAATTACGATGTGATACACGACGGCGATGACTGTTCGTCACCCAGACTATAGATTATAGAAGTGGACCTCTCCGTTCGTTTTTTATACCGTGTGAAAAAACGTGTGTTTCCCTATTCTGGCCGAAAATGAAATGAATGAAATTTAAACCGGAAACGGAATCTGCGTCATGAAACCGGATGCCGGTGTGGGTGAAGTAAGTGGAACTCGAAACCTAGAATGAAAAATAAGCAGAATAGCGCGATCAGAGATTAAACAATGAACGCGTGTCTAACGCGTCGACGGCCAACTGGACAAACTAGCAATTGACACGTTATCGAGTCAACCGCAGTCAAAGAGTTAAAGGTGCTATAGCACCTTCGTCAAAGGGTGCTATATAGAACCACAAAGGTGCTATATAGCACCACTAGAGGTGCCAAATAGCACTATATTGTTTACAGTATAGTACGGCAATTAAATCATGCCAGATACCACCATAGATTACTTAACATGCTTCTAAATCACACTTCCACTCAAACATATTGATAATTTCTTACCAAAAACGGCTTAAAAGATTCGGAATCCTGTACTAGAAGCATACTGAGAAACACATACATACATATCCTTTTCAAAAGTTGTATTTATTTTAGAAAATACATAATGTATTGATAAAACTATGATACAAATATGCTCTATATCATTACTAAACATACACTCAATGTCGCTAACTTGAACATCAGTGCTGAAACGTACTGACTCCTACAAGCTACTCACAGATGGAGTTGTACATTATTTTTTTTACTGTGACAGGAAGTTTGCCTGCATCTTTCAATTTCAGAACAACACAACTCCAAACAACGTCAGTGTCTTGTTCAGTCCTTTAAGGTACTGGATTCTGAACACAAAATACACACACAATAGGAGTCATAGTGCCATGGAGATGTATTCACTCTCATCTGTGATCACCTGGCCATCCAATGTGAGCACGATGTGGTCATACTGCATTGGTGTTGACATGCCAGAAGTGCTGGTCTGAGCTTGGCCCTGGGGAAAAGGGAATAGCATTAACCATCTTGTCTCACATTTATTTGAAAGGCAACTTCAACTACTTTCATACTATACTCAAATTACTGATGCACAATATTAACATTTTGGCTGATATCAAATTAACGATCAATTGCATACTCAAATCGACTGATAAAAATACCGGTATTGCAATACAAGTGTCCAATAAGGTTTACCTTACACCTCTTACAGTAACTGTAATACTGGGTACAGATCAATAAGGAGGCAATTAACACATTACTGTACTAACTAGGATGAATGTTAGCCTAAAATAACCATATAATCAGCATGCTAATTTATATTAAAATGAGAATAATGAAATCATCAGTAGCTAAAGAAATGACTATTATGGTAATCTCCATCAGCATCTCAAAAAGGCTTAACTATGTTCTTAGGAGGCAATCACAATGTATGAAATCCACTAATATAGCTTATTTATTCTTATGAGAAACCAATGAAAGTAGAACTAAACCTAATATGTGAGCATTTGTAGGTAAGTGGGCTATGCAGGGGGTTTCCTTACTTAAAATCTAGCCATGGTACCTCAGTTTAAACACAATGGATAAAATAAACACTAGCCTAAATAATCTTCAATGTGATGCATTAACACTTTCATACCAATACCTACGTTATACATACATAATGTAAATAGATAAATAGGGCGACTAGGGTTAGGCTATGGTGGTCAAACAAATTTTAATGCTATTTTAACTCATTTTGCTTGGGGCCCACTGACAGCCCTTTAAGCCCCCAGACCTTACTTTGAGAACCACCATAGTACTATATAGCTAAATAGATTAATATCTACAAGCTCACGTGTCACTATGTGACCGTTGTGAGCTTGCTGTAAAAAGGATATTTTCCCTATTTTCACTTATAATAACGTGTCCAAAATAGGGACGCCAGGTTGACAGTTGTTAAACTCTGTTGACAGCCACAACATGGTTGTAATAATAGACCCCTTAACTCTTTGACTGCCCCGGACGGGAATTCCCGTCCGATGGCTCTATGGCTATCATGGCCAATGACGGAAAGACGAAAATATGAAAAAAAAATTATTATTATTATATATATATATATATTTTTAAAATAAAATTTTTCTGAATTTTTTTTTTTTTTTTTTGGGGGGTTTATCTCAAAGGAACTAGGAGATAATGCTATCCAAAAAATTGCTGCTCCATTCACTTCAATGTTAAAAAACAAACAGAGGAAAAATGCACCTTTTTCCTGGCAATGGGACAACACATTCTGAAATAAGTCTGGCAGTGAAAGAGTTAACAGACGACGTCACACTGATAAGAACCAGTATGCGCGCAACCAGTATGCGTGCAATGAAACCCATTCTGTCAGGTCTCGCTAGGACGCGCCTCACTAGCCAACACACAAGAGGGGGTTGGGGTGTGCTGAAACCAGCGCACCCCAAAACAACAGGTTGTTAATTGATTGCGTGAATCAATCACCTGTGCATCCAGTCTCAATGTTAGTAAATAAATAATTGGTCTATACTATCATTTGGGCAACTGTACCTATCAAGATAGGTCTAGTTAAAGTCTGTGTTTTTGCCACATGGGAGGCTCATATTGTTAACATACTTAATATCCATAACAGCCATTATCACCGTCTTCAAAGCCACCAGAATACACAACAAAAACATGGTACAAAATCGCAAATGACCAAAATAACGTGTCCCCAGTAACGTCAAAAGCCACATTATTTGCCATTAAACACTCACCTCAAAAGATTCCCTCTTCTTTAAGCTGCTTTCTTCTATCTTCTTGATGAATCAAAGATGACGCAGTTATATTATTATCTTCTCAGGAGGATTGTACCGTTCCGCTCGCAACAGAGCTTGTAGATCTGTTGTTTTGTAACATGACACCCTACATGCTGAACTTTGACTTGGAGCCAAGTCAGCCAACCAACCAATAGGAAAGAAGCACTGAGACTTTACGTCACTTGGCAGCCATTTGTAGTTTTCTTCAGTTTCCTAGAGATTCCAGGAGATACACCGCGGGCTGTAGCCTGTAGTAGGCTATTAATAAGCTACTTATTGATGATGAACTAAAATGGCTCATGTATTTGACTGACATGTGTGCATGCCTGTTTTGTTTGAATTAGACATTTGGGCAGGACCCATACATTTATTAGATGTATTCGATATAGTGTGATTATGAGAATGCTGTATTCAACTACCCCTATAAAAATAGCTAGGGCACCCACATTTATATATATATATATATATATATATATATATATATATATATATATATATATATATATATATAATACATATTGACATGTAGGGCATGCAAGGATTGAGAACCACACTGTTCTATAGGACTTCAGTAATTGTGCTGAGGTGCTATATAGCACCACAACAATCCCAAAGAACCACTGTAGAACCGATGAGGCACCACAACCACCCAAAGAACCACTTAAGAACCACTGTGGTGCTATGTATAGCACCACAAGAATCTCAAAGAACCGCTGAAGCACCAATTATTTTGTGCGTGTAGGGCAGTGGTTCTTAACCTTTTCAGGCCGGGACCTCCTCAAAATAATCATATTTGAACTGGGGACCCCCTAAAATAAAAGCAATTTTAACTGTGGACCCCCATCCTGACAAGCACTTGGAATTGTAGGAGTTGAGGTATCATACATTTAGTTTGACTCCACAGATACAGTACACATTGTGAAATTAGCCCATCTAGCAAGCTCACAATACGTCGCAAAGGCAACGCATTGCGAACTTGTAGATCGGCTACCGTATTTTCACACAGAATGATGTTTGCCTATTATTATGACACATGCCCAGAATAGGGAGGCTATAGGGTTCATGTGGTCTATTCTGTGTGGGAGTCCTGCTGACTCAGATGCTATGCCGTCCACATAATAATTGCGATATATATGCTGGGTTTAAATCTGTCTCAAGACCTGCGTCGAATGTCACTGCTTCTGTCTCTCCCTCCTCCTTTCCCATTCTGGTCCCCAGCAAAGCAAAAATAAGACTAAAATAGTCTTCAGTTTTTCTTTTCTTTTTTATAAATGCACGGTCTCTCTCTGCCACACATACAGTACAGTACAGTAGCCCGGGTGCCTATTACTGCAAAAAAAATAAAACATGCAGAATTTCGCCTGGTGGCTTCTTGGCACTAATTTGGAGGTGGGTGGGGATGGGGGGAGGGAGGGGGGGCGTGGGCACTGCATTAAGTTTGCAAACATGGCCGAGATGCTGCCAAATATCAGGACTAACAGCTTACAAACACACAGCCAAGACCTCTGTTTCTGTGTGTGCTGCAGCTCCGAGCTGGCACCCATTCACACAGAGAGAGAGAGAGAGAGAGAGAGAGAGAGAGAGAGGGATGCGTGGGACAGAATATGTGTGTGTGTGTGTGTGTGTGTGTGTGTGTGTGTGTGTGTGTGTGTGTGTGTGTGTGTGTGTGTGTGTGTGTGTGTGTGTGTGTACTTGTATTACTAAACGTGTGAGTGCCAAAATGTCCCCTTAACACATTGGGTGCCAGAGGTTTATTAAAATATTATACGTTGAGTGCCAGCATTTCTTCCATCCACTTGCGTTATACATTTCGTGCTGTGAGAAGCCCCGACGCGGAAATGCATGTAAACAAAGCGTGCGTGCGAGACGGCGGAGGGTCCCGACTAACGCCTGGAACAATAATATTTCCAACGCGACCCTCCATTGCAGCGTGATCGCCGATCGAAAACGGCTCGTTTCCACCACATTAAAAAGAAATGGAGATATTAAGCTTTTAATCAAGGAGATAACATTGAAAACGCCGACCGGAAGGATTTTTGACATGGAGCCTCATCCAGCCTCTTCTTCTCAGAAACTGCTTGGGTGATGTCAAAGTTTCGTTTTAGCGCCCCACGTGGCCCACATGTATAAAAATAGAATTGGGTCAAAAACGGTCCGGACCGTTTTCGGCACTTCTCGTTTGGACCCTCAAAAACGGTCCGGACCGTTTTTGGCATTCAATGTGTTAAGTACAGTATATAATATAATTTGAGGAATAGACAATATTCCTGGTGCTCATGAGAAATGGGGGGGGGGGACATTTTGGGAAATCAAAGCATATAGCTCTCATTCACTCCATTCACTGACACTTGAAGATACTGTAGCAGGGCAGTGGTTCTCAAACTGCTTCATGTCAAGGACCTCCAAAATGATATATGTATATGGCTGCGCAAAATATTGTCTGCGTAGCGTCAGTGCTGCGCTATGAGCTTGTAGATCTGCTATTTTTGAATATAGCCAAAGTATAAAATATGTTTAAAGTGGTTACAATTATTGTGACGCTATATTAACTAATTTAGCTTTGGGACCCCCTGGTACCCCCCCCACTTTGAGAACCAATGGGTTATACACTATATTGTGATAATCATTTCTATAGAGTGTTTGTTCAATAACAGGAGTCTCCCTGTCTCTCCAGCTGTTTCTCAAAGTGGGGGTCCGGGAGGACCCACAGGGGTATACTTGTGTCGGGTTCCAGGGGGTCCCCAGCTATATTTTAGAATTTAGATAGTTATGGGAACCAAGTGGACCCCCTTTAACGTCCGTATAACTCTGAGAGTGTATAGTGTACTACTGTACCATGTGGAACCCTCATGGGTCCATTCGGTTCCACATGTAAATTATGGGGCTCCGTACCGAAGTGGGGGTCCTTGAAATAAAATTAAAAAAGGAATCAGAACTGTGCGGCAGCAGTGTACAGCTCTTTAACATGTGTAATGGACTGAATAAGTGCATCAGAATATAGACAGCGTGGGCTATAATCACAACAAGCCTTCATAGCTGCACTCGTACAGTTTGCTATAAATAAATATTTATTCATACAATTAAGTCGACAGAAGAAGAACATGTTATTTAACCCATTGAGACCTGATTCAACAATTAATGTCTTCTAAATCCTGACAGTTTTCTGGAAAAACTAAAAAATATTTTGTTCCAGGGACCCCTCAGAAGCAAAGATTTTTAGTAAAAAATGTTTGCTTTAAAAAATAAAATATAAATATATTTGCACTAATTGTCACAATTTAAAAACAGAAAAAAATAGCAGATCTACAAGTTCAGATCTACAAGCTCGTAGCACGTACGTAGATCTGCTATTTTTGAATAGCCAAAGTATAAAATAATGCTTTTTTTTTAGCTCAAATCTAAAATGAATCCGACACACAGACGCTTTCCCGGTTCTAATGGGTTAATTATACAGGTGGACTAAGAACACATCCTTACATAAAGCGCTCCAGTCGATAAGAGAGGAAGGATGCCTCCTCCAGTCCTTTTCTCCCTTTGAACGTAACAGCGTTCTTATCGACCAACGTTTGACTAACTAGCGTGTTCCTGCAGCATCCAGCGCAATTCCCATAGCATTACTTTTTCCCCCTTTTCTTTTTATTCCACATTCGGCTGGGTTTGCTGCAGCTGAAATGAATGCAGAATAAAAAACGACCAGCCTTGCCCCAGTGGTGAAATGTAAATAAGTACATTTACTCAAGTACTGTACTTAAAGCTGCACTATGTAACTTTCCTCTTCTACCCCCGGATTTGAACATGGTTTCCTGCGAAAGTGCTGACATCTTCACCATTGAGCTAATAGAGCCTGCCTACTTGCTCAGGGGATAAATTGAATATTGACCATAGGGTCAGAATTCGTGTCAGATCCTGTGTCTAGGTGAGACATGATCTGAATGTCTCAATAGAAGAGACATTTTTATCATTTGTATAGCATATGATTTCTGCCATATACAGATTGGGGGAAAATACATTTATTCATTTTTTAAAAGTTACATAGTGAGGCTTTAAGTACAATTCTGGGGTACTTTTACTTAATATTTTACTCCACTACAATTATTTGACAGCTTTCAGTCGCTGGTTGCACATTGAGATTATTAATAATACAAAACAAGTCATTCTGAGTAAAGTAATCCTTGAACCACCACACAGCTCAGCCCTGACAAGTCTCAGACAGACTCCATCTAACCTCTTTCTTTCTCTCTCCCTCCCTCTCTCTCTCTCCCTCTCTCCCCCCCCCTCCTGTGGCCAAGGGGGGGGGGGGGGGGGGGGGGGAGAGAGAGAGAGAGGGACATACTTTATTGTGACAGGCCGAGCGGGCCCCAAATACCAATAGAGAATACATCAGCTCGGCAATTATTGGATTATCTCACACTGATGTCATTACCGCCGAGCATTCACTCCAATCATTGATTGCATTTTTCAATTTACTTCACCATTAATGCGAGTGGACCCGACTGAACAATCTTCTGATGAGTCGGTCCGCGGCAGTCGATACGTTCCGCCAACCCCCCCTAACCCCCCCTGCGGACCACCACCCCTTCACCCCCCCTCGGACCCCCACCGCCACCACCACCCCCCGCAGCCTGTCAGTGGTGTAAAGTACCTGAGTACCTTTACTCGCGTACTCTACTTGAAGTACGATTTCAAGGTTCTTTTGCTTTACCGGAGTAATTTCCATTTTCTTGGAATTGCTGTCGGGCAGAAACCTCTTAGCTTCAGATTTTAACTTTTTGTGGGGTTTTTTAGCCCGTAAATTAACACCCTACTTAATCATATTACAGCGTCACACAAAGGCATAAAAAGTAGCAGATCTACAAGCTCGAAACGCGGCACAAAGCGGCGCGTTTCGAGCTTGTAGATCTGCTACTTTTGACATTTTTGAATTTGAATCCCGAAAAATAAAGTAAGTTTTGGAAATAAGGTTTCCACCCGACAGAGTTCTCATTGGAATTTTTTTTACTCCATTTGACAGCTTTAGTTACTTTGCATGTTTTTGATAATTAATGAATCAAATCATAAAAAACAAAAAAGTAAATGTTTCAGAAATAGCAGATCTACAAGCTCACAATGCATCACAACGCAAAATGGGGATTTAGCATAATGAGTAATTAAACTTTTTAAGTAGGCTATATTTGGTACTTTTACCGAGGATTTTTACTTTGTGGTAGGCTATTGCTACTTTTACGTGAAAAAAGGATAATCGGAGTACTTCTTCCACTCCCAAAAGCCTGTGCACGCATTACGTGACAGGAATGTGAGCTCCTGTGTGTTTATGCGTGTGTGTGACCAAAGTGTGTGTGTGTGTGTGTGTTTTTTTTCTTTTTTTCATGCAACGCTCAAAGCGATTTCTCATTCTCTCCATTACTCTAAGGGGCCACCAATCACGTCCGGCAGGGGAGAGAGAGAGAGAGAGAGAAAGAGAGACAGAGAGAGAGAGAGAGAGAGAGAGAGAGAGAGAGAAAGAGAGAGAGAGAGAGAGAGAGAGAGAGAGTGGAGGCCCGAGCGATTAGAAAAAAATGGACGCCGCCGGCTAAAAACTCCGCCGCACAGTTGAACGGTGGTGTCTAGAAGCGTGCGGCTTCAGCATGGAGTGCTTCTGAGGAGAGTAATCCTCCTCTCCGCTATGGAAGCCGGAGCTGAAATGCTAATCACTTCATTTTTATTCCCTTAAGACAACACAGCTGCGTTTTGGTTCCCAATGCGGGAGTCCAAAATAATAATCCAACCTGTGATGTCACCAGGAGAACCACAACTAAAAAAGGTCTGTATCCACACTAAAGGTCTGCACCTGTCTGGGAGCGTGACCAAACAAACGATCCGTGAGAGTGCGTCTATACCTCGCTTATCGATCTAAAACAGTCCAGCAGAAAGGGACCGATTTCACGAGTTGGGGCGGCAGTGGCTCACTTGGGCACCGGAAGGTTCCCAGTTCGATCCCGGGCTCCCCAGAGTCCGTGTCGAAGTGTCCTTGAGCAAGACGCTGAACCTCTAATTGCTCCCGATGAGCAGGTTGGTGCCTTGCATGGTTTCCTCCGCCATCAGTGTATGAATGTGTGTGTGTGAATGGGCGAATGTAATGCACAATCATTGTAAAGCGCCTTGGATAAATGCGCTATATAAATGCACCATTTACCATTTGTAAATGGTAAATTTACCATTTGTTTTTCGTATTTTTTCCCCCCAATATTAACAGAGTTTGATTGTTGTACAATCTTCACATAATCACATTACAGGTAAACATTGTGGGATCTGCAAATGCATTTAATTTGTCTAAAAAAAATGTTTATTTATTGTTTTGTTAGAGGCTATTTACATGAACTTGGCTCAGCTCTATTGACACGGTAGGTTGTGCGTCGGTTTAGCGAGTGGGAGACTGGGGTTCGATCCCAGCTCGGCACCAAATCACTACACACGCGCGTGACGTCATTACAATAGCTTCCCACCAGTTATAAAAATCACCACCACAACACTGATAACAGCCTATTCCTGTGTCGTGCTCCCATATCTCACAATACCAGATCCATAATCCAGGGAAACATACGGTAAGTGTGCATTCATTAATGACAGTGAGGGGGAAAGCTGTGGCACTAGAGACTCTCTGTCATATTCCCATTCCTATATATGTGACGATACGTATCTCCCCCGCTGTGAGGACCTGTCTTCAGCCATGCTCATTATTGTCACATGTCACGGAGCTCCTCACAATTGATCTTTTTGGCGTCGTCGCGCGCTAGCGAGGCTGACAAGTCATCTTTCAGTTAAATGACTTGCTAGCAAAGAATGATATATATCCGATATATACATTGTCGTGGTAGATTTCTATAAACAGGCAAAAAAAATCTCAATATACGACCAAACACAGCAAGACACATCACAACGTAACCTGAATCTACAGCAGGACACGTTCTGGGTTCATATTCACGACAGAATGTGGTGAAGCAAGTGTACTTTCAAGTGGTGAATTGCAAAAGATCCAGGTAAAGAATTCAATATTGTTATATGGAATTTCATCACATCGTTAACCCCTTAAAACCTGGAACGCATCTGTGTCATTTTAGATTCCTTTGGCTATTCAAAAAGAGCAGATATACAAGCTCATAGCTTGGCGTGCTATGAGCTTGTATATGTTGGCAAATCTTTGAATATATGTATCTTTTTTTTTAAGCGAACATTTGTAACTCAAGTCTTTGCTTCTGGAGGTCCCTGGAACAAAATATTTTACAAATGTTTGCTTTAAAGAATATATATATATATACAAAGATTTGCACAAAGTTTCAAGATTTTTCTAAAATAGCAGATCTACAAGCTCGTAGCTCGGCACTCGGTGCCGCGCTATGAGCTTGTATATCTGCTATTTTTGAATAGCCAAAGTATAAAATAACGGTTAAAGCTAAAATCTAAAATGACACAGATGCGTTACCGGTCTTAATGAGTTAAAAGAGCACATCACCCATTTTTCTTACTTTTCTTCATATAATTGGTCCGCACTAATGCTCACTATAAGATGGCATCATTTCTGTCAACTCACTCCGCGTGTCAGAGACGGACAGTTCAGAAGCCTGTGCCTACCAATGACTTCATCAGTTGAAATTTGATTGATGGTGATTTAAAACTTTTTTAGTTTTTTGAAATGTTATTTTTATGTATTCAGGAACAATGGTTCTATTTCAGAGTGCTAACTTCCCCAGGAAGAGAAAGGCTGTAGTTTAGATGATTGGAATCTCAACTGATGTTGTTCATTGGTATAGAAAGGTTTCTGAACTGTCCAAAGCCTCTCCGCCTAAGATGCAGAGAGAGTAGGAAATGGACTCAAATTGGGTGCCGTGGCACCCATAGGGTGCCGTGACGCAAGTCCAGGGGTGCCGCAGAATACTTATAGTTTATCAATATCACTTCAGTTTAACCACTTAGACCCTCTATACTGAGTAAAACGGACTCTTCACCAAAAATAGGCGATCTACAAGATTGTCTATTTTTGGTGAATGTTCTCCCCAGAATAGGGAGGATTGGGTTAAAGTGGTTAAATGTCAAGTATAGAGTTATTTTCAATATGTCCTAAACGGATATTCTTTCAATTTTTCCTCGTGACATACTGTATCTCAGGGGGTGAATATTTACATATTTACATACCGTAATATGACATAAATGTAAGGTGCTAGTATTAATGTAATTCAGGGGTGCCGTGGATGAAAAAGTTATTTACAGGTGTGGCCTGAGCCAAAAAAGTTTGAGAACCTCTGCGCTACATAACTACCTTCCACTTAACATAAGAGTAGCAGTAGTAAGAGTCGCAGTATTTCTAAAGATAGATGATTCTGAGCTAGAAGGTGATCACAAGTTAAAAATGTCTGATTGCCCATGGGACTGCAGTCATGCAGCTGGGATCTTATCGTTGCTGTCGGGCAGAAACCTCCTATCTCCATATTTTAACTTTTTGTGTTTTTCCGTAAATAATGCCCTACTTGATCATACCATTATTATGTCACACAAAAGTATCAGATCTACAAGCTCGAAACAGGTTTTGAGCTTGTAGATCTGCTACTTTTGCCGTTTTTGAATTTGAATCCTGAATCTGTCCGCCCGACAGAGACGATAGTTTATTTCAACTTTTGTTTTAATGTTCCAATGAAAATATATTCCAAAGTAATTCAGTAATATCCAACAGAAAACAGAAAATCTTCTGTCTGTCCAAAAATCATGTCCCTAAAGAAAAAGAAAAAAAAAGATATACCTCTCACCCAACCTCTAGGTCAGGAGGCTCCAGGAGATTCCTTTGTTCCTTTAGTTTATCGGCCACAATATTCAATGGTTCAAGTTCTGATTTGGATTCCAGTATAGGCTTTACAGTGACGATATCTAGTATATTTTTGCGTATTTTATCAGCACGACATTACATCAAGAGTTGAATACAAACTAATACTAAACAGAAAATCCTGTGTGTTAATTAACAATCTCAAAATTCAATTAAAAATGTATCTAGTCCATGTCCTAAAAAGGACAGCAGTTTAAGTGGCACAGAGGGAGTGTTTCAACTTGATAGTGAGTTGACAGTAATGCTTCATTTATGCTCTGTCAGTCATACAACAAAGTAGAGATCAGGCTCAACACTACATCAGCATTAATCATAAGCGAGCAAAGTATATAATATCATCGCCGCTGGGCAGTGTGTGTGTGTGTGTGTGTGTGTGTGTGTGTGTGTGTGTGTGTGTGTGTGTGTGTGTGTGTGTGTGTGTGTGTGTGTGTGTGTGTGTGTGTGTGTGTGTGTGTGAACTAAGTTAATTAATTCATGGTTGGACGCTTCAAAATCTAAAATGAAATAATTAGAGTGAGATTCCTTAATATGTCAATGTTCTTTTTTTATGTATTATGAAGCGTGTCTTTTGAAATGTGAGTTATTTTAATTTGGTCTCCTTTTGTGATATCTGTCAGTTAAGTATGTTTAATTATGCTGCTTAATCTCAACAGGACTATCCTGGTTAAATAAAGGTTAAAGAACTAAATAAGTGTACCGTACAGTATGTGCGACACACACACAGACACACACACACACTCACACACGCACGCACACACACACACACACACACACACACACACACACAAACACACAGGAAGGTGAAACAAATCAAACCATTAACTGCAGGCACTATTTCTTGTGAAACGCATGACTTTGTAAGGGTAACTTTAATTAGCATGTTTGACATTTTGCGGTAGAAAAGTGTGTGCGTGTTTGCGTGTGCCGTGCTCAGTAGAAAAACATGGAAAACAAAATCAGACCACCATCCCCAGTATGTCATTGCTGTCGGGCAAAAATCTCGTATCTCCATATTTCAACTTTTCATGTTTTTGTTTTTTTTTCCCCCGTCAATGAATGCCTTACTTCGTCATACTATATAGTGCAGTGGTGGAAAGTAACTAAGTACATTTACTCAAGTACTGCACTTAAGTACGATCTTGAGGTACTTTTACTTTAGCGGAGTATTTACAATTTCCAATATTTTCCTTCTACTCCACTACAGCCGTGGCACGTCATTGAAACAGCCATCACACCATTTTTAACATTTTAAAACTTGTGAAATGGGACCTTCCGCATAATGAATACTGTTACTTCTGGTACTTTAATTAGACCTGAGGCCCATTCTAAAAACGCCTTCTAAATCCTGACCTAAGTTTTCTGAAAAAACTAGATTTTTTCAAAAATTACAACAAATGTATGTTGCTATGTATTGTAAATAGCAACAACAACCCCAAAAGGGATTCCCGTCATGAAAGGTATAGTTAAAAAATAGTGGTTCCCGCCCAAAATGGGTTAAGTAGGCCTACTTGCACTTGACTGTTTCTACTACAGGGTATTGATACTTTTACTTAAGTAAAAAAAAATGTGAGTACGTCTTCCATCACAAAGTAAAGCCAGCTCTCAGCGCTTGGTTTTCTGTTTGACAGGCCTTCTGTTCCCATAAGCCCCGGAGAGAATAAATCAGTTGTCATAATGTCACACGCTTACAGGAACCTGTCCACAAGTTTTTTTATTACTGGCAAAGCTCTGTCTTTCTACACTGTAGGAGATCATTTTGCAGAAACCTTGTATCTCCATATTTCAACTTTTTAATGATCATCACACAAAAACACACGCACACACGCACGCACGCACGCACGCAGATGCAAACCGGAGGGGAAAATAATCAAACCATTAACTGTTGGCACTGTTTCTGTAAAACGCATGACTTTGTAAAGGTAACTTCAATTAGTATTTCTTTGACATTTTGGCACGTGCGCAAATCAGTGTTGTTCATCATCATCATATTTCTTCTTCGATGAATCAAAAAACGACACATCTAATAATACATTTTCTGTGGTGTCTGACATCAGTGTATGTTGAAAATCTCCATATACCGGATGTGCATTTGACACGGTTTCTGTTGTGTCTGACATCAGTGCATAATGTTGAAAATGTTAAACTTTTTGTGCACACTGGGGAAGAAGTTATATGGCTGCTTATATCTAACCTTTATATAATACCATCATCACTTATAATACTTCTACCATACACATGATATTTGACAGCTTGTATGAGAGCCTAGATGTCTCCACTAGGCCTAATAGCTATTGTTTTGGTGCAGCCTGACTTGTTATGGTTCAGTTTGTCCTTCAGGCAGCTACAGTATAACTATGATCTCTGCCCTGTGCTCGAGGCAGAAATACCGTACCACTGACATGAGTGTTAAAGTGCTTCTGACCATGATATCATGTACAAAAAACATAACCACCACCACCTAGAATATTGTCTCAACTCCTATGTGCCTCATCGATTGCTGATTGATCCTGAATTCCACTACAACACCAATCGATGAATCCCACTCATACACTGTAGAGGGAGTATGTATGGGAGCTTATACTGTATATCGTCGCGGACGGGATGTGCAAAGACGTTTACTTATCAGGAAAATGGTGAAAATAGCAGATCTTGCGATAAAGCACTGCTGTGAGCTTGTAGATCGGCTCTTTTCACTACTTTAGCATGACACTCTTGTGTGACAAAGTATAGGGCATTAGGTGACGGAAAAAAAACATTGAAAAGTTGAAATGTGGAGATACAAGGTTTCTGCCTGACAGCAATGAATCAGTATATCATCTCTGTCGGGTGGAAACCTCGTATGTCCAAAAAATGTTACTTTTCAGGATTCAAATTCAAAAAGCATCATAATTAGCAGATCAAGCTTGTGGATCTGCTACTTTTGATGCTTTTGTGTGACGCTGCAGTATGATCAAGTAGGGCGTTGACCCATTTAAACCGGGAACGCATCTGTGTAACCACTTAAACCATTATTTTATATTTTGGCTGTTCAAAAATAGTAGATTTACAAGCTCATAGCGCGGTAGATCTGCTATTTATTCTTTTATCGTGGATAATTTGTGCAAATCTTTGAATATAATATATTTAAAATGAATATTTATATGAATATAAAAAGTTAACATTTGAGACTCAAATCTTTGCTTCTGCCGGGGGTCCCTGAAACTAAACATTTTGAGATGGGGGTCCACGGATATCATTTTGGGAGATCCTTGACATGAAAAAGTTTGAGAACCACTGATATTATAGCAACATAGGTTTAAAAAAAAAAAAAACTGTTAGGATTTAGAAGATATTTGTAGAATCTCCAGAAGCAAAGATTTGCACAAATGTTCAAGATTAAAAAAAAAAAAAATGCAGATTTACAAGCTCAAAGCGCGGCACTCGGTACTGCGCTATGAGCTTGTATATCTGCTATTTTTTTTAACAGCCAAAGAAATCTAAAATGACACAGATGCTTTCCCTCGTCTTAAAAAAAAAAAAAAAAAAAAAAGTTTGAACAAGGAGATAAGAGGTTTCTGCCCCCCCGACAGCAGTGGTATAAAGTTGTAGCATGGTGACACATAGCCTCCGGCCGGTCAGATCAGGCCATCTCACCCCAGAGGATAAGTCACACCGCGTGGTGACTCACAGGTTTATAATTGGTAATGAATCTCCCAGCAGCATGATAAGCTGTGTCAACCATGTGAAGACTCTGAGGAGGCACAGGGGAGGCACAGGAAGTTTTGCCCATAGTCACAAGCACAGTCCTTCCTCAAACTATTTTCATGTCAAGGACCCCCCAAAATGATATGTATTTGGACCATCTCAAAAAAAGAATTGTGCCAGGGATTTTTTTTTTTATGGCAGATCTACAAGCTCATAGCGCGAGTGGTCATCGAGGTAAAACGAGTGCGGCGCTACTTTCAACCGTGTGGTCTCTGTTTTAGATATATAGATAGATAACTTTGCAGGCATGTCATTATAGGGAGATTTTTTTGTTTCTTAAAAAATAGCGACAATTGCGAAGCAGTTACCAGCTATTTCTGCAACTCATCGTTCAACAAAGTATATAGGCCTTAAGTGCTATATGAAGTTAACAACCCATATGTCGCTATAGGACCATTTAAAAAAGGTTACTTATTATTACCTTATTACTTATCTCCTCTCTTCATCTCTATATGCATGTAGAGTAGGCTACTGTGTTTTATGGTATTGTAAATGAGGGCCTGCCCTCTAAGTCGTACTTCAGAGTCTTAAATAAAGGTTATGACGATGCTTACATCCACTCCTACTTACAGCATTTGGCAACCGCCAATGAGTGAGATGTCTGGGGGAGGGGGGGAGGAGAGAGGGAGAGGGAGAGAGAAAGAGAGAGAGAGAGAGAGAAATGTAGATTAAGTGTGACAAGGGAAAAGGAGAGGTAGAGAGTTAGACAACATTTTTACAGTGTCAGAGTTGACCACTCAAACCCTTACCCCAGCATGCCTATTCTGGGGGGAACATTCACAAAAACTAGCAGATCTACAAGCTCACAATGCCATGACGCGCTGTGACGCATTGCGAGCTTGTAGATTGGCTATTTTCGTCGCATATATTTTGCTGTAGGCCGGGGGAAAAAGCGGTCCAAGTCGTAACTCAGGTCTGTTTTACTAAGAATAGTAAAATAGCAGATATATACTGTGAGCTTGTATATCTGCTATTTTTGAATGGCCAATGCAAATTATCGGATGCTTTCCCGGTTTTAAAGGAGTAAAGAACGACTTATTTTCTATCAATTACACACCCGTCGTATTCCTGAGACAATAATTTGATGACCGGCGAAGTCTCCGGTATAGGAGACTCATTTGTGTCTCCTACTGAGCAGCCACACAGAAAATACGTCGTTTTTTGGGTGAACTACTCCTTTAATGGGTTAAAATGACAATGTAAAAATGGGAGTGAGAGACAGAGGAAGGAGAGATGATGAAGGTGGGGGGGGGGGGTTTCTGGGTGCGTGGAATAGGTCCAGTGATTCATCCAAGGCTGCTATTCTCAATCAATGATCCTGTTGTCCTTAAACAGGGAGACAGCACCCAGCTCTCGTGCCAAACTCTTAACGTAATTAGGGTGCTATACATTCCCCATTTGGCTCCCTAGGGACTCCATTATGGGGCCACTGTGAACCGAGGGGCCGACATAACTCCCTGAGATTCTAAGTTCTTTTGATTTGCCGTGTGGTGTGGTGGATGGTTGTGGTTTATCGTGGGAAAGTAGTAAGTAAAAGTAGAAATACTCATTTGTAAGTATACTTACAAATAAAAGTTCTGTATTCAGAATTTTACTAAAAGTACATTAGTATTGGCATCAAAATGGACTTGCAGTACCAAAGTAAAAGTGCTTATAGTGAAGGGCCTATTTCACTTTTTTTGTATCGTTTCAAAATGTGTTTAACTTTTTCGGAAAATAGACATCAACAAGATCTACAAGCTCAAAAAACGTGTTGCGATGTAACACGTTGCGAGTGTTTGCCCCCGAGATGTAGTGGAGTAGAAGTACGAGTGCAACAAAAAACTGGAAATACTCAAGTAAAGTAAAAGCACCTGGAAATTGTACTCGAGTACAGCACTTGAGTACACGTAGAGGGTTTATTGAGTGTTGTTATTTTAGGTGGTTTCGTGTTTTTTAGGACAGGTCTGTTTACTTGATGATCGAGGAGGACAGGATGAGGACAGTGGTAAATAACAGAGGAGAGACAGGGACCAGATTTAACGCATGACGTCACGCTGTTATAGGACGTGTTCTATATATCTGCACAAGTTGTCACTACAAGTCGTGTCCTGAAACTACTTTTCAAACTTTTTCTGCCTTTATTGATGGTGTACCAGCGTTGATTTCGACGACGACTACGTTCTTTCACTGACAAAAACCTAATAAAAACTGAATAAAAACTAAGCTAGTATGACTAAAACTAAGAATAAATATATTGACAATTTCGTCAACAAAAAAAAATTAGACTAAAATGTTAGGGAGGGATTAGTGGAGAAGATCCAGTAGAACTAGGACAAGTCATTTTATGTTTGGTTGCGCTCGGGTGCTGAGCTCTGAAAATAGCCGATCTACAAGCTCACAACACGCGCTGCTGCGACCCCCTGAAAAAAGGGTTACAAAATCGTGGGATAAAAATGTTAATAAAAAATAAATACATTAAAAAGTACATGAGTAAATGTACTTATTAGTTACTTTACACCACTGGCAGCAGGTGCAATATACAGCAGCTGTCAGCTTCAAGCTTCCTTCTACACAATGTAACTCAAAGTAAGTCGTGACTCAAAGTCTTCTGAGGACAAAAACCGGGAAACGAAAAACTGCCAGACTCACACATTAAATAAAAAATGTGGATAACAAATGGCGGGAGTGAGAAAGACACCCCCGTTTTTTTTATAACGATAACAATTATGTTTGTGTGGCACTTTTGCACATCAGCGAAGAGCCTGTGTGAAAAGAAAGAAGAAGAAGAAAAACAATTAGCTCTAATGAAGGGAAGAGCCGCTCCGCCGAGTCCTCGTGAGCCTTGCAGCTCATTAAGGACCACTAGAAAACCCACAGAGCGTTATGGACCCGCCGACAAATTAACCACATGCCTGTCTGCGGCAGTGGAACCACAGTCAGGACAAGTTGGAAGATAAATGCCACTTTATGGAAACACAAGTTTTAGACTTTTATACTGTATATGTTAAGATAAATGCCACTTTATAGAAACACAAGTTTTACACTTAGATACTGTATATATGTTAAGATAAATGCCACTTTATAGAAACAAATGTTTTAGACTTTTATACTGTATATGTTAAGATAAATGCCACTTTATAGAAACACAAGTTTTACACTTAGATACTGTATATATTTTAAGATAAATGCCACTTTATAGAAATACAAGTTATAGACTTTTATACTCTATAGACAAGTTCAGCACAGTTTAACTCTTTCACTGCCAAGAGTATTTTCATAAAGTTCATTCATTCAAATAAATTGTCTGATTGCGGTTTTAAACACATACGACAGTTCTACCAGTAGCAGCAAATCGACACATTGATCACCTCGTTGACTCGCTCGCCCCCTCCCAAACAGGCTTACGTCACATCCGGTCATAAACCGGATGTGACGTTTTCGACAATCGCTGATCGGGCTAAATTACGATGTGATACACGACTATGATGACTGTTAGTCACCCAGACTAAAGAGAATAGAAGTGGACCCCTCCGTTCGTTTTTTATACCGTGTGAAAAAACGTGACTTTCCCTATTCTGGCCGAGAATGACAGCGGAAAAAAAATGAGAACCGGAAACGGAATCTGCGTCATGAAACCGGAACCCAATGAGTCTGAAGGAATCAGAAAGTGAAAGTGATCATGAAAAAATAAACAGAATAGCGCGACCACAGTAAAAAGTAAAAACTCGGGATTTCTCGTTCTGGCAGGGAGGGTATTCAGAGAAAACTCGGGATAACTCGGGGCTTGGCACTGAGAGAGTTAAGTAGCTGCCCGCCACCGCAGAGTCTGAGGGTTCTAATCCACCGCAGTGCATACGGCTTTGTCGAACGTCTATACGAGACCGTAAAAAATATGGACAGCGTCACGTCATTGGTTTCTATATACAGACCGTAATAAAGCCTATTTTGCAGAGATTTCATATATCCGATCCAAAAATGCACTCGGAAATTAATGCTATTGGCTGAAACCGCAGCGAGGGCAGATCTGCACTCGGTAAAAACCCTGGAAACATACCCTACTTTATCATTAATTTTTAAATAAATGGGACAATAATTCACCAAAACGCATAATGAGGAAGATCTCTACATGACCAAAATGTTGCTTCCACATTAAATAACTCTCTTGAACGTGCAAGTGGCAGTGTGCGGGTATATCTTTTATTATTGATCTCGCCTACTGTCAGTCGCCTACGCACCCGCTTTTAAACGTACTGTATCTGGGTGTGCGGAGGTTCTTATCATATTCAATGGCGAAACAAATGCAGATTGATAAATACGAGGTAAATGTTTTGCTTATCTGAACAATATGGAGAGGTTAAATGTGACCTTTTAGTTATAATGAGGTATAATGTCAATGTATATAATAATGACATGCTTTGCGTCAGAGCATTGCCGACTTGTGAAAAGGTTGATAACACGGAAAGAATAGAAAGCCTAAGAATAGAAAGCCTTTATTGTCATGGAATGAGAATACAATCTAATCAGAAGCTCTACTCCTTATTGGTGCAATATAAAAAAAGAAGCAAACCCTTGGCGAAACAAATAACCCACCGCCAGCAGCACATGGATTTTAAATATTAACACGGTTCTAAAATAGCATGTTCTAAAACTCTAAGTTAAGAAATTTTTGTGTCGGGTGGAAAGCTTGTACGTCGCAGTGTTAATTTTGGTGACTAAGACTAAGACTTGTGATTTTAGTCAACTCATGGTGCGTTCACAGGGGTAAAACTGCAACTGTAGCACCGATGTCCGCAAGTTTGATGACGTCAACCACTTGTTACGTTGAGCAACACAGATACAAAGCGACGCAGCGACAAAGATGCTGTGTACTTTAGTACCTTTGTATCTGGCCCGTGTGAACGTACCAAAAGACTAAACAATTTCAGAAGACTAAAGTATAGGACTTAAACTAAATGGTGTGTTATTCAAAAAGACTAAGACTAAGATTAAATCAGAATTTGCTGTAAAAATGAACACTGGTATGTCCAAAACGGTTACTTTTCAGGATTCAAATAAAATTATTGCAAAAGTAGCAGCTCAAAATCGCTCAAAATAGTCGCTTCAAGCCGTGTTTCGAGCTTGTGGATCTGCTTGTAATTGTAATGCTTTTGTGTGAGTATATGATCGAGTAGGGCGTTAATTTACGGAAAAAAAGTAAAAAGTAAAATGGAGATGCGAGGTTTCTGCACGACAGCAACAAAATGTAAAAAAAAACAATTTCACTCATGACCCATAAAACGTGTCAGCGACCCCCCCAAAAAAATGGGTCACTATTTGGTGGAACACTGTTTTAGGTGGCTTTGCTTGGAGAGGAGCGCCGACAGTTCATGCTTCACCCCCGAGGTGTTTCGAGTGGAGAAAAAAAAAACCAACAAAAAAACTTGATATGCAGTCGCCGTCACGCCGGGCCCGTCGCAAACCGTGGCGTTTCCCTAAATGTATTCAACAGACTGTCATGATCACAGACATGAGTGGCATTCTATTATGCTAACCGTCAAGCGGCGGAAAAATCTCATTCCCCCCGCCGCTTCTGGTTGTAAACGGAATGAGAAAGAGAGCAGACGTTACTGCACACACACACACACACACACACACACACACACACACACACACACACCCCTGAAAAAGAGAAAGACTTTATCTCTGTTATCCCTTTCAGAGCGGGAACGCATCTGTGTCATTTTCCGATTTCTTTGGCTATTCAAAAATAGCAGATATACAAGCTCATGAGCTTGTAGATCTGCTTTTCTTTTTTTTTTTTTTTTAAATGTGTGCAAATCTTTGAATATATATTATTTTAAAGCAAACATCTTTAACTCAAATCTTTGCTTCTGGGGGTCCCTGGAACAAAATATTTTGAGATGGGGGTCCGTGGCCAAATACATATAATTTTGGGTGGTCCTTGACATGAAAAAGGTTTAAAGCACCACTGATATTATAGCAACATACGTTTTTTTCCCCAAAAACTGTTAAGAGATTTAGAAGACGTGTAGAATCCCCCGCAGAAGCAAAGATTTGAGTTACAAATGTTCGCTTTAAAAAATATATTATTCAAAGATCATCACAAATTTTAACAATTCTTTCAAAAATAGCAGATCTACAAGCTCATAGCGCGGCAGTTTTGAATAGCCCAAAGAATCGGAAAATGACACAGATGCGTCCCTGGTCTTAAAGGGTTATTGTGATCATGACATAGGACGGAGCGTCCGGGCAAATTGATTATTTCCCCCCAGTAAAGCGACATGCGGCGCAATGGGGGCTGATGTTATAGGAGACGTCGTCTCCCGCTGAGATACCGTACAGCTAGGTGTCTGAAGGTTTTGTTTAACCCATTAAGACCTGAGGCGATTCTTTAAAAAATTCTAAATCTCAACAGTTTTTTGAAAAAAATCTGGAAAATTTTTTTTCAAGACTTTAAAAAAAATAGCAGATCTACAAGCTCGTAGCGCGGCACTCGGTGCCGCGCTATGAGCTTGTAGATCTGCTATTTTTGAATAGCCCAAAGAAATCTTAAAATGAGACGCAGATGCATCCCCGGTCTTAATGGGTTAATCCATAAGGACCGGGAACGCATCGGTGTAATTTTAAGATTCATTTGTGGCTATTCAAAAATAGCAGATCTACAAGCTCATAGCGTGCTACAAGCTCATAGCGTGGCACCGAGTGCTCCTATGGGGGTCCCTGGTACAAAACATTTTGAGATGGGGGTCCGTGGCCAAATTCATATAATTCTAGGGGTCCTTGACATGAAAAAGATGGAGCACCACTGATATAGCAACATACTGTTAGGATTTATAGACATTTTAAATATGTATTTGGCTGCAGACCCCTCAAAATATTTTGTTCCAGGGATCCCCCAGAAGCAAAGATTTGCACAAATGTTCAAAAATAGCAGATATACAAGCTCAAAGCGCAGCACTCTGTGTGCTTGTATATCTGCAATTTTTTTTAATAGCCAAATAAATCTGAAAATGACACAGATGCGTTCCCGGTCTTAATGAATTAACGTTCACTAAGCCAAGCGCACGTTACGTGGCATCATTTCACACACACACACACACACACACACAGTTTGCCTCTTAAAAGGTAGGAAAATAAGTGTTAAATAATAGCCTGTAGCTCTATATTCTGATTGTCATGATTTCTATAGAGCGTTTGTTCAGTATAACAGGGGGTCTTTTCCCTGTCTTTCCGGCTCTTTGTCAAACAGAAAACGTATTTTCAGGTTGGGATACCAATTGCATCCAATCAGAGAGAGAGAACTCTCTCTGTGTGTGTGTGTGTGTGTGTTCTGTGTGTGTGTTAACCACTAAAGTGGTTAAGAGTGGGTCCACGGGACCGCCTGGAGAGCCGGGTGTCCCCTGGGACTATTATGGACTTAGCGCGTTGGGACCCGGCTCACCGGCCGGTCCCGCGGACCCACTCTTAATGTATGTTTTATAATGTAATAATTTATATCTGCAAAGTAACTAGTAACTAAAGTTTTCGATTAATTGTAGTGGAGTAAAAGCCTGCGAGCTTGTATATCTGCTATTTTTGAAAATCTTTGACACACATCTTTTCTGGGGGGTCCGTGACACAAAACGTTTTCAGATGGGGAGTCCCGTGGCCCAATACATATCAATTTGGTCGGAAAACGTTTGGGAACCACTGCCCTGTAGGGCAGCAATTCATGAAAAATATGGAGATACAAGGTTTTTAGGCTGACGGTGGTGATATGACACGCCCCCCACCCACCCACCCGACCGAGTTTCTGTTGGTTACAATTCACAGTCTAGCCTGGAGCGCAGACTTTTCTTTAGAGAAATGGCACGCAAATGAAAAGCAAAACGTGTGTGTGTGTGTGTGTGTGTGTGTGTGTGTGTGTGTGTGTTGCAAAGGGCGTCTGACTGAGGAAAAGAAACTGCGATCGAGCCAAAAGAAATGGAAGAGAGGAAAAAAAAGAGAATTATAAAGACGTGACATTTAGCCCAACGGAATACAAACGAGTTCCCGCGTCTGTCCGTCTGTCCGTCCGCGTTCGTTCTCTTAAGGCGTCCGCCTTTAATATGTGTATCTAATCTCGCGTGTGTGTGTGTGTGTGTGTGTTGTGTGTGTGTGTGTGTCTGTCTAATCTTGTGCGGTACCTGCCCGGGGGGGGGGGGTGGGGGGGACTGAGGGGGGGGCAGCGGGAGACCACCGACGCCCACTTTAATTAGACGCCTATATTGTGTCATCTGCATTACCTGACCTTTATCTGGAAATGGAGTCTTTTTAAACACTGTTTCTTCACATCTGTGTGCGCACATGCGCGTGCGTGCATGCGTGTGTGTGTGTGTGTGTGTGTGTGTGTGTGTGTGTGTGTGTGTGTGTGTGTGTGTGTGTGTGTGTGTGTGTGTGTGTGTGTGTGTGTGTGTGTGAGGGGTTAACGAGAGGAGAAGAGGGGTCAAACTGCTCTCTGTTTGAGAGCAATAAGGTCTACGATGGTCTCAGAACCTGATATATACTTTGGTTGCGCACTGGTGTCGCGCACTGGGAAAAAAACACACATTGTCGGGGCAGAAACCTCTTCTCTCCATATTCTAACCTTTTTGTGTCACACAAAAGCATCAAGGGTAGCAAATCCGCAAGCTCGAAACGCGGCGGGAAGCGACGCGTTTCGTGCTTGTAGATCTGCTTAATCCTGAAAAGTAACAGTTTTGGAAATATGTTGAGCGTGAGAGCATGTTGAGCGGAGTCCCACAGGGCTCTGGTGGTGTCTTTCCATGTTTTGCGCTCTACATTTGAATATCTTCGCTGAAAATAGCGAAGCCACGCGTTGTGAGCATGTAGAGATCTGCTTGTTTTATGCAAAAGTTTTCCACAGAATACGGATGGATGCTGGGGTCTGTGTGTGTGTGCGTGTGCGTGTGTGTGTGTGTGTGAGAACCTTGATGCCGGGCCAATGTCAGGTGCCTAAATGTGTATGTTCATGTTATATCTAGTGGAACTGGCTTGTGTCAAGCTGAGGGTGCGAGGGGTGTGTGTGTGTGTGTGTGTGTGTGTGTGTGTGTGTGTGTGTGTGTGTGTGTGTGTGTGTGTGTGTGTGTGTGTGTGTGTGTGTGTGTGCGCGTGTGTCTGTACGTGTGTTTGTGTGTGTGTGCGTGTGTGTGTGTGTGTGTGTGTGTGTGTGCTCGTCTGTGCGTCTGTGTGCGTGTGTATGTGTGTGTGTACGTGTGTGTGTGTGTGTGTGTGTGTGTATGTGTGTGTGTGTGTGTGTGTGTGTGTGTGTGTGTGTGTGTGTGTGTGTGTGTGTGTGTGTGTGTGTGTGTGCTCGTTTGTGCGTCTGTGTGCGTGTACGTGTGTACGTGTGTACGTGTGTGTGTGTGTGTGTGTGTGTGTGTGTGTGCGCGTGTGTGTGTGTGGGTGTGTGTGTGTGTGTGCAGAGGGTGTGAGAGGCTGTGGCTTCCTGACTGGTTGCTTAGTCATCAATATGCAGTTAAATGGACTGTGGACACAAGTGCATGATGGGAGATGGCAGCTTAAAAAAAAAAAAAAAAAAAAAAACTGCCACTATGAATAAACACTGTAGTAGGGTTTGCTCTGCAAATTGTAAAATAACTAACTAACTAAATAAATACTTTTGCTTTTTTGAGAGTTGATCGCCATTCATTGATCAGCTTTCTTGGTAACACTTTACTTAACCCATTAAAGGGTTATTTCACTTTAAAAAAAACATTGGGTCATTTTATCGTTTACACAGGCTTTTGTGATCCTCCCAGACCATTTTTAAGTTGTTTGATTCAGTATTTAGATATTTGATATTAATTTTATCTTCCTATACAAACCCATTCAAACTCCATTTTTAACATGTTAGATTCACCAAAAACACTGTCCTTGGTTCTGGTGACTCACCCTAGTAGAGCGGATAGTAGGAACAATCGTTCACTTTGTGATACAAGCGTGAAAATTGGCATGAACATTCCTTTAGGTCAACTCTTTGACTTTTTTAATCGAGCCACTCAAAAATCCAAGATGGCGGCCATTTTTCAAGATGGCCGATACCTTAGTGGGCAGTTAAGTGATATGATGGTTTATTTGGTGATACAAGCATGAAAATTGGCATGAGCAGTCTCTGTGGGTCACTTGACAATACGCCACCCACAGCTACTTGAAATTTCAAGATGGCGGCCATTTTTCAAGATGGCCAACACTTTAGTGGAGCATTTAAGTTATATAATGGTTCATTTGGTGATACAAGCATGAAAATTGGCATGAGCAGTCTCTGTGGGTCACTTGACAATAAGCCACCCACAGCTACTTGAAATGTCAAGATGGCGGCCATTTTTCAAGATGGCCACCACCTTAGTGGACTAGTTAAGCTTAAGAAATCATTTAGTTGGTGATACAAGCATGAAAATTGCCATGAGCCGTCTCAAAAGGTCATTTGACAAGAAACCGCCCACAGCCACTTGAAATTTCAAGATGTCAATCTTTAAATGATACCTTTTCTCATAGAAATGTATTGGGTTCCTCAAAAAGCTCTGTCAAGAGAGGTTGTTTGACTGTGTTTTGTCTGACTCCTCGCCCACGACCTGTCCAGTTTGGTAAGACCTGTCAGGAGTTGCCTCCCACCGGCATAGCTCTCAGGGTTCACTGAGGTAGGCCTAAACAAGCTCCCTTACCACGACAAGGTAACAGTCACAAGGGAGGATATATATATATATATATATATATATATATATATATATATATATATATATATATATATATATATATATATATATGTTTTTTTTAAACTACTAACTAAAATACTAAGGGGTGGGGAAACAAAAAATAAGATGAATAAATTAGCACAGTTGTGGTGCTGATAAGCACAGTTGTGGTGCTGAACGGACAGTGCTCCAAAATTATGAGTAATGGCTAATACTGAATGGCAATAGCCACGGAACCATGACAAACGATACTAAGGAACTAAACTGAAAATGTGCTTCACTGTTAGATATGGCAGTGGAAGGCAGTGGAAGCAATGTTACAAAGTAACAACTGAAAATTACACAGTAATAGACTAGATAAAAAGTAAAACATGATGCGTCGATGTGACGAGGGGAAGCCGAGCCATAGGCCTCCACTTGAAAACACAGAGGACAACAGGGAATAACTCTGGCAAAATAAACATGCAAATAGGTTCTAGCAGGGGCAACTACATAGGCATGTGAAACTGAGTCCATATCTGAAGCAGTTACACCTTCCAGTACATGCCTTGGAGCACCCACATTTGGTCAACTCCCAACAACTCTCCGCAATAGGTGGAAGTGGAGTCCAGAAGACTTTCCACTTCTCGTCCTGTTCCACCCATCCCCAGTCAGATGGGCTCTGCATTTGTGGATGTCGCTTCAATGCCTGTCCCCACACGTATCCAGCCTCATAAGAAGCATGTTTGGCATGCTCTTTGAGTGCTGCTTGAGTTGGTGGGATCAAGTCATATTGTCTTTGCTTTCTGGCAAAGAGATCAAGCCTGGCCTCGTTCACAGTTGTGACATCGCTGGACCGGTCATACATTAGATCTTCTTGGCCTCTTGACATGGATATCTTTGGTATCTTCAGTGTCTTCAGCAGATGTAGATGCTCTCTTTTGGGCCCTTTCCAGCTCTGTGTTGTTGAACCTAAGTTTACAGCTTGAATTATATTTTGCTCTGTTTCTTGTCGATGTGCTTTCTATGCCATCACCTTCATCTAGTCGGGTTGGACTAAGTAAGATAGGCAGAGCATTGATCTTATGAAATAATGGAACATTTCTTGCAATGGTATCATAACCAGTACGATCGTGCTCTCTGTTGAATAAACTCGGCTGAATGAGTTTTTCCTTGGTGACCTGCTGACAAATTAAACATCTGTCCCAGTTAGTTTTCACAACTGTTATGATGGCTTCTGCCATGTCTGCAGCATAGGCAGAGGCCGAGGGTTTATCCTTTTACCACCTTTTACCAAGCACTTTGATGTATGGGATACAACTAAGTTCGTGCCTTAACCCTACACTTAGTTCGATCGTTCATCCAATGCCATTTAAATCCTGAGCGATCTGTACACCATCCGGTTAACTAAAACCCCATTAACCTTGGCTCGGCTCTCCCGTGCTGGCACAACCTGTCAATTCAGGTGCGGCTATCTAACTGTTTTGGGGTAAATTAGACAGCATTTGGGATACCAACTTTCAATTAGCTGACATTGAACCCCACTCTGAGTTTAACAGCAGTGATATATCACCAGTGTGCCCTGGTAGTGCAGATATTCACTCTTATCTAATCTATCTATGATCAACAAATCAACACAACTATATTGTGATGTGTTAAAAGTTGTTCTTTAGCATAATAATAATAATCGTATAATCGTCCTTAAAGAAAAAAAAACATAAATTTCTATGAGAAAATGTATCTTTTGAGGATCCAGGGGGCGGCCATCTTGAAAATAGAAATGTAAAGTGGCTGGGAGTGTTTTCTTGTCAAGCAACCCTTAGAGACTGCTCATGCCAAATTTAATGCTTGTATCACCAAATAAACCATTATATAACTTAATTGCTCCACTAAAGTGTTGGCCATCTTGAAAAATGGCCGCCATCTTGAAATTTCAAGTAGCTGTGGGTGGCCTATTGTCAAGTGACCCACAGAGACTGCTCATGCCAATGTTCATGCTTGTATCACCAAATAAACCATTATATAACTTAATTGCTCCACTAAAGTGTTGGCCATCTTGAAAAATGGCCGCCATCTTGAAATTTCAAGTAGCTGTGGGTGGCCTATTGTCAAGTGACCCACAGAGACTGCTCATGCCAATGTTCATGCTTGTATCACCAAATAAACCATTATATAACTTAATTGCTCCACTAAAGTGTTGGCCATCTTGAAAAATGGCCGCCATCTTGAAATTTCAAGTAGCTGTGGGTGGCCTATTGTCAAGTGACCCACAGAGACTGCTCATGCCAATTTTCATGCTTGTATCACCAAATAAACCATCATATCACTTAACTGCCCACTAAGATGTCGGCCATCTTGAAAAATGGCCGCCATCTTTGATTTTCAAGTGGCTCGATTAAAAAAATCGATAAATGACCTCTAAAGATGATCTGTACCAAGTTTCACGCTTGTATCACCAAGTGAACGATTCTCCCTAAATATTGCTTTTATCCGCTCTACTACCTGCCCTCCTAATACGCGAGGGGCCATGTTTTTTCGTTTACTTTTTTCATTTATTTTATTTAATAATTTGATTGTACTTATTTTTTTTTTCATTTAAAAAAAAAAAAAATATATATATATATATATATATATATATATATAATGAAAAAAAAAAAAGTTTTACGTGTTGGTTAGAAACTATGGAGCCTGACAAATACATTTAAATAAATATATCATACTATAATAAATACCCATACTAAATCTTAGTATTGGTATTGTCTACCGTTTCATAAACTGTCTTACTTTTTCTGTTAGAAAGAAGCTTAAACTCATCTTACCAATAATGGATTATGCAGATGTTGTTTATCAGGTTGCATCCAAAACAAATCGTATTCCTCTCAATACAGTTTACAACAAACTATGCATATTTGTTCTGGGATGTTCTTTCTCAACTCATCATTGTTTAATGTATGAAAATCTTAATCTTCCCTCTTCCACTGTGAAAAGACAGCGCCACTGGTTACAATTTATGTTTAAATGTATTCATTTTAATTATCTAAAACAATATATGGATCCATTTTCTTCCAATTATAAATTTTTTATGTTCTTACACTTTCAAAAGCAACAGCCAAGAAAGCCTTTATGTTCAAAGCCCCTTCTGATTGGAATAACCTATACCTGCAAATATTCGTTCCATTTAATCTTTTAATCTGTTTAAAAATGAGAGTATATGTACATGATTATAATGAATGAATAACTATAACATTAACATTTAACCTTTAATAACTCTAACTATACTGACATTCATGACATTGACCTTTCTGATCTTGATTTAATGATCCATGCTTTATGCTTGCCAGGAGTGTAATACTCTTGACTTGTGTTCTGTTGTTGTGTTTGTTGTTTGTATCCTGTCATCAGTCTTGTTTGTTTACTTGTTTTGTCATATTTGGTCGTTGATCTACAAGCTCACAACGTGTCGCATAAAATGTGACACTCTGCGAAATGAGTACCTTTTCTTTCAAGTATATTTTAATGCAAATAATGTTGTACTTTGACTCGTGTACATTTTGAATGACAGACTTTTAACTTGTAAACACAGTACCACAGTACCCAGTACCCTCCAGGGCAGATCCTTTTGTCTATGTTTAGTCTATATATCTTGTATAACCCCGATATCATTCTCAGGGGTGTACGGTGTGTGGTTTGGATGTGATAAGTTAGCAGATCCCCTGGGCTAGTCCACACGTGGTAAACATGGTGAAAATATATTACTAAGGTGTAATATTAATAAGTGAAAATATATTACTAAGGTGTAATATTACTAAGTGAAAATATATTACTAAGGTGTAATATTGACAATTGTGTGAAGATATATTACTAAGGTACACAAGGTACACATGTAATATTGGCAATTGTGTGAAGTGTGGATATTTCTTTAGCTGTGTTGTAGAGGACAGTGGTCACTACATTTAAGTTATATCCATTTGTGTTGTAGTTGTGTAGTGGCGAGGGCCACTGCATTTTACTGCATTTTACTGCTTTTATTTTATTTTATTTTATTTTTGTTTGCTTTATTGTTGAATTGGTTCTAACTGTAATTGTATTCTTGCTCTGTAAAGCACTTTGAGCTGCATTTCATGTCATGAAAGGTGCTATACAAATAAAGTTTATTATTATTATTATTATTATTCTTACAATGTTGCATTGATATTTTCTACTTAAGTAAAACATTTGAGTACTTTTTCCACCACTTACTACAACAACAACGACCCATGGTAAGCACTTCCTGGCATCTGGGGGTGAGGTCAGAAGAAGACTAATGGAGGCACTTCTATTAGGACTTCTCTTAATGCTCCATGGCTGCAACCAACCACACACCCCCCCCCCCCACCCCCCACCTCCCCCTAACCCTGCACCCCACCCTCTCCACTGCCGTCATCCCCTTGCCCTCAGTGCTCCTAATAATCTCTTCCTATGGCTATCGATCCGTTTGCCAAAGGCCCCCCCGACGACGGCGTTTTTTGACCGAAGCGGAGCGGGTCGCCGGAACGGCGTCGAGCTCATGGGTTAGTGTTCTTTTTGTCGACTAAAAACAATGACGAAAAGCGTTCGTCAACTACCTTTTTTTCACTGACAAAAGCGAAATAAAAAACGAAATAAAAAACTAAGCTATGATGACTACTTAAGAGTGTCCGCCCTGAGACTGGGAGGTCGGGGTTCGATCCCCGGCCGGGTCACACCAAAGACCTTATATAATGGGACCCAATGGCTCCCTGCTTGGCACTCAAGGGTTGGGGGGTAAGTCCCTGCGACATACAGTACTGGCGTCATGTCCAGGGGGTGTACTTGTACATCAAGCTGCTTCACGCTAAGGAAACAGGAGATAGGCTCCTGCTCTATGGGCCTCAGGGCTGGGCAAGGCTTACTTATTACTGATGATGACTACAAACTATGAGTAATTGACAATTTCATCAACAAATAAAAACTAAACGCAAGTGTTAGGGAGGGACGTCCGGGTACTTAGGCTCTAATGCAGTCTGACAGCGCGTCACGGTTTCGAGTCCCGTTCCCGACGACCTTTGATATGTGTCTCTCCCCCTTTCCTGTGTATCTTCACTTGGAAAACTATCAATAGAGCGTCGCAGTTCCCGCCCACTTCCTGTTTTTTTTGGTGCCGGAAGAAAAAACTCAGTGCATTTTTCCATTGACATTTCCAAAAATATTTATATCTATTAATTTAAGCCTCGAATCAAGCCATCATGACATGACATGAATCATGACCATAAACGTTTGATTCTGTGATTTTTTTTTTGTTGAAAACGGCAAAACAAAGGGTATTTATTAAATATAGTATATCATATAATTAAATATAAAATAAAAAGAAATCACAGAAAAAAACGTTTTATGGTCATGATTCATGTCATCTCGTGATGGCTTGATTCGAGGCTTAAATTAATAGATATAAATATTTGTGGAAATGTCAATGGAAAAATGCATTGAGTTTTTTCTTCCGGCACCAAAAAAAACAGGAAGTGGGCGGGAACTGCGACGCTCTATAAAGGCAGAAAAGCCAAAAACAAATCTTTAAAAAAAAAAAGGTTAGGGAGGGACTAGTGTAGAAGAGATCCAGCAGTACTAAGACAAGTCATTTTATTCTTGGTTGCGCATGGGCGTCGCGCTCCGAAAACAGACGATCTACAAGCTCACAGCGTCCGAGACGTGATGTGAGCCTGTTGATTGGCTATTTTCGGCATGCAGCTAAAGTTAAATCAGACATCACGACAGCATAATGGTCGACTAAATCAACTCTAGGTGTATTCGACTTAAAAATCTTAATATGATATTTAGTCAACTTGCACTGATCTAAAACATTTCAGATGACTGAAATATGACTAAAACTACATAGACTACAGTATGACTAAAAACTAAATCAAAATCTGCTCGTCAAAAATAAACACTGCCCAGCCATCTCTCTGTGGTGGTTTTCTCTCTGCGTTAGACGACGACGGCCTTGTTTGTGAAGAACCTGGTGACTCGTCCCGTCTTCTCTAAGGCGAGGCCATGTGGTGAGAAGAAGTAATCATGTTGTTTGGGGCCCTTGACTTCAAATGGTCTGAGAAGCACTGGTCTACAGAGCAGTGCGTCCATGTATGCACACACACTTAGCGCGGCACCGAGTGCCGCGCTATGAGCTTGTTGATCTGCTATTTCTGAAAAATCATGAACATTTGAGCAAATCTTTGAATATATGTTTTTTAAAGCGAACATTTTGTAACTGTCAAACGTCTCAACAAATGTCTTAATATGTCTGAAAAAACTTTTCTTTGTTGCTCCATCAGTGGTGCTCAAACTTTTTCATGCCAAAATGACATGTTTTTGACCAGCGATCCCCATCAAAATATGTAGTTCCAGGAACCCCCCCCCCCCCCCCCAGAAGCAAAGATTTGAGTTAAAAATGTTTTTTCCCAAAAATATATGTATTCAAAGATTTGCACAAATGAGTTAATGGGTTAAAGCACAGGTTGACAGGTTTATCAACATGAACCCTATATCATCATCTCTCCCCTGGACCATGTCATGAAGCAGGCAAAACATTTGACAATTCAATACTCTCTCAGTCTCACTCATCAGTTTCCTCTCTTTTCTCGTCCGTTTGTCCTCCTTGTCCTCCTTCCTGATGCAAGGCGCCCCTGTCTTTCCGTCCGTCCCGGGCTCCCATTCTCTCGCCCATATATGCACGTCGATACGCCATTGTTGTGCTTCGCCCGGCCATTTGCTGCCGCAAATTATCTGCCCAAATGGGGGTGGGGTCTCTCTCTCTCTCCCTTCTCACACAATCATTTATCGATTGTTCAAGCTCATAAAACTAGGATGGGAGAGGGTGAGAAACTCACAGAGAGAGAGAGAGAGAGAGAGAGAGAGAGAGAGAGAGAGAGAGAGAGAGAGAGAGAGAGAGCGAGCAGTGTCTTTGCTGACAGGCTCTTATTTTCCAGAGGCAGAAGGGTATAATAAAAGCGCCACTTCAGGACTTAGAAGGTTAACTCCTAATGAGTATTTTGGATGGCCGCGTGCTGATTTAATGTGCGGCGCGGGGGAAAAAAATACCCATGGTGCTTTGCCTGATGGGTAACGGAGTGAAAGCTGCATGTATGACCGGAAAAATATGCAGCATCTCCTCTTCTTTTACATAAGTAAAAGAAGTGGAGAAGAGTATTTTCTAGTAGAGGGCAAGTTTAGATGTAAAAGAAAAGGAAACCGGAGCAAAACATTGTATAGAGTAAATCATTATGCAATTCATATCTGTATTTAAAATCCGCTACAAACATTTACCAGCGAACTTCTAGGTTGTGACCTCAGATGGAGTGAGACTGAATACCACTTCCGGTTAAGTCTTTCACAATAAAACGTTTAAACAACTCATCTCTACCGTCTGTCTACTAGTGTGTGCGGGCCAGGCCACTAGAAGTGAGGGCTGCGTAGCGGCCAGAACCTCTAGTATATATATAAATCCTTTAAGAACATATTTTCACTCACTATAAATCATTAGTGGGTTGATAAGCAATAAGTTGGAATGTTTTGGTAGGACATAATATGTCCCAATTCTCAAGAATGCGGGTGCTATACGATGACATGCCCAGAACAGGGCCGACCAGTGGTGGAAAAAGTACTCACATGTTTTACTTAAGTAAAAGTATCAATACTACGATGTAGAAATACCACGTTACAAGTACAAGTCTGGTATTCAAGATTTACTTGAGTAAAGGTACAAAAGTATTGGTATCAAAATGTACTTAAAGTACCAAAAGTAAAAGAATGTCCTGTCTAAAATGTGTAAAAGTCTTTTGAAAATAGCAGATATACAAGCTCACAACGCGTCGCTCACATCGGCTATAGTCAAAGTTTAAATAGAGCTGAAGTGGTTAATGTATGTTTTGTAATAATAATCAAAATCTACAAGGTAAGTAGTAGTATTAGTTTTCAAATACTGGAGTACAATATTTGCCTCTGAGATGTAGTGGAGTAGAAGTAAAAGTACTGAAAATTGGAAAATGTAAGTGCAGTACTTGAGTACATGTACTTGGTTACTTTACACCACTGACCATGACTACGCTTCTGCCACGATTGGCTTCGGCAATCCTGTGGCATTTCACAGGAGGCTGAACAGCGCTGGCTCACAGTACGTATCGTCTAGTCGCCTGACATCTTTAGCCTTCATTAACAGATTCATGAAAGAGAATGAGCAGAGAGAGTGAAGGGAGGGAACTCATGGAATCCAAAATAAGAGTCTTCAGATGTCTGTCTGTCTGTCTGTCTGTCTGTCTGTCTGTCTCTGTCTCTGTCTCTGTCTCTGTCTCTCTCTCTCTCTCTCTCTCTCTCTCTCTCTCTCTCTCTCTCTCTCTCTCTCTCTCTCTCTCTCTCTCTCTCTCTCTCTCTCTCTCTCTCTCTCTCTCTCTCTCTCTCTCTCTCTCTCTCTCTCTCTCTCTCTCTCTCTCTCTCTGAGCTTGTAGATCAATAGCAGACACACAGCTTTGTTGGGATTCATTTTTAAAGCCGGCCGGTGGACCGATAGAGCCAGCGCTCCAAAAATGGAAATGTTGGTCATGTGGGACGCACGGGGCGGATGACAACCGTGATCAATGGCTGGACCATCTTCACAGGGGCCCAAGGGCCACGCACGTGCACAGTGGGGGGGGGGGGGGGGGCCTGGGGGGCGGGGGGGCTTGTTGCCCCTTGCCGCAAAGTGCCGGAAGTTACACACACACACACACACAAACGCACAGTCGACGACACTCAAACAGATGGTGAGGCAAAAGACAAGCAAACCTGACAGACACACACACTCACACACACACACACACACACACACACACACACGTGTGTATTACTACACATGTGAGGACACAAGTGTAGCAGTGACACATTTTAGTACAGCATCAAAAGTAGCTGGAAAAGAACAGATCTACAAGCTCACACAGCGTGTGCCACAGTGCAACGCATTGTAAGCAGGATATAGGATCAAGGGAAGAAGGCATGCATGCATTTTGAGAACCTACTGTATAAGAAAATGGTCCTTGCACTGTCTATTTCTCAACTTCTACAATACCTGTGGGGACATTTGGTCATCACGCACGCACACGTACACGCGCACACACACACACACACACACACACCCCCCATTCACGGTAAGATAGTCAGTGCTTTTTTAAACGTGGACCCCCCCCCCCCCACAAACACACACACACACACACACACCCTTTCCTTGTCAGACTGAGTGACACTGTACAACAAGCAATTGTACAACAAGCAATTAGTTGTGCTTGAGCGGGGGGAGAAATGAATAGAGTGGAGAGGGAAGGCAAAACGTGTCAAACAAAACCTCAGTGCACAACAGTCACAACCAGTGGTGTATTGGTCGCTACACGGCACGGTATACGGTGCACGCCCGTGCACGTTAGAACGTGTCCCCCTAGATTTTCGAGCCAAGCACCCAAATGGCTACTTTGCATTACAGGTTTACCGGTGACCGTCCTCATACACGGTTACATCTGTAGTGTGTTGACATCCTTGCTTTCTATTATAGCCTACACCTTTTTCAGCTCCTATAATTCAAGGCATTCCTTTTAGAAGATTTACAAAGACAAAAACTAAGCTAAAAACGTGTCATTTCCTGTATAAACATGTTTCCTTCTACTATTCATACACCCTTAAACCTAAGTAAAACTAATATTAATCACATACATTAAGGTCATTAGAAGATTTTTCTTGGTGGTCTCCTCACGAGTTGACTCTCATATCAGCTGTTCTGTGCGCATGCACACATGTAGGTTTGTGCGTGTGCATGTGACGTCATTAACTCATTCAGTGCCACTGGACGTCTAAGACGTCTGCTAATATAAGCCCTGAGTGCCACTGGACGTCTAAGACGTCCGCTAATATAAGCCCTGAGTGCCACTGGACGTCTAAGACGTCAAAATATATATATATATATATAATAATAATAATCTAATTTTGCTACTCCATTCACTTCTTGTTTAACTTCTTACTGAAAAAGGCTGTATCTCGGCTCCTAAGCACTTTTTTTTTACAATGAATTGTGGCTGTGGCACTCAGAGCCAAACTTTCATAAATAAGCTGGGCACTGAATGAGTTAATATACCGTTCCCCCGGGAATAAAATCACCATTATACTGGTCACAACACCACAACCAACCAAGACGTGCACTCAAACACTATCAGTGGTGGAAGAAGTATACTCACATGTATTACTTAAGTAAAAGTGTTAATACCATAATGAAGAAATACTAACAAACGTTTTGGCATAAAAAATTACGAAAAGTAAAAGTACTCATTAGTACCCTGACATGAACTGAAACGCTAAATGCCTGAGAGTTATATTTGGTGCGTTTGTTGGCGCGAATAGATACCAACACACTCTCACTCCCCAAACGGCCTATCATCACTTCCTCATGGGACAGATGTGACCAAACGTCAAACGTTTGACTGGAAGGGGGGTAGGTCCCGCCATCTAAAGCAGACTTGAGCCATGAGAGGCACCGCCTGGCGAGCGAGCTGTCGCTACAGAATGGTAACTCATATCCCCACGGTCCTCATAAGTATAGTGATGTAGTTTCACAGGCCTACATTACATGATGATGAAAATAGCTTGGATTGAGTATCATTCTGTGTGTTTGGAGGGATTTGGGCCCAATACAGGATTTTTGCGTGCGTGCGCGTGTGTGTGTGTGTGCATGTATATGTGTGTGTGTGTGTGAGTGGTGTGTGTGTGTGTGTGTGTGTGTGTGTGTGTGTGTGTGTGTGTGTGTGTGTGTGTGTGTGTGTGTGTGTGTGTGTGTGTGTGTGTGTGTGTGTGTGTGTGTGTGTGTGTGTGTGCGGGTGTGAGTGAGTGTGTGTGTGTGTGTGTGCGTGAGCGTGCAGTCAATGTGTTTGCATGAGCGCACTAACACCCTGTCGATACGTACAGTATATTGGCCGGGGAGATGTTGGCATTTTCCATGAAGCCTGGCGGCTCGCGGTGGCGTGGCAAAAAAAAAAACACAGCTAAAGGTCGACTTACTGCGGCAAGTAAAATGCTAAAGATTCGTCCACCGGGCGTGCCGTATTATAACACAAATCCAATAGGATAACATTTACCGCCGTTAGAAAAACCTTCCCTCCCTCGACAACGTTGCACTAAGTCATGGTTTTACTCCCGTTTGCTCAAACAAGACATCACGAAAAAACATAAAAGAAAAAGTCAAGGGAGCCAGCAACTAATTTGTCAGCCAAATTTGCTCATGGGGTTTGGAATGTATCAGTCGCTGCCGCGCTGCGAGCTTGTACTGTACATCTGCAATTTTTTAAGTTGAAGAAGAATTTGTTTTTTACATTTTGACACAAATCTTCTTTTCTGGGGCCTTTTCATGTTGGGGGGTCCCCTGCCAAATACATATTGGGGTCCTTGACATGAAAAAGTTTGAGAACCACTGCTGTAGTGCAGTGGTTCTGTATATCTTTTTGGCCATATAGCAGATATACAATCTCATAGTGCGGCACTCAGTTTCGCACTATGAGCTTGTATATCTGCTATTTTTGAAGTATAACATTTGGTTAAAGTTGTTAAAATGATTGTGACACTATATTCATACATTTAGCTGGGGAACCCCTGATACCCCCCAAAGGACCCCTGGGGGTCCCCGGACCCCACTTTGAGAACCACTGCTGTAGTGCACTAAAACAGAAAAGTTGTACGATGATAAATATTCCTTTATGTCCCCAGGAGCACAGTAATAGCGTGTGGTGTGACCAGACTGGTGTGAAGCTTTTATCACTGTTTATAGATGTTGCTACGCTTTGCATCTCATGAAGTCCCCCGCTGAGGCTGGGCTGTGACATCATATATCGTTGCTGTCGGGCGGAAAACCTCATATCTCCATACTTTAACTTTATGTGTTTTTTATCATAAATTAAGGGCCTACTTGATCATATACTACAGCGGCACAAAAAAAGCATCAAATGTAGCAGATTTGCAAGCTCGAAACGCCGGGACAGAGCGAGAGGAAAAAGCTTCACACATTTGACTGCGAGGCAGAATGTTTAGTATGCTTCCTGGGCTGTTTGCAGAAGCAAGGCAGCGTTTTTAAAGCTGTTGACATTTTCAGGCTTTTTACGTCCGCACCACTTGCTATAAAGACCGCCCGTCGAACACACACACACACACACACACACACACACACACACACACACACACACACACACACACACACACACACACACACACACACACACACACACACACACACACACACACACACACACACACACACACACACACACACACACACACACAGCTCGGTTAGACATAACTACGACCGACGATGCAGCAGCCCAATGCCATCTGCCTTAAGAGCTGGATGGAACAGGAAGACGTGAGACGAGAGAGAGAGAGAGAGAGAGATGAGAGAGAGAGAGAGAGAGAGAGAGAGAGAGAGAGAGAGAGAGAGAGAGAGAGAGACAGACAGACAGACAGACAGACAGACAGACAGACAGAGAGAGACAGACAGAGAGAGAGAGCGTGCGCGCTTCCGTCTCTAATTCCACACACCATTAAATAGTCATTCCACTGCTTGATATATTTATGCATTAAAACAGTATGGACGCCTACCCAACCAATTACTATGCAGACAGAGCTATGACTGCAGAGTGACTCCGACCAACCCCCCCCCCTCCCCTCTCCCTGTACACGCTCAAGTAGTAGCAAGTCACCTAAAAAGATAAACGCATTCCTGAGATTTATTACGACACCCACGTATAGTGACAGTGGTGCATATCGTTGGCAGAGACCTCTAAGTAATATTTAATTTGTCTGTGTTTTTTTTCGTAAATTAATCAGAATCAGAATCAATCTTTATTGTAACATCGCGTTACAAGGTGGGTGAAAATTCTTAGTTGTGCAGGTTCATCATTGCAGTTATTAATACCCTATAGTTGATCATACTAGAGTGTAGAAAAGCATCAAAAGTAGCAGATCCAGTTCTTATTCCAATCGTATTCTCACACCACCAATTTGTGTGAGTTTTGGACAGAATATGTAAAAGTTGTAGCAAAAAGTGTGTTTTGAAGAAAATGCTGAATGCCGGAAAATTAAAGGGCAAGACCACTTTGGTAGAGGTTTGGGTTGTGTAGTTACCCTGCCATGGTGTAACTCCACAGGTAGACAAGAAATCAAAAAGAATTGATCCTTTAATTAGACATTGATAATTCAAAATATGCTCCTCATTGACTTACATTGTAAAAGAGAGCTGTTTCACATGCAGTACAATGTAAGTCAATGAGTAGCATATTTTGAATGATCAATTTCTAATCAATGGAGCAATTATTTTAGTATGAATTGTGAAAGGGACCCGTTAAGGAATCGGAATAGATACAAATAAAAAAGGATTCCAACCCATTCCAACCCTATACACCTGACCAGGATGGGCGGGGCAGCGGGTTATACGGCGCCAGTCCCTAAGCATTGTGGGTAGTAGTGTGATGTATGTGCTGTGTCTGCCTCGCACTTAATGAAACAGCACCGGTGTCACCGCTGACACTGTCCCCTACAATAACACTACAGCGCACACACACACACACACACACACACACACACACACACACACACACACACACACACACACACACACACACACACACACACACACACACACACACACACACACACACACACACACACACACACACACACACACACACACACACACACACACAGTTTGTATATACTTGAGAGGACATCACATTTTTATAGGACAGCATTGAAAAATTGATGAATGGATAGTGGATGGTGGGTGAGAGAGAGAGAGAGAGAGAGAGAGACAGAGAGAGAGAGAAACGAGACAGAAAGACAGATAGATGAGGGAGTTCCAGAATATATAGACCAAAAAAAACTTGAGGATGAGAGGGTAAGAGGAGGGAAAAAAGGAGGTTACAGCGCAAAACCCCCCTCCTCTCCCTCCCTCCCCTCCCTCTCCACCCTCCCCTCCCCTCACCTCTCCCTCCTCGTCCCCTCCTCTCCCCCCTTCCCCTCCCTCCCTCCTCGTCCCCTCCTCTCCTCTCCTCCCACGCTAAACTCATGCAGCTAATGAACACAAACCTAAATAAAGGCGAGGCGAGGCGAGGCTGGGACGGCCAGCTAATGGGCTGCCGAGGGAGAGGAGAGAGGAGGAGTGAGCGCCTAATTTATGCCGATCGACGATGTTGCGGATGGTTTATTTTCGGGGCACACGACTCCCCCCCCCACCGACCCCCCCCCCCTTTTCAAGAGGTACAAACTGGGCTTAACTACATACTGTAACATAAACCCTCTATAGTCTTGGACTGGAGTTATTGCATACGTTCACCGCTTTCTTCCGTCTCTACGCCCAAAAATACTACTGTTGGGTCTATACAGCTCTAAATTGACCTCTCAGGTCATCTACAACCAAAAATAAACGTGGGGGAAGCAGCAGCAAAACAGCAGGTCTGCCTCTCTTATTTCTTTTAAAGCAAAACAAAAGACCTTTCTGTTTGACACTGCCTTTGATTGAGATGTTTTTCTTCTCTCTTCTGCACTGTAACTGTATTAATGTTTACTTCTATTCTTTTATGCATCCTAATGTCATTTCATAGTTTCCTTTGCTTGATGTTCTTTGTAAAAGCACATTGAATTGC
>NC_137615.1:12282790-12295527 GCF_963280865.1 Gymnoscopelus braueri
TGTGTTCGCGGCCATATATGTGTGTGCACTTTAGTTGGGAAGCCTGGCTCGTGGCTCCCTCTAGTGTTGTTTCTAAATTGAAAGCATGAGCGTGTGTGCGTGCACGCGTGTGTGTGTGTGTGTGTGGTCGCGGCCATATATGTGTGTGCACTTTAGTTGGGAAGCCTGGCTCGTGGCTCCCTCTAGTGTTGTTTCTACAGAATTGCTTGGGGGTTGGTGAAAACGAGTGCTTCCCTGGTTCTCCAATTTCCCTGTAACATATATATTCATATGTTCCGATGCTCATTGTAAGAAAAAAAAACACAATCAAATCATTAATCACCATTATGTGTATGACAATCAGTCATGGTGACATGCGGCCAGTCCCTTACACCAGCCATCAACAGCAACAGTACTGTAGCAACAACATGGCCATTAGAGCTGAATAGACCCTTATCTTATCCACTTCTGCAGCTGTATAGTAAGTATCCAGTTCACACGCATGTGTGTGTGTGTGTGTGTGTGTGTGTGTGTGTGTGTGTGTGTGTGCGTGTGGGTGTGCGTGTGTGCGTGTGTGTGTGTGTGTCAGATCTACAAGCTCATAGCACGGCACCGAGTGCCGTGCTATGAGCTTGTAGATCTGCTATTTTAGAAAAATCGTGAAAATGTGTGCAAACCATTGAATATATCTTTTTTTAGAGCCAGCATTTGTAACTCAAATCTTTGCTTCTAGGGGGTCCCTGGGACAAAATATTTTGAGATGGGGGTCCGCAACCGAATACATATCATTTTGGGGGTCCTTGACAAGAAAAAGTTTGAGAACCACTGCTGTAGGCATATGATTAATCATGGTAGTTAAAAAAATGGCATTCATACAATCACTGTCCTAACACGTCGATGTCCTCACAGATACAGTAATACAAACGTGTGTGTGTGTGTGTGTGTGTGTGTGTGTGTGTGTGTGTGTGTGTGTGTGTGTGCGTCAACACAAAATGAGCGAGGTTCATGCTGGGTCGATACAGCGCAATAACCATGTTATTAAGTGTACTTTAGCTCATGGCAGAAGAAGAAGACACGGCTCCTTTCCTTTCCGGGCTTGTAAACAGGAAACTCTCATTTATGCAATTCCATCTTCTACGCGTCGCTTGGCCTGCGAGGAGGGGGAGGGGCCACTTCCTACACCGCCATCCGTCCCCAAACCAGTGAGGGCCGTGTGTCACCATTATCACATTTTATACATGACGGTCAATTGTCACACAAACAATTTGCCATTAGCGATTTAATTGTGTTTATAGTTTTTTAGAAATACTGGTTTGACCCATTAAAACCGGGAACGCATCCGTGTCATTTTAAGATTTGAGCTATAACCATTATTTTATACTTTGGCTATTCAAAAATAGCAGATATACAAGCTCATACGCTATGAGCTTTTAGATCTGCTATTTTTGAAAAATCATGAAAATTTGTGCAAATCTTTGAATATCATTTTTTTCAAGCGAACATTTGTAACTGTCAAATGTCTCAACAAACGTCTTAATTTTTCTGAAAAACTATTGTTGCTATATCTTTTTCCATGTCAAGGACCCCCAAAATTATATCTATTTGGCCGCGGACCCCCATCTCAAAATATGTTGTTCCAGGGACCCCCCAGAAGCAATGATTTGAGTGAAAAAAAAATTGCTTTAAAATATATATATATATTCAATGATTTGCACAAATGTTCACGATTAAAACAAATATAGTATATTAAAAAAATAGCTCATAAGAGAGCTGCTATTTTTTAATAGCCAAAGTATAAAAAAAATTGTTAAAGTGGTTACACAGATGCGTTCCCGGTCTGATTAAACAATATTAGGAAACAAGCCCAAATAAGCAACTACACTTTAAAAACAAGCCCAAAAAAACACAACCACCAACATTTTTACAAGTGACTTCATAGAAAAAGGCCAAAGTCGCTTATAATAAGCAGACATGGCAACACTGTGGGTGGTGTGTGTGTGTGGACGGACGTGTGGGAGGGCTGTGCATGTTCACACCAGTTAAAAACAGAAACTCAATTAATTAAAGCCTTCTATTCTATTTTTATTTTTTTGGTTTCTCATTTAGCTTTTTGGTTCCCTCGCATACATCCTCGCTCTTCTCTCCTCGTTTCCAGTGGTGGAAAGTAACTAAGTACATTTACTCAAGTACAAATATTGCACTTTTACTCCACTCCAATTATCTTTAAACTGTAGTTACTAGTTACTTTGTAGATTTTAATTATTATTTCAAAACCACTTCAGACCTTCAGTATATACGTTGTATATACTGAAGATAGCCGATCTACAAGCGACTCGTTGTGACCTTGTAGATCTGCTATTAAGGATTTTTTAATATACTTTATACATATGAAAACTTGTGAAATGGGACCTTCTGCATAATGAGTAGTTTTACTTTTGGTACTATAAAGTATATTCTGATACCAAAACGTTTGTACTTTTACAAAAGGGTATTGATACTTTTTACTTAAGTACAAAAAAGGACTACTTCTTCCATCACTGTTTGTTTCCTTCTCTCCTTCAGACATTTGTAAAACGCCCATCTTATTTTAGCCCTGCTTCTAATGAGCTGAAACTCTAACTCTCTCTCTCTCTCTCCCCCGTTCCCCTCTCTCTCTCTGTTTTCTGCATTCTCTGCAACTGTCAGCATCTCAGTAGGTCTCTGCATCGGCCCTGAGACTGTATGTGTACGTCTGTCAGTGTATATATACACCCTGTGTGTGTGTGTGTGTGTGTGTGTGTGTGTGTGTGTGTGTGTGTGTGTGTGTGTGTGTGTGTGTGTGTGTGTGTGTGTGTGTGTGTGTGTGTGTGTGTGTGTGCGTGCGTGCGTGTTTATAATGTGCACGTGTGCGTTCATATGTGCAAACGTGTGTGCGTGTGCGTGTGTGTGTGTGTGTGTAGGGATGGGTCCCCTGTATACGTTTGCATTGCCTGTGTGTATGTGCGTATGAGTTTGTGCATGCGTTCATGTATGTATCCATATCTGAGTGTGCGTGTATGCGTGTGTGCGTGCGCGCTGCTGACAGTCACACTGAGGAGCCATGCTACCGGAAGGAATCAAGGCTTTGGTTTGAAGGCTCCCCGTCTTTGGACAAAAACACACATCCGTCTCCCCACTGTCGTTTACACTGCATGTGTGTGTGTGTTCCCGTCTGTCGTTTCATCTCCGAGGGCCGGAATGGGTAATAATTCTGGCCTTTCGTCACACACACACACAAACACACACACACACACCCCTCCCGTGTTTCCTCAACACACACACACACACACACACTCCCTGTGCTGTCACGCTCCAAAAGGTTGCATCTCTTCCCCACACACCCTAACACCCTTCTTTATTTCTTTCTCTCTCTCTCTCTCTCTCACACTCCCCCTCCCTCTCTCTCCCTCTCTCTCTCTCTCTCTCTCTCTCTCTCTCTCTCTCATCCTCTCTACTACTTCCACATCCGTAGGTAAAAGGTAGGGAGTAGAAAGCAGCAGATAAATAATTGATGACGCGGTGTGAAGGTAATCTCTGTGTTGCCGCCTGATGTTCCCTCTTGTGTGTGTGGTGTTCCCTTTGAGCCCACCAGATGACAGGAGGAGGAAACGCTATTTCCCATCCGTGACCTGGCCCGTATACTCAGTGGTGGAAAAAGTACTTTTTTTGGTTTTACTTAAGTAAAAGTATCAATACTGCAAACGTAGAAATACTCTTGTTACAATTAAAAGTCCGGTAATCAAAATTTACTTGAGTAAAAGTACTTAAGTAATGGTATCAAAATATACTTGAAATACCAAAAGTAAATGTACTCATTATAAAGAATATCCCGTTTCACAAGTTGTCATTATGTCTGAAATGTACAAAAAATCTTTTAAAAATAGATCTACAAGTTCACAACGCATCGCGACGCGTTGCGAGCTTGCAGATGGGCTATTTTCAAATGGCCGAAATGTATATAGGGCTGAAGTGGTTACTGTATGTTTTTGTGATAATAATCAAAATCTACAAAGTAACTAAGTTTTCAAATAATTGTAGTGGAGTAAAAGTACAATATTTGCCTCTGAGTAGAAGTAAAAATTGGAAATACTCCAGTAAAGTAAAAATATCTCAGAATTGTACTTAAGTACAGTACTTGAGTAAATGTACTTAGTTACTTTACGCCACTGCCTATACTGCACGACACCAGTAGGCTAAATATAACCCCCCCTGGAACCCCCCCCCTCCAAGGTCCCCAGACCCCACTTTCAGAACCAATGTTTTAAAGTATGTAAGAAAGACTCTGCTATGATTGATATTTCATAAAGAACGGTCTGGAAGTCCATCTAATTTTTATCCCTCACTGCAGAAATTCTGGATCTTTTAATTTGCCTCTACTCAAAGTAACAGTGGGTTCAATTTCAGCAAGTGGCTCTTTTGCATATTGGACCATGACAGGTTTCATGGGGATTGGTGACATCAGCGAGCCAATCAGCGTAACAAAACAAGTGACGTCATCTCAACGTGCTGTTCGGTTTCCAGCCACTAGCAAGTAGCAACATTAGCAACTGCAAGCAAACTAGCAAAGTATACCGTATCCATTATTCATTACGGCTGAATCCGCTGTAAACTATTTTTGCCGTCTCTGCAAAGAGACGGCTGTTATTGAGTCAATTTATGCAATAACTTCACTTTTACTAACGTTAAAGTTACTGTTAGTTAGCTCCGCCGTGTTTGTTATGGTAAAGGGTCGCCCAGTAGTCACGTCATCAACTACACCAGTCGGTCCCTGATTGGCCATCGTGCACTGTCAATCACAGAGCCCTGAGCGCGGACGCTGATAGGCTCACCACCTAACAGTAGAGTGGAATAATGTGAAAAGGGGCGCCGCTCTGGTGGTAGTACTTAAGTCCTGCACGCGAGAACTGTCTGTATTAGTCAAAGTCACGCCTCCAAGAGGAGTTAACAGGAAAAAGACAACTACAAAAGGACGGATGATCAACCATCGGAGTAGGCCAAGCAACAGAGGAGCTTGAAGCTGTTTAAGCCGACAGGGCAATATTCCACCTGTTCTTTCAACAATAGTAGAGTCTTCTTTCACTTTTGCCCTGCCGTTTGTTGAAAGAAACCAGTGATTCCCATTACTTTAATGGGTGGTGTCAGGGCATTCCATATTTTGGTGGCAGAGCATGTACAACGAGAACTGCTGTGAACTTGCTGTGGTCCGGCCAACTAAAAGTCAAGGAGTGGTAGACTATAACGGCTTTCTACTTCAGGACAAAACTGTTACAAAAGAGCAAAAATTCTCACATTTATTTTGTTTCCCTGATGTGTGACTGTGCTGCAGTGTGCCGGGCTGTGGCATGGCACCGTGTCCTCTCACATGTAATGGGGGCGACAGATCTGCTGTGACCAGCAGCAGCATGTGGACGAGAGACCCCTGTTAACATAGGAGCTGCTCACTGAAAACTGGCCAGGAGGAGCACTGCTCTTTCCTGGAGGGCGTGTGTGTGTGTTCCGTGTGTGTGTGTGTGTGTGTGTGTGTGAGTGTGAGTGTGAGTGTGAGTGTGAGTGTGAGTGTGAGTGTGAGTGTGAGTGTGAGTGTGAGTGTGTGTGTGTGTGTGTGTGTGTGTGTGTGTGTGTGTGTGTGTGTGTGTGTGTGTGTGTGCTCTACCCTCAGCCCTAATGGTGTCACAACCCCAGTGATAACAACCTTGCAAAAGTGACATGCCCGTCAGTTGGCATAGGGCAGACAACAGGCTGGCACCAGCGCACGCACGCACGGGCACACACGCACACACAGGCACGCACACACACACACGCACCCACGCACAGAGTCTCTCACACACACACAGTGAAAAAACAGACACACGGTGCAGAGCCCTAAAACCCAATTTATACTTAGTTGCACACCAAGAAATAGCAGATCTCCTAGCTCATGTGTCTGTGTGTGTGTGTGTGTGTGTGTGTGTGTGTGTGTGTGTGTGTGTGTGTGTGTGTGTGTGTGTGTGTGTGTGTGTGTGTGTGTGTGTGTGTGTGCAAGCTCAAGCAGTTAATGTAGCTTCACAATCATTTTAACAACTTTATCCATTCATACGTTGGCTATTCAAAAATAGCAAAAAAAATGAACATTGAGCATTTTTGGAAATCTTCTCTTCTGGAGGAGGGGAGGGGGGGGGGGGTAGTCCCTGGCACAAAACCTTTTTCAAATGGGGGGGGGGGGGGGGGGGGGGGGGTCCGCAGGCTAATATTATGTGTACATTTGGGGGGGTATCCTTGGACATTAACAAGTTTGAGAACCACTGGTATAAACCAGCCGCAATGGAGGGAGAGGGCTCGCACCCTCACGACAAACCACTGGGTTTCCACTACTAGCCCCCCCAGCAGACAGACAGACAGACAGACAGACAGACAGACAGACAGACAGACAGACAGACAGACAGACAGACAGACAGACAGACAGAGCACACCTTTGATCAGAGGACCCAGAGCTGTGGTGCTGCCTGGTGGCTGACATGTCAAGACAGCTGCCAATTAAATGAGCTCAGCCCCAGGCAGACAGCAGACCCAGCAGCCACACAGTACAGTATAACTTGTCACACTCATATAGCTGTGAGTACAGGCCCAGCGGTGTTCTCAAACTTTCTTCATGCCAAGGACCCCCAAATGTTTATGTAGTTGGCCGCAGACTTCAAAGGTTTTGTGCCAGGGACCCCCAGAAGAGAAGATGTATGTAAAAAAAAAACTCTTCCAAACATTTTCGAGATTTGTCAAAGACTTTCGAAATAGCCACAGTATAAATGGATACACTGGTTAACATGATTGTGACCCTATACATTAACTACTTTAGCTGAGGACCCCCTGGACCCCCCCCCCCACCCACCCCACCCCAAGGACCCCACTTTGAGAACCACTGATGTAACAGCATGCGTGTCTATTGTCAATAGAGTGAGTGAGGTCCTTGTTGTCCTTGTTGTACAAACGGCTGTCAATAAAGCTGTCAATATGTCTTTGTATCAATGTCCTCCAATACCAATGCGTGCACCGTGTCACTACAAGATGTGAGAGAAATGCAACACCTCTAGTGTCATTTCCCACTTCAATGTCATATGGGGGACCCCCCCCCCCCACACACACACACACACACACACACACACACACACACACACACACACACACACACACACACACACACAGTGGTGGAAAAAGGTACTCAAATAATTTACTCAAGTACAAGTATCAATACGGCAATGTAGAAGTACTCTGTTACAAGTGAAAGTCGGGAATACAAAATTTACTTGAGTAAAAGTACAAAAGTATTGGCATCAAAATGTACTTAAAGTACCAAAAGTAAAAGTACTAAAATGTTTGAAAATAGCCGATCTACAAGCTCAAAACGCGTCGCGATGCGACGCTATTTTCAAATAGCCTAGGTATAAAATAGGGCTAGAGTGGTTAATGTATATTTTTATAATGTAATAAATAAAAATAATAAATCTGAAAAGTAAAGTAGTTTTCAAATAATTGTAGTGGAGTAAAAGTACAATATTTGCCTCTGAGATGTAGTGGAGTAGAAGTAAAAGTATTGGAAATTGGAAATACTCAAGTAAAGTACAAATACCTCAAAATTGTACTTAAGTACAGTACTCGAGTAAATGTACTTAGTTACTTTACACCACTGCACACACACACACACACAGGTTGAGAACCATTGCTCTATGAGACAGACATTTCACGCATGTCGGCTTGACCTTCTGGATGTGCTTGTGGCTAAAGAGCTCTCAGCCCTGCATGGCCATCATGGTGGGGCCGGGAGGGATACTATGACGGCTCTGTAACACTGGTGTCACAGCCAGCAGGGTATACGTACAGAATGTGACATTCCAACGTCCCTAACCGACCCTAACCCTAACCCCCAAAAAAATAAAAAATAAATGAGCTGACCCATGTGTTGGCCTCGTGTTGAGTGGTATAGTCTCCTAGTATTTGCATCCCTGACTGGTTCCATGTCTTCTGTTGAGTTTGTTATAATTATGTTTTAACTCTTTATGTTTCTTTTGTCTGCTCTGTTGGTTACGTGTTGAACAGTTTCATGGACCACAATGGAAACAAGCTTCGGCTTAGTTTTTTTGTGACTTGATCCATGTTGGCGCTTTTAAAGTGCATTCTTTTGATGTTAAATTGGTGCAGATAAAACACTCTTATCTACTGCTCAATCATTTGATTAATACAATTTAAAAAAGCAATCGATAGAACAATAATTGCTAATGAAGTGACAGATACTTGTCCCAAAAGAGTCGAGTCATTGAGAATGCTGTCAGATCATTGGTTTTCAAAGCCTCGGGGGGGGGGGGGGGGGGTCCATTTATACGTTGGCTATTCAGAAATAGCAGATATACAAGCTTATAGCATGCAGCTTGTACATCTGCTATTCTTGAACATTTTTTAGAAAAATCTTGAAAGTGTTGTAAAATATGTTGAATAACTTTAAAATCTTTCAACACAAATCTTCTCTTCTGGGGGTCCCTTGCACAAAACCTTGTCAGATGGAGAGGGGTCCGTGGCCAAAGATAATATCAATGTGTTATAGATGCTATACTGCTGCTATAGCAGAAGAAAAAAGAACAAAAACAGCCGGTTGATGGAATTGTACGTACTTCCTATACAGGCAGGTGAAGTGATCTGGGTCCAGGAGGTAAATAATAATGTGTATAGCTTGACCTTTCAGAGGCATTTTGTGGCTAAAGAGAGCCCGGAGCTACAAGCTCTCTGCTGCCTTTCCACAGCCTTTTAATATCCCTCTCACACTGGCAAGGTCTTCACCTCCATCCCCTCTCCTCTCCTCTCCTCTCCTCTCCTCTCCTCTCCTCTCCTCTCCTCTCCCTCTCTGTGCCTTTGTTTTCTCACATCTGAAAAATATCCTCACTTATTTTAAACTCTTCATATACTGTAATTGGTCCTCACTAATATGGTACCATTTTGGAATGGGTGTAATTACACCGTAAAGATCTTCGGGGGAATTCAGCCGAGGCTTGGAGATCTGTTCGATCCCGGGCTCCCCCCAGAATTACTGTTGAAGTGTCCTTGAGCAAAGACACTGAACCCCTGATTGCTCCCGATGAGCAGGTTGGTGCCTTGCATGGTTTCGGTTGTATGAATGTCTGTGTGAACTAGGGCATTAACGAATAGTGATTTATGGTATTCGAATTATTCGACCCAAAAGTATTCGAATAGTCGATTATTCGGTTTGATTATAAAAAATAAAAAAATAAAAAAATAATTATTATTATTATTTATTTTTTTCAATTACATTGATGACTCGACTCAAGGAATGCGAGTTGACGTCACACCAGAGCTCACAGCTGCGTGTCTGCTCTAGAAAAGCCACTAAAAAAAAGAAAATCAAAAAAAAAAATATATATTTTTTTTTTATTTTTTTCGAATAGTCGAATAGTGGTTTGATAGTCGAATAGTCGGTTTGATATTCGAATATTCGAATATTCGACTATTCTGTGAATGCCCTAGTGTGAACGGGTGGATGTAATGCACAATCATTGTAAAGCGTTTCGGATTAATGCACCATTTACCATTTACCATCTGAAATGTCCAAAAAATAACAGAAAGGAAAGAGGACACAGGCTCTCTCTCTCTCAAAGTGGAGCTGTCGAACACCCAAATCATTTACAATCTTAATTGTTTGTCCACGTTCGTGATAGACGATCCCGCAGAACGATGATTTGTGTTTCTGTTTGAATCTATGTTTGTTTGTCTCTCTGAATGACAAAGTGAATAATTGTTAGGTCCTCCTGAACAAGGCACTGTTAAATCCATAAAGTTGTAAAACTCAGAGCGTGTACAAAATGTGATCAAATGGACCGGATTACATTATGTACACTCTGTGAGAGAATTGAACCAGATTTGAGCCATGCAGATTTGCGAGGCTCAAATATGGCGGGAATGCGTATAGATCAGTGGTTCTCACCCAGTGGTCCGGGGACCACCAGTGGTCCTCGAGGGGGTTCCAGGTGGTCCCCAGCTAAATGAGGGAGAGTTGGTAACCAAAAGCACCCGTATAAATATTTAACTCTTGAGAGTAAAAATGAAACCAAATTGATCCATTTGGTTTGATTTTACGCTCTCAAGAGTAAAGTTAAGGTCCTTACACACCGGGGCGAATTCTTCATGCGAATAAATACGTTTTTTTAAAAAACCTTATAAAGTCAATGCAAGCGTCCACATCAGTTTCGCGAAGCGAAAAAGCGTCTTTTAATTATTCGGAACGAGTCCGAATTTTGCGTATATTCGCATATTCGCCGGTGTGTAAGGACCTTTATTGTTAAACATCTGCATTACTTAATTTACAGGAAGTCTACAAAATTAGAGAACGTGGAAGATTGCTATTCTGATCAACATTATTTGGTTTGCCTCTTATCTCTCCTATGGTACCAACATCAATACAGCATGGAATTGTGGACAAAATCTTTTCAAACAAAATATTCAAAGTTTTGGGTCTGAGAGGCTGAATCTCATCAAATGGTGGTCTGTGGCTCAAATGCTGAATACATAATGCATATGTTATGAAAATGGTTGAAAACCACTGGTATCGATGGACATTGGCTCATTGTAGAGACAGTCCGCTGGGAGTTTGAGAAAAGACAGAAATATCCACAGCACTGGGTGTAGGAGGGGTGTGGCTGGCTGGGGGGAGGGGGGGGCGGTGGGGGGTCGCTCCACACGTATACCTGATAAACTATGAACCCGTTCTGCGTCGGCTAGCATTACTGTATTTTCATTATGGTAATTTATGAAAACAAATTTAGCATTCAACCTTGAGATGCAAGTAGCCACAGATAAGTGCAGCAAGTAAGTCTGCACTGTCTGTCTGTCTGTCTGTACTGTCTGTCTGTCTGTACGTCTGTACGTCTGTACGTCTGTACGTCTGTACGTCTGTACGTCTGTACGTCTGTCTGTCTGTCTGTCTGTCTGTCTGTCTGTCTGTACTGTCTGTCTGTCTGTACGTCTGTACGTCTGTACGTCTGTCTGTCTGTACGTCTGTCTGTACTGTCTGTACTGTCTGTACTGTCTGTCTGTACTGTCTGTACTGTCTGTCTGTCTGTACGTCTTTCTGCACGTCTGTCTGGCTGTCTGGTTGTCTGTCTGTACGTCTGTCTGTCTGTCTGTCTGTCTGCACGTCTTTCTGCACGTCTGTCTGTCTGTCTGTTTGTCTGTCTGTACGTCTGTCTGTCTGTCTGTCTGTCTGCACGTCTTTCTGCACGTCTGTCTGGCTGTCTGGTTGTCGTGCGGCGTCGGTTACAGTGCCTCGCCCTCAACCCCTCCGGCCTCAAACCTCGTCAAACGATTTACGTCAACGCAAATACCCGCCCGTTTCTTCATCAAGGCTAATTTGCGCAAACAGCAAGGGACAAAAGGAGCCGCGGGTATATGCGACCGGAGAGTCGGGTGAATCAGGGAGACAGGTGAGGTTGACGGCAACGTGGAGCATCATGGATGTGTCGTGTGTGCATGTGTGTGTGTGTGTGTGTGTGTGGGGGGGGACCCTCCGCCCCCCTCGGCCCACTTGATATGCGTGCCCTGCGGCGGGGCCACGGCGCTCCCCCCCTTCCCCACCGGCTGCGGGATCGATACATGACTCGGAGCAGCAGGCAAACTTTACCCCAGGCAAGTGCATAATCAATAGACGCGCGGGCTCCCGCTAATTAAACTGCCACATAAATATATCTCAAACCCCCCCCCCACACACCCCCCCCATCTACCCACCCCTCCACCCACCCCGCCCTGAAAAAAGCATAGCTCTGGACGAACAGGAGAGAGAGAGAGAGAGAGAAAGGAGAGAGAGAGAGAGAGAGAGACGAGAAGAGGAGGAGGAGATGGAGTGATGGCGCAGGGGAGGATGAGGACGGATGGATGGCAGAGAGAAGGGGGTCAGTGGGGTCGGGCGGGGCTGAAGGAAAGAAAGGGAAATATGGAGGAAAAAAAGGGTAGAAACAGTGGGTCTATAGTGGCGGAGAAACGTGAGCGTGGTGCGGTTATCGATTAGCGCTCGCCCCGCTCGCAGATCGATGGCCCACTTTTCCTTTTTTTGGGTGGGGGGGGTCTAAAATGAATCCCGGGACCCGTAGATCAAACTTGGTGGCGAGGCGAGCAGTGCCGGAAAACCAGAAAGATTGTATTTTTATGTTAATCTCTGAAAAGCACCACTATGTACTTGGTTGCTATTGTCGCGCACCGGAAATAGCAGATCTACAAGCTGGTACAGAGCGACGTGGGCAAACTTGGTGTGCGACAAAGGTGGTGCAACTAAGTATAAATCGCCCTTTAAAACCCATTAACACCGTGTCAAGCATCCGTGTCATTTTAGATTTTAGCGTTGGCTATTCAAAAAGCTCACAGCGCGTCACTTCGTAGATCTGCTATTTTTTAACATTTTAGAAAAATCGTTAAAGTGTTTCAAAAAAATTTGATTAGGAAAAAGTGCAAACTACTGATTTAGAAGGCAATGGGTTACATTTTCTTTGTCTTCACTCCCTTTCTCTCTCTGTATCACACACACACACACACACACACACACACACACACACACACACACACACACACACACACACACACACACACACACACACACACACACACACACACACACACACACACTCAAGCGCAGACCTCCTCGATCCTCTCCAGACCTTGGCCGGGTGACATTTTCATGGCGACCGCCGCTCCTCGACTCCCAGCGCTACAACTTA
>NC_137615.1:12295727-12370727 GCF_963280865.1 Gymnoscopelus braueri
GATTCTACTCAGTGGTTCTCAAACTTTTTTTCATGTCAAGGATGCATTTGGCCGCGGACCCCCTATCTCAAAATATGTTGTTCCAGGGACCCCCCAGAAGCAAAGATTTGAGTTAAAAATGTTCGCTTTAAAAAATACATACATATTGAAAGATTTGCTCACATTTTCACGATTTTTCAAAAATAGCAGATCTACAAGGTCATAGCGCGGCACTCGGTGCCGCGCTATGAGCTTGTATATCTGCTATTTTTTAATAGTCAAAGAAATCAAAAAATGACACACAGATCTTAATGGGTTAAATTTATGTTTTATGTGGATGTGGAACATGCTAACGGTTTTACACCTGCGTGCAAGTGTAAAACAAGCACACACCTACACTGCATTGCATTTCACATACTGACCAACTTCACTTCTAATTCACACAATACATCTTTCACTCAACTTCAAAATGCTTTATTGGCATGATAAAATATGTTTTACATCTGTCTCTGTCTCTCTCTCTCTCTCTGTATCCCTCTCTGTTCAAAGTATCTGTCTGTCTGTCTCTCTGCGTCTGTCTGTCTGTTGTGTCCTCAGGTGACCTCCTGTCTGCAGCCTGGCATCCATGCGTACATCAAGTCCCTGGCAGAGTTAAAGGGAGGCTTATTCTGACACACACACACACACACACACACACACACACACACACACAGAGAGATCCCGACTGATGCACAGAGGAGCAGAGCAGAGCCACAGCGCTCAGGGACCTGGATTGTCAGGTAAGGAGAGGAGCAGCACAGCCTCCTTCTTCATGGCTCTGTGTGTGTGTGTGTGTGTGTGTGTGTGTGTGTGTGTGTGTGTGTGTGTGTGTGTGTGTGTGTGTGTGTGTGTGTGTGTGTGTGTGTGTGTGTGTGTGTGTGTGTGTGTGTGTATGTGTGTGTGTGTGTGATGTGGATGGTTCATGTGGGTACATTTTACACCGTCTGAGTGAAATGAACACTGAGCATTTCACTGTGTAGCTCTTCATGTGTTCATCCACACTGTGCACGTACTGTACAGGGTACACGTATGTACACACACACACACACACACACACACACACACACACACACACACACACACACACACACACACACACACAGCCCTGATGCAAGCCTGATGTGGTCACTTCATCCTTTCATACACACACACACACACACACACACACACACACACACACACAAACACACGCACGCGCACGCACACAAACACATAGGCGCAAGCATACGTATGCACATCCATACACCTGCACCCAAACACAGAGCCGCATCCATCCATCCACCCACCCACAGGCGTGCACACGCACACACACACACGCACACGCGCGCGCACACACACACACACACACACCCCTGTACCCAATGCACAACCGCATACATCCACCCAACCACCTACATACGCACACACACAAAACACCCACCAAACTACACACACACACACACACACACACACACACGCACACATACACACACACACACACACACACACAGGCCTGCAACACACTCCGTCCTGATGCAAATCAGACAAGGCTTTGTAAATAATTCAACAGGCAACATTTACATAATGTTGAGTGATAAACTCCCAGAGAAACATCACTGGATTTGATGCACGACTGCTCACTACACACACACACACACACACACACACACACACACACATTTGTATAGCTATACTTGTGCGCACATCAACCTTTTAGGACGCCGACTTAATGAATGCCACTTTTTTTAAAATGAATGCCATTTTTAACCCTAGCCCTCTAGTCGAAAATAGCCGATCTACAAGCTCACAACGTGTCCGTGCTGCGACACGTTGTGAGCTTGTAAAATGGCTATTTTCATCGCACAACTAAGTATAAATCAGGCTTAAATTCCAAACCAAACCCCTAAATCTAACGTCTAAATGTCTAATCATGAACCTAACTCCAACCTGAATCTTCAACTAATTTGAGGTCTATTCATTCTTAATAAAAAAAAACATTTCTCTTATGAGATCAGGAAAATGTCTATTTCTTCTACTGCGCACACACACGCACGCACGCACGCACGCACGCACGCACGCACGCACGCACGCACGCACGCACGCACGCACGCACGCACGCACGCACGCACGCACGCACGCACGCACGCACGCACGCACGCACGCACGCACGCACGCAAAGAATGAAAGGGAAGGAGGGAGGAATGGTGGGGGAGTTTTTCATATTATCATCATTATTATTTTTAGCATTAATATTTGCTGCATTGACAGCAGTATTAGTAGTAGAGCAGATAGTAGGAACAATCGTTCACTTTGTGATACAAGCGTGAAAATTGGCATGAACATTCCTTTAGGTCAACTCTTTGACTTTTTTAATCGAGCCACTCAAAAATCCAAGATGGCGGCCATTTTTCAAGATGGCCGATACCTTAGTGGGCAGTTAAGTGATATGATGGTTTATTTGGTGATACAAGCATGAAAATTGGCATGAGCAGTCTCTGTGGGTCACTTGACAATAGGCCACCCACAGCTACTTGAAATTTCAAGATGGCGGCCATTTTTCAAGATGGCCAACACTTTAGTGGAGCATTTAAGTTATATAATGGTTCATTTGGTGATACAAGCATGAAAATTGGCATGAGCAGTCTCTGTGGGTCACTTGACAATAAGCCACCCACAGCTACTTGAAATGTCAAGATGGCGGCCATTTTTCAAGATGGCCACCACCTTAGTGGACTAGTTAAGCTTAAGAAATCATTTAGTTGGTGATACAAGCATGAAAATTGCCATGAGCCGTCTCAAAAGGTCATTTGACAAGAAACCGCCCACAGCCACTTGAAATTTCAAGATGTCAATCTTTAAATGATACCTTTTCTCATAGAAATGTATTGGGTTCCTCAAAAAGCTCTGTCAAGAGAGGTTGTTTGACTGTGTTTTGTCTGACTCCTCGCCCACGACCTGTCCAGTTTGGTAAGACCTGTCAGGAGTTGCCTCCCACCGGCATAGCTCTCAGGGTTCACTGAGGTAGGCCTAAACAAGCTCCCTTACCACGACAAGGTAACAGTCACAAGGGAGGATATATATATATATATATATATATATATATATATATATATATATATATATATATATATATATATATATATATATATATATATATATATATATATTGTTTTTTTTAAACTAACAGCCATTACATGTGTCAAATAAATACTAAGGGGTGGGGAAACAAAAAATAAGATGAATAAATTAGCACAGTTGTGGTGCTGATAAGCACAGTTGTGGTGCTGAACGGACAGTGCTCCAAAATTATGAGTAATGGCTAATACTGAATGGCAATAGCCACGGAACCATGACAAACGATACTAAGGAACTAAACTGAAAATGTGCTTCACTGTTAGATATGGCAGTGGAAGGCAGTGGAAGCAATGTTACAAAGTAACAACTGAAAATTACACAGTAATAGACTAGATAAAAAGTAAAACATGATGCGTCGATGTGACGAGGGGAAGCCGAGCCATAGGCCTCCACTTGAAAACACAGAGGACAACAGGGAATAACTCTGGCAAAATAAACATGCAAATAGGTTCTAGCAGGGGCAACTACATAGGCATGTGAAACTGAGTCCATATCTGAAGCAGTTACACCTTCCAGTACATGCCTTGGAGCACCCACATTTGGTCAACTCCCAACAACTCTCCGCAATAGGTGGAAGTGGAGTCCAGAAGACTTTCCACTTCTCGTCCTGTTCCACCCATCCCCAGTCAGATGGGCTCGGCATTTGTGGATGTCGCTTCAATGCCTGTCCCCACACGTATCCAGCCTCATAAGAAGCATGTTTGGCATGCTCTTTGAGTGCTGCTTGAGTTGGTGGGATCAAGTCATATTGTCTTTGCTTTCTGGCAAAGAGATCAAGCCTGGCCTCGTTCACAGTTGTGACATCGCTGGACCGGTCATACATTAGATCTTCTTGGCCTCTTGACATGGATATCTTTGGTATCTTCAGTGTCTTCAGCAGATGTAGATGCTCTCTTTTGGGCCCTTTCCAGCTCTGTGTTGTTGAACCTAAGTTTACAGCTTGAATTATATTTTGCTCTGTTTCTTGTCGATGTGCTTTCTATGCCATCACCTTCATCTAGTCGGGTTGGACTAAGTAAGATAGGCAGAGCATTGATCTTATGAAATAATGGAACATTTCTTGCAATGGTATCATAACCAGTACGATCGTGCTCTCTGTTGAATAAACTCGGCTGAATGAGTTTTTCCTTGGTGACCTGCTGACAAATTAAACATCTGTCCCAGTTAGTTTTCACAACTGTTATGATGGCTTCTGCCATGTCTGCAGCATAGGCAGAGGCCGAGGGTTTATCCTTTTACCACCTTTTACCAAGCACTTTGATGTATGGGATACAACTAAGTTCGTGCCTTAACCCTACACTTAGTTCGATCGTTCATCCAATGCCATTTAAATCCTGAGCGATCTGTACACCATCCGGTTAACTAAAACCCCATTAACCTTGGCTCGGCTCTCCCGTGCTGGCACAACCTGTCAATTCAGGTGCGGCTATCTAACTGTTTTGGGGTAAATTAGACAGCATTTGGGATACCAACTTTCAATTAGCTGACATTGAACCCCACTCTGAGTTTAACAGCAGTGATATATCACCAGTGTGCCCTGGTAGTGCAGATATTCACTCTTATCTAATCTATCTATGATCAACAAATCAACACAACTATATTGTGATGTGTTAAAAGTTGTTCTTTAGCATAATAATAATAATCGTATAATCGTCCTTAATGAAAAAAAAACATAAATTTCTATGAGAAAATTTATCTTTTGAGGATCCAGGGGGCGGCCATCTTGAAAATAGAAATGTAAAGTGGCTGGGAGTGTTTTCTTGTCAAGCAACCCTTAGAGACTGCTCATGCCAAATTTAATGCTTGTATCACCAAATAAACCATTATATAACTTAATTGCTCCACTAAAGTGTTGGCCATCTTGAAAAATGGCCGCCATCTTGAAATTTCAAGTAGCTGTGGGTGGCCTATTGTCAAGTGACCCACAGAGACTGCTCATGCCAATTTTCATGCTTGTATCACCAAATAAACCATCATATCACTTAACTGCCCACTAAGATGTCGGCCATCTTGAAAAATGGCCGCCATCTTTGATTTTCAAGTGGCTCGATTAAAAAAATCGATAAATGACCTCTAAAGATGATCTGTACCAAGTTTCACGCTTGTATCACCAAGTGAACGATTCTCCCAAAATATTGCTTTTAGCCGCTGCACTATAGCCTCCTAATCCACACACAGGAATCACATCTGGCGGATTAACGCGGAAATGAAGAACAAAATGAGGAAGCGAGCCCCACTACATAGAAAAATCCATAGTGTTCACTTATCCTTCTGTAACTCCTTAAGAGTTTACAAATGGAACCAAATGGACCCTTATCAATTTGCTCCTTATTTCCCTGACTACTGAGAGTGTACAACATGTGTTCACTCTCAGTAGGATGGACCATTTGGTCCCTTATTTCCCTGACTCACTTCTAACACTGAAGTGTACAAATGGACCCTTACGGGTCAGTTTGGTTTTGATTGATGGATTGACTGATTGAAACAGTGTGACAAATGCACATTATATGATTCTGCTTGACCTGTGCATTGTTATTGTATTTGGCTGATATGTAACATGTTGGAAACTACTGTATGAAGTGACTTTAAGTCAATATGAACATTTCCAAATCACGTGAGAGGTAATGGGTCTGATTACTGTGGGTGATTGATTCATTGGTGCCACACATTATACAAATAGAGGGTGTGGTCCTATGTATTCAATGTATGAAGACATACAATAACATGCAAGAGATCATTAAAAAGTTCCATTTGTTCCATTTGTACACTCTCTCAAATTAACACTGAGGATTTTACATTGTAGCGCGTCCTGCTTTGCAAGGCACCTGTCTGTCTGTCTGTCTGTCTGTCTGTCTGTCTGTGTGTCTGTGTGCACGCATTGTACACAATACTGGGTCGTTTCAGTATAGCCCAACTATATATAGATAGAACAATAGATGTGTGTGGGGCGGGGGACACAAAACAATCCCAGGCTTACTGGTGGTGGGTTGATGTGTGTTGCTGCACTGCATTGTCTTTAGTTAACTGCAATGAAAATGCAAACTATACGCTTTAACCACCTAAACCCCTCTATTCTTAGTAAAACAGACCTGAGATGCAACAGAACTGGGACCGCTTTTTGCCCCTCGACACCACATTTCTTTGCCAAAGATACGGTAGCAGATTTTTAATCAGAGTTTGGTGAGCTTGTCGATTTTTGGTGAAAGTCATAGGGATGCTGCGGTGCAACAACACTAATAATGAAACCTGAGGTTCAAATCCCAGGCGGAGGGTCCATTTTGTTACATTTGGACTCGCTGAAGAGTTCAATGAACAATGAAGGTTTTAGAGTACTCGTTCCACAGCAAATCTAGGGAAGGGACAAGGCATTCTTCAACACAATAATCTCTCATAAATGATATCTCAGTGATTAACTCACATTGTAAACGGTGCAGTGTCTCTAGATACTGTATGAGTGATACGGTGTGTGCATAGTGTATTCAGCACCGCATACTGTATGCACAGAATAAGCATCCACAAGATATGAGGCGAGTGAATCAGCAAATACTGTACACAGGTCTACAGGGAGTGAGAGAGCGATGTACACGTTCAAATGCAGCACATTATCTCTAAATATATACACAACAGGCATAGATATGCAAATATGCACAATGACTCAATGAGCTGGTATGATTATGTACAGTGGCTTTTCTGTTTGTAAAATCACAGAATGTACAAGACATAAAAACCCACCAGGAAAACCAAGAACAGTATTGTGAGTATTTGTCGAGTAATTTTTTTGACAATTTTTGACAAATTTCCCCAAAATAGGGACACCAAGGTTAATGTGGTTAACATACTTTGGTGTTTTATTAAATTGTGATATTATCAAACATAAACATCAAACATGTCAGACATGTCTACATTTCCCCAAAATAAATGCATGCATGTTTTTTATGCCAATTAATTCCCCCCCCCCCACACTCATGTAGAAACGCATGTATTTAATTCGGTCTGACCAGAAACAGGGATACAACATATCCCCACCGGCCATACAAATGAATGACCGAAAGTCACGTGTTGCACTTCAATACAATCAAAACCCTTCGAGGCTGCATGCAAAACTTTACTTTCAAAAACAGCTGCGTTTCAGATGGACAGAGTGGAAAATCAAATCTAATTCTTAAAAAAAATGTGCATACTACATAACCAGCCAAACACATACATAACCTTGTAAAGTCAATCTAAGAGACAATAAAAGGGGCCAAACTTGCCACCACTGTACACAGTTCAGATAATAGAGCCCTGCTGACTACAAAGGCTTCTCAGCTGTTTTCTGTGCACGTGTTCAAATACATGAGAAAGCCAGAGAAAGTGTGGCGGCGCGGTTACAAAAATATCAAGCAATAATCAATACATTTCTCATTCAGTGCAGTAGGGCTGCGGATACCGATAAAGAAACCGCATGGTTTATTTTTTTCGGCTGAATCTTGCAGTGGCTGTAAAGTATGTATTCTCATGAGCTAAAAGCATTTCGTTGCTGTCGGGGAGAAACCTCTTATCTCCATATTTTTTGCGTTTATTTTTCCCGTAAATTAACGCCCTACTTGATCATACTACAGCGTCACGCAAAAACATCAAAAGTAGCAGATCTACAAGCTCGAAACGCGGCGCGAAGCCACGCGTTTCGAGCTTGTATATCTGTTACTTTTGCTACTTTTGAATTTGAATCGCGAAAAGTAACAGTTTTGGACATATGAGGTTTCTACCCGTCCACAGTTCTTATTTGCATTTTTAAAAAAAATGTGAATAGGACAGGGAGAATGTGAGTTTTTTTTTTTAAACCAGTTTGAATACGATGGAGGAAAGAAAAAGAGCATGATGGAAACTTCTATGAGGGATTCAGCACCAGAATGTCTCCGCAGCGGTTCAGGGAAAGGGGACTTTTACTTACTAAAATGTATAATAATTACAGACCTCTCACAATTCAGGGACTGCAGCCGTCAATAGTGTGTTTCCTTTTTTTTTTTTTTGCAGGGAACGGTGCATAATATAGTAGCACAGACATCCCCACAAGTTAGCACAAACACAGTCACAATGCAGTTGTACCATATTCCTCCTCCTGGTCATAGAAGAAAAAGTGCACTTTTTCGGAGGTAGCACGGCTATACACTTATCATTCAGTGTTCATGTGCAGCACACACACACACACACACACACACACACACACACACACACACACACTCCTGAGGGCATACCAAAAAAAACATGCTGACACCACTTTTTCAATGACATCGCCAAGTCCCTTTTTACTGTACATTATATTTGGCTCTTTAAAAAAAAAAAGTCCAGAGTCACTGTCAAATTGCCTCTCTCTCTCCCTCTTTACACACACACACACACACACACACACACACACACACACACACACACACACACACCAAGAGGGGGCTAGAAAAAAGCTCACATTCAGCCCTTGGAGGCCATTACCGCCCCTAAAACGTCTCTTCTTATTTCAATTCAACAAGGCTACTGCAGAGGCACAGACAAAAGAAAAAAAAGAAACCCTCCCTTATTGAAAGTCACCATTGCCTAGATTTACACCCCCGCACGCTCACTCACTCACACTCTCTCTCTCTCTCTCTCTCTCTCTCTCGCTCTCCCTCCCTTTCCTTATGTCCCTAAAAAGTGCAGTGTTCAGCATCTTTTGTTTCGCCTAGCTGAAAAACTGCCGGCGGAACTGCCCGTTCATTGCAGGCAATTTGATTGAAGCGACTGGGAGCAGAGGATCGTAAAAGCAGTAGCTCTCAAACTTTTCTGTGCCAAGGACCCCCAAGATGTATATATATATATATTTATATTTGCCCGTGGACCCCCATCTGAAAATGTTTTGTGCCAGGGACCCCCACAGAAGAGAAGATTTTGTGTAAAAAAAAAAAGATTTTTCTGAAAATGATTTTTCAGAAAAAGCAAATGCACAAGCTTGTAGATCTGCCATTTTAAATAGCCATGGTAACACATGTTGCTGGGGAACCCCTCCAAGGACCCCACACTTTGAGAACCAGTGTCGTAAAGAGAAGGCAGGGTCATCCAGCATTGACAGTTTGATGCAGTAATGTTTGGACCCAGCAAAAAGTAATTAACGTATAGCATCACAATCATCTCAACCACTTTATCCATTTATACGTTGGCTATTAAAAAAAGATCTACAAGCTCAACAGAGCTTGTAGATTATTGAAACATATTAGAAACATTTGAATAATTGTGAAATCTTTTTGAAAATATTCTCTTCTGGGAGTTCCTGGCACAAAACCTTTTTCAGGTGGGGGTCTGCGGCCAAATACATATTAATTGGGGGTCCTTTGAGAACACCACTGGTGTAGAAAACAGAAAAACGAAGGCGGCGTCATGCAGCCTTTTCCCAAAACATCTCCAGAAAGGCCTGAAGTGTGTTGTGTTGGTGTAATAATTGGTCCAAACTCCATGCTGATAGTTCCAGACAGAAGATATACCTTGCAGAGAGACAGAGCTCCTCCTCAGAGGAGGAGGAGCCTCTTATCCCGTCTCTTCACCCAGAGTCACTCTGGAAATAGAAAACCCAGCCCGCCCCAACCTTTCTATAGCTGGACTGTCACAATATATACGTACATGCCTGTCTCCTGTCTGTCTCCAGTGTGTGTGTGTGTGCATGCGTGTGTGTGCGCGTGCGTGCGCGTGTGTGTATTGGTGTAAATTAACTAAGTACATTTACTCAAGTACTGTACTTAAGTACAATAAAACATACATTAACCACTTTAATTAACTCTTTGACTGCCAGAGTATTTTCATAAAGTACTCCCCCATTGCCAGCAATTTTCATGTTTTTTTTATTTTTATATTTTGAAAATGTTCATGAAAATAATTGATCAGACTGTTTTTTAAAGACGCCGCACAAATCCGCCACCAGAGAGCAGCACATGATAGCTTGATCAGCTCCTGGTGTCACTGTTTACCTTCTTGAGCGATTAGACAGGGAAAACCATGAAAACGGATGTGACGTCCTCCCAGATTGTTTTGATCGTCAAAATTACGTTGTGATACACGACGGCGATGACTGATCGTCACCCAGACCATAGATTATAGAAGAGAATATGTCCGTTTGTCCGTCATACCGTGTGAAAAACCGTTTGTTTACCTATTTTGGACGAAATGACCGGGGGAAAATAATCAAAAACCGGAAACGGAACCCAGGACATGAAACCGGATGCAGATATGGGTGAAGTAAGTGGAACTCGAGAATAACATTGAATTTTAAGCAGCATAGCGCGATCAGAGATTAAACAATGAACGCAAATCCAACGCGTCAAACGCGTCAATGGCGTGGGTGGATTAAGTAGTTATTGACGCGTTTTCGAGTCAATGGCGTTTATAGAGTTAATTAGCCCTATTTTATACCTATGCTATTTGAAAATAGCCGATCTACAAGCTCACAACGCGTCGAATTGCGATGCGTCGTGAGCAAGCATGTAGATCTGCTTTTTTCAAACATTTTAGTACTTTTACTTTTGATACTTAAAGTACATTTTGATACCAATACTTTTGTACTTTTACTCAAGTACATTTTGAATTCCGGCTTTTACTTGTAACAGAGTACTTCTACATTGCAGTATTGATACTTTTACTTAAGTACAATATTTGAGTACTTTTTCCACCACTCTGTGTGTGTGTGTGTGTGTGTGTGTGTGTGTGTGTGTGTGTGTGTGTGTGTGTGTGTGTGTGTGTGTGTGTGTGTGTGTGTGTGTGTGTGTGTGTGTGTGTGTGTGTGTGTGTGTGTGTGTGTGTGTGCGTGCGTGCGTGTGTGCGTGCGTGCGCGTGAGAAAGAACTGCAAGTGAACCTGAATGTAACTGACACTATTATGTAAGGCTAAAGACACAATATGCTATATTTGGACGGCAAACGTCAGAATCTTATACACCAGAGGTTGACCCCTCCTCCTGTCAGGTTAATTAGAAGTTGTTTTTCGAGCTGAGAGAAACCACACGTCTCATTCTAACCGTCTACTCATTGCGCTATACACCTGTATACTCTATGGCCACGCGTTGCCAGATCTTATGTCTTTACCTCCAATAATGGTGCGTTTAAATGGTAAAAGTGTGGTTCATTTATATAGCGCTTTCCACCCGACAGAGGCGATATAAGAGCGTCGCATCAAAGTAGGGAAAATGTTCACTATTTAAAAAATGTCCTTAAAATGATTAAAAAAAAGTAACCGTTTTCGCAGTGGTGGAAAAAGTAGGCTACTCAAATTCTTTACTTAAGTAAAAGTACCAATACTGCAATATAGAAATAGGCTACTCTGTTACAAGTAAAAGTCCAGAATTCAAAATTTACTTTAGGGCTGAAGTGGTTAATGTATGTTTCATAATATCATCATTTAAATCAGAAAAGTAACTAGCAACCAAAGTTTTCAAATAATTGTAGTGGAGTAAATGTACTTAGTTACTTTACACCACTGCGTTTTAGACATACAAGATTTCCGCCCGACAGCGATAATATTATACAGTCCGGTTGATTCAATACACCCCCTCCATCATAAAAAAATACATTTCCTAACTGTGAGTGACTGACGTCCAAGTCAGGGCACGGCACCGCACAGAAACCCAAACCCACTCCCCTCAGGCTGCCTCCAACACAGCCAGCGATCAATGCATCACTTCAGCATTTTTAATAAACGACAAAAAATCAATACGTTTTTAATATTTTCTGCTATTCTAATTGCTATACTGGACGCCACCCTGAGACCACAAAAAGGAGGAATATGTAGATGATGTCAGCAGCCATATAGCTATAACAGGAGGAGGAGGAGGAGGGGTGGAATATTCTAGTTAAACACACACAGCATGGGGTCTAGTGATAGCCAGCTTAGCATTATATCCTTTAATCACTGTTTTCTTTCAAAATTGGCCTGAAAAAGCATCTATCAGGAGGCCACAAGGGGAGGTAAATTCCCATCAAAAGGAGGTGTGGCCGTTGATGACATGTATTATCGTGTTAATTTGTTATGCGATGAATTTAATACATAGGACCACAATGGAAACAAGTCCCCCCAGGACTTTGTTGTGTTATCCTTTTAGCCTATAATGTCGGACTGCACCACGTGCTGTTTTACACTTCTGACTAATAAAGTATTCAATCGATCAAAAAAAACACAAAGATCCATGTTTCACAACCTCAGACAAGTGATGGGATACAAACTGCATTCTGTTTCTCGCTCCCGTTGACCACGGCTGACATATTATGCTTCAGCGGTTGCTATGCCAACTCTTGTGGTAAGCAGGGATCAAATGAGGAAACCATCTTTTTGTTTCTCTCATTTGTTTGTTTACTTATTTCAGTCAGTAGATAAAACCTTCAACACCCATGGTGACATTATTTAATGGGAATATTATTATTATTACTACTAGAACGGCCTTCTCGGAAACAATGCAAGTTAAAACAATGCATGTTGGGTGTTGGGGTTTGAAGTTGCCGGGTTCCATATATGCGAATGACCATTATGTGGGCTGGATCGGTGGTTCTGGACAACCGCCTATATTCGACCGACTTTACGCCGGGCACGGCACTCCCTTGGTGCGTTTGAAGTCGGTCAGTCAGACGGTTCTCGAGATATGTGAACTACGTACAGACAGACAGACAGACAGACATATGGACAGAGATTTCACTCATTTATAGTATACTGTAGGATTATTGCTATTATTATGCCCGCCAGGAGGCCGGAACGGCCGAAGGCGAGGTATTATATTTTTGCTCCTGTGAGTCCGTCCGTTCGCCTGTCCGTATGTCTGTGAATAGCTATTCTCTGGCTGTGAAACGTTGCACGCACACTCCCAGTACACCGCCTCGCGGTGGCGCTATAACAGGCCAATTCACGTTTTGGCCTTTGACTCTTGAACCTTTAAACATAGTAAAAAGTCTCCACATAAGTAGGCCCCGGCAATTTCTCCCTGACAAGATCTTTTTCTCCTTTTACGTTTTCTTCAAAACACACTTTTTGCTACTAGTCCTACAAATTTGGTCCGAAACTCACACCAGTCGGTACATATCATCTCTGGAGTCACGTGATCAAGATGCATCGGTCAGATTTAGCTAAATTACAATTCCCAATTGGTTATGACTAGGGATGGAGCTCGAAACCCGAGCCCATTACAACCCCGGTTTCTGAGTTTATCGAGACCCGGGTATCAATAAGCTTTGGGCTTGTCGAGCCCGTTATCGGGTATAGCGGCCCATGACGCCAGGTCTAAACGATCACGCCAAGAGGCGATCAAGAAATAAATCTAATCACCCACGCTGGCACAAACATGTCGGTCTAGAAGTGTATCGATACCTGCCAACCAGCACTGCCCGGGGGACAAAAAAGAAGAAGAATTTAATTGGCTCACTATTGGATACATCGCCTTTTTAAGGGGGCCGTGTGGTTGCGTCGTTGCTGTGTTTACATGTGCGGTGGAACAATGGCGTTACGAGTGAAACGCTCAAAAGCTTCGATAGGCAGGATCGATAAGGTGCTCATTATCAATACAAATTAACGAGCTCCATCCATAGTTATGACTGTGTGTTCCAGATGTTGCGTTGTCCCTGTGTGGGCAATCCCGCCGGGCGGGGATTTGCGCACTTTTCGAGTTAGTGCAATTATTCATTGGTATTAACCCATTAAGACCTGAAGCCGATTCTACAAATGTCTACTAAATCCCAACAGTTTTCAAAAAAAAAATGTGTTTCTATATAAGTGGTTCTCAAACTTGTTCATGTCAAGGACCCCCAAAATTATATGATGCAGACCCTCATCTCAAAATATTTTGTTCCAGGGACCCACCAGAAGCAAAGATTTGAGTAAAAAAAATTCCCTTTAAAAATACATATATATTCAAAGATTTGCACACATTTTCAAGATTTAAAAAAAAATAGCAGATCTACAAGCTCATAGCGCGGCACTCTGTGCCGCGCTATGAGCTTGTATATCTGCTGTTTTTGAATAGCCAAAGTGTAAAATAATGCTTTTTTAGCTCAAATCTAAAAATGACACAGATGCGTTCCAGGTCTTACTGTATTAAACAGGATGAGTCTCTTTTTTCTCATCATGCACTAGAACGTCTCTCATCTAAAACATGGAGTGACCCATTTTCTGGGAGAGACAGAGAACTCCATGTGCTTACGTTACGTAACATCACTTCATAAGACAGGCTGCGGGAGAAAGAAAGCAACAACAACACCGCAGCTTTGGTCTTCCACAAAAAACTCACCCATACTTTCCCCTCAAGCGATCATCATTCTATGTACCAGCTAAGGCTGATTTATCCACTTAAACCCCATATGGTTGAGCGGAGTCCCTCAGGGCTCTATTCTAGTGTACTTTTCTGTTTGCTGTTGTCGTGGGGAAAGCTTTTGCCGAACATAGCCGAACCGACAAGCTCACAACGCGAATGTGAGCTTGTCGATCGGCTATTTTTCCTGCGAGAGCTTTCCCCACAACACGGATGCTGGGGTTAAGTGGTTCAACTTAGTTGCGTGTCGGTGGCGTGCACCTTCTGTCCGGGCCCGTTTATACTGAATCGCACGACGTGTTGGGTGGTGGAAAACCGGATCTTCCAAGCTCGTAATGCATTGTGGACGCAACGTGTCACGCGCTTGAAGATCTGTGATTTTACTTTGCTCGTGACATCTCCTAATAACGCCACTCAGACCACATATCTCTATAAAAATTATAACACTTTTTGATTACTGTTTTTATGAATATATACAAGTTCACAACGCGTCGCGGATCTGACGTGGTGTGAGCCTCTTTTTTCTTCTTCAGTGCACGACACTCTCATATGTACAGTACAATGGAGAATAAATAAGGCAGAAAGGGCCATTCACACCCAAACAATAAAACAATAACGATATTTATAACTACAATGTATATCATTCACCGTTGTCTTTGTTGTCGTGGTGGTGGTGTTGACTCGATTTCTATAACTGTGTATTTTTTGTTAGCGTTGTAGTTGTGGTGCTATGGCGTGAATGGCTGTTTACTCTGAAGCGCTAGTTACAGGGGAAAATGAATTAACAACTTTTTTTCATAATAACTACAGTACTTAAACCCCAGTATCTGTAGTGTGGGGAATGCTTTCCCCACAATAATAGAAAACTGAAAATACTCTAGTATAGAGCCCTGTATATAGAGCCCCATATAGAGTTTAAGTGGTTACACCCCTCTAGTCTTAGAGAACCTTGAGTAACAACTGTACTTGGATCACTTTCTCCCGTATATACGGCAAATCTCTTCCACAAAAAAAAAAAGATCTACAAGCTCACATTGTGAGTTTGCAGATCTGCTGTTTTTTTGCCGAATGTCAATGTTCCGCCCCCAGGAACAGGCATTGCTGGGTGGGGTTCAAGTGGTTATAAGCTTGTGTCTTCCCCTTGTCTGGCCATTCCAATCATAAATATTGATAATGAAAGTGGTATAATCGCAGCAATACACTCGAGGTTGAAACAGGTTTTTTTTTTTGGTCTTCTTCCTTTCTTGTCTTTTAACTGTGCCTAGCGGGCGATGGCTCTGTGTGTGTGTGTGTGTGTGTGTGTGTGTGTGTGTGTGTGTGTGTGTGTGTGTGTGTGTGTGTGTGTGTGTGTGTGCGCGCTGGAGGAAACGGGGGGAGCTGAGACTGGCTGTTTTTTTTTTGCTTTTAATCACGTAGCCTGGTAATAATCCCTGTGTCTCAGCCCTACTAGTGCTGGAGCATCCATAACCGGCTCACTTCAAGGGGGAATAGGCTTACGGAGGGTAAAAATAATACATGAGGAGATGAGAGGGAGGAGGGAGGGAGGGAGGGGGGGGGGGGGGCGAGAGAGAGAGAGAGAGAGAGAGAGAGAGAGAGAGAGAGAGAGAGAGAGAGAGATGAGAGAGAGAGAGAGAGAGAGAGAGAGAGATCCCCACACACACCAAAAATGTCTCTGCAGTATAATTTGCTGATACAGACAATACAGTGATGGGGAGAGCGAGAGAGAGAGAGAGAGAGAGAGAGAGAGAGAGAGAGAGAGAGAGAGAGAGAGAGAGAGAGAGAGAGAGAGAGAGAGAGAGAGAGAAGCAGATACTGAGAGAAAAGGAGAGGGAGTTAGAGAAAGAGAGAGAGAGCAGGGGAGGTAGAGTGGCAGAAGGAGATACTCAGAGAGAGAGAGAGAGAGAGAGAGAGAGAGAGCAGAGGAGGTAGAGAGGCAGAAGGAGATACTCAGAGTGAGAGAGAGAAAGAGAGAGAAGGGGTGGTAGAGAGGCAGAAGGAGATACTCAGATAAAGAGAGAGAGAGAGAGAGAAAGATGTATGCTTTGTCGTATGAAGGGTGCAATTTTCTTTTTACAGATCTTCAAGCTCATTGCAGTGTCCACGATGCATTACGAGCTTGGAGATCAAATTTTTCCGGGCGCACGACACTGTCGTGTGATGAAGACAGGAGAGGCAATCCCTAGTGTGCAAACTACGAGTAAAAATAAGGAGGAAAAACTAATTAAGTGATGAAGTCCCGATGTGGGCTGAACACACACACACACACACACACACACACACACACACACACACACACACACACACACACACACACACACACACACACACACACACACACACACACACACACACACACACAAGCAGACTGGAAACATCCTGCCCCCTGCTGGTAACACACAAAAACACATGCATTACATGCACACATGTGTAACTACAGCATTGATTATTTACTTTATAATGATTATTCTATGATTATTCTTTACGATGAATCAAACAATCGAGAAGAACGAAAGAAAGACAAAGAAAGAATGCAAGAGAGAAAGACCGCAATGGAAACAAGCTTTATTGTGTTATCCTGTTGATTATGATGGGTCAGATGTGTGTTACAGATGTACAGTATATATACATCAATCAATCAAAGAATGCAAGATAGAAAGAAAGAATGCAAGAAAGAAAGAATGCAAGAAAGAACAAACTAATGCAAGATAGAAAGAATGCAAGAAAGAAAGACTGCAAGAAAGAACGAAAGAATGCAAGAAAGAACGAAAGAATGCAAGATAGAAAGACTGCAAGAGAGAACGAAAGATAATCCAGAAAGAAAGACAGAAATCTCATTAGTGATTCTTAGTTTTTCAGAGATGAAAATGAGTGAGGTGCTTTTAGAGCAGAAGGCTACGGAAAACCCTGTGAACCCTGGTTTGCTATTAACACACACACACACACACACACGCACAGAGGTGCATGCCTTTCACGGTGAATTTTAGTGGCAGCATGCGAGATCCACAGACAGAATGCAGAGGCACGCGTCGTCGCAGAGAGAAGAATTAGCATTGCTTTCGCTAGCAGCACCGGACACTCTCAGACAGACAGACAGACAGACAGACAGACACTTCTCTAGTCTTCTTCCCTTATCTCTGACTGCAGGCAGTCATATTGTTCTTACTGTATACATACTGTAGGCGCTTGTGGTTGACAGCAGGTCAGTGATGCAGAGACAGACAAAGGTCAACAAGGTCATCCCTCCACTGGTGTGGATGGTGTGTATATAGGGGCTGAAGTGGTCAATGTATGTTTTGTATGGATAATCAAGTTTTCATATAATTGTAGTGGAGCACATGGATTAAAGCTAGTTTAAATGTCACGACTGAAAATGTCCTAATGCGCAATTTGTGAAACCGTGTGAAAGGATCCCCCACACACACACACTAGCGCCGATTCCTAAACAATTAATACAATATGTAAAATCAGGATGCTTTAGTAATATTGGTCCTGCTGTTCTACATACTGCCAACCAGGTGAAGAAATCACAGATTCAGACTTTAACCTTTGCTTTTATATGAAATATCCGAGATGATTAAGATTTTATGGAAGATGCTTCTGAACATATTGCTAGTTTGACCACTTCAAATGCTCTAATCTTAAAATCAAAAATAGCCTTTCTACAAGCTCTCAATGCGTCGCAGACTCATTGAGAGCTTGTAGATCGGCTATTTTTGCTGCCCAACATGCTTCCATAGAAGACATGCTGGCTTCCATGGAATCAAATTGACCGAAATCAGTCTTGGCGACTGAGAACTTTAATCCATGGGAGCAAAAGTACAATATTTGCCTCTGAGAGGTATACAGTGGAGTAGAAGTAAAAGTACTGAAAATTACAAATACTGAAAATTGTACTTAAGTACGGTACTTGAGTAAATGTACTTAGTAACTTTCCACCAATGAACGCACACACAAACACACACACACACACACACACACACACACACACACACACACACACACACACACACACACACACACACACACACACACACACACACACTACACACACACACACACACACACACACACACACACACACACTTCTCCCATGGACACATTCACACAGAGAGAGCAGTTGTCTGATAATTGCCAACATGAAGAAGCGCACCGTGCCGTCTCTGTGGCCTGGGTCCAGCTGGGAGCCAATTCCCCGGCCGTGGTGGCCCTTATCGATTGGACCAGTATTGCCTGAGTGACGCCCGCCGCACCCTCGCAATCCACTTTCCCACAAACAGGCCCTCGGACCAATTTTAGGGCCCCCAGACAGCTGTCTGTGTACGGGCCCTGTGCCCCCCCCTCCCCCCCGTATCACCCCCCTCATTCAATCTGTTATCATCTCACCAAAGACAGATGGCCTCGCTCTCTCACCTTGCTGTGTGCGTGTGTGTGTGTGTGTGTCTGTGTGTGTGTGTGTGTGTGTGTGTGTGTGTGAGTGTGTGAGCGTGTGTCACACTCCCTTGATAGTTTGTCAGGGACCACCTTGAATAGCCCCCCCCCCACCACCAATTCTCTCCCCATCTGTGAGCAAGGCCTTCGTCCAACAAATAGAACAGGTGTCTGACCATCCATCCATCCATCCATCCATCCATCCATCCATCCATCCATCGACCTCTGAACCTCAGTGATATATGAGTCAGGTGTTAGCGTCACTCCTGTTAAGTACAGTGTGTGTGTGTGTGTGCGTGTGTGTGTGTGTGTGTGTGTGTGTGTGTGTGTGTGTGTGTGTGTGTGTGTGTGTGTGTGTGTGTGTGTGTGTGTGTGTGTGTGTGTGTGTGTGTGTGTGTGTGCGTGCCTATGTGCCATATCGTCGCTGTCGGGCAGAAACAGGCACGTGCAGAGGGGGGGGGGGGGGGGGAGGGGGGGCGGCTTTTGGCCTCCAATTGCCCTTTTCCCAAAAAGACCCATTTAGAAATGTATTTTTATTTTTGTGTGGCCTGCCCAACACCCGTGGCCCTTATCAAGACGAACATTTGACAAATAATTATAATTTCACTATCATAATTATTATTTATAATTATAATATAAATGAGCTGGCTGCCATCAGTCAGTTTTAGTCTCACTTTTCACCTGATGCAGTGATGTCAACACATTTTTAAACAAGCCACTTCAAATCAAATCAAATAATATTTGGGGGGGGAGAGCCGATCTACAAGCTCACAACACATCACAGCATGTTGTGAGCTTGTAGATCAGTATGTTCTTATCTTTTTTAGCCTATAATGCCCAAAATTGGGGAGGTCAGGGTTTAAAGTGGTAGCTAATGTATACTTTCGAAAACCTGGAGACTGGGAAGTTATCCCCACTGTATTCTGGCAGGTGGCAGTCCTGAGACAGGCATTAAATGTGACATGGTCCAAGTATATGCCATGTTTGGGATTTCAATAATTGGGGTCTTATCAGTACAGACAGTGCTTTCATTAGATCGCAGGAGCCATACTTGAGGACAGGAAGAGATTAAGTCTACCAGCTAAACTAGTTTTTTTGTGTGTCGTTTGCAGGGCCAAGGACCCCTTGGCGGGGAGATGAGAAATAAATCAGGACCCCCATTATATATTGTTATCATCATTTTGTTTCCCCATAGATTTCATAGGCAGCTTTCATTGTTTCACAGCACTATCATGTTGGATTCATGTTGATGTGTATTTCCAGACATTTAACCATGCACTTAAACAATGCTTAGCAAACTGACCTTTAACTCTGTACTTAATCCGCTCTTTTCCCCCCTATACCAAACCACTTTGCCAAAAATAGCAGATCTACAAGCGCACACCGCCTCGCAGCGCGAGGCGTTGTGCGCTTGTAGATCTGCTATTTTCGGCTAAAGTTCGCCTTCAGAATAGGGATGCTTGGTTGAAGTGGTTAATGTACAAATCACAGAAAGATTCGACGGACCCCCTGTAGTACCTCTGAGGACCCCCTAGGGGTCCCGGACCCCCTGTTGAAGACCCCTGCTCTAAAGTATGCCGAATCGAACTATGGAAAATGACTTCAATGAAGGTCATGGTTAGGATTGAAAGGAATGCAGTGTCACTAATAGGTTTGATGCAAAAGTGCCTAACTTTGATCAGAGGTGAAGGAGGTCTGATGGTGAGGCTGTGGATCAAGGGTTTTCCATGGATTATGATTGTGGAGTGTTACTATGGTTATTATTAGCATTATTGAACACTTTGAAACGCTTTCTCTCAGCTGACATAAATGAACTTTACTTTACTCCAGTTCTGCCCTCCTTTGCCACTGTGCTCCTTCTCAACAGATGACATGCCTTCTGTTTTTGCTCTTTGCTCTTTTCCCGCACCATTTTTCACTGTGGTCACTCACATTACTGTTGACCTTTTGTCAAATCGTTTCATTGTCTGACTCACCTCATACACTCCATTAATCCATTGTCTTAAAAAAATGATAAATACTAGTATCCCACAAAGGATTGAACGGATGTTTTGACATTTTCACACACAGATGCGTTCCAGGTCTTAATGGGTTAATGGAATCCACTAGCTACCGTACCTTGCCAAACCAAATGGTTTAGCTGGTAGAACTTGATCTCCTTCTGTCCTCAAGTAACACTTGAAACATTCCTGAGCTAATAATTTGATGAGCGGTGGAAAGACGCTAACGTCTCCGGTAGGAGACTCAAAGTTGACACTTTGTGTCTCTTATACTTGAGCTGCCGCCGGTCATCAAATTATTGGCTTAGGAATGAGACAAAGACAAAAAAAAATCTCCATGAATTAAAGGTTTCATAAGGTGTGTAATAGATAGGGAAAAATAATAATTTTGGGGGTGAACTATCCCTTTAAGTAAAAACCCTAAACAGATGAAGCATGGAGACACAAGGTTTCAGCAGTACATAGATATTACCATTAAACAAAGACTACGAAGCTGCGTTTAAAAAAACAACAACAACAAACAAACAGGAAAATCCAACAGAGGTCTCTCTCTCTCTCTCTCTCTCTCTCTCTCTCTCTCTCTCTCTCTCTCTCTCTCTCTCTCTCTCTCTCTCTCTCTCTCTCTCTCTCTCTCTCTCTCTCTCTCTCTCTCTCTCTCTCTCTCTCTCTCTCTCTCTCTCTCTCTCTCTCTCTCTCTCTCTCTCTCTCTCTCTCTGGGCGAGAGAGGAGGATGCCATAGCAGCGAGGTGAGTTTGTTTATAGGGCATCAAAGCCAGCGGCGGCATGACGGCAATTATCTGAAGTTCAGCAATATCCCCGGGCGCCGTTGATAATCAAGAAAGCGAGAAAGGAGGCGGTGAGCGGGAGAGACCATGTTCATTTTTTTTCTCTCTTTCTTTCTTTCTTTCTCTCTTTTTTTCCCTGGCAGGCCCCCCGGGGCGTGCCGGTAATACGGGACATTTCCGACGAAAGGTTCCACGTTTGAAGTTTTCTTTTCTCTCTCTCTCTCTCCTCAGAATAATGTGGCAGATTAACTGGGCGAGCATCTTTTCTTCAACACTAATCTCTCTGTACTATTTGGTGTAATGTGGAGGGCAAAACCTATTTAACCGGCTAAGCGTTATGAATTCCATCGTACGACGACGGTTCGGTCGAAAATAGCCTATCTACAAGCTCACAGCTTGTGGCATGGCGACGCGACCACTCATCTTGGTGTTGGCCGCATGCATTTTCAGAGCATCCACCGATTGTGGTATAAATGGTAAATCAATCGATTGTGTTTCGGCTTTGATCACTATATACATTAACCCATATTTATTTTTTAAAGCGAACATTTGCGACTCAAATCTTTGCTTCTGGGGGTCCCTGGAACAAAATATTTTGAGATGGGGGTCCACGGCCAAATACATATCAAGGACCCCCCAAAAATGATTTTAAAGAAAACACACAATGAGTTATTTTTTGCTACTTTGGAAATGGGACTTAAGTGATGTCAGGGATGGCTGTCTCTGCCTGCGACCTCTGACCCCTGTCAGTGTTGGGAAGCTAGCAGGTTGCAGACGCTTAAAAGGATTGTGTTCATAGCCAGGGCTGGAAGAATTAATTACATTAAAAGTATTAATACCACAATGTAGGAAGAAATACTCTGACAAATAAATGTCCTGTATTAAATGTTTTACTAAAAGTACGCAAGTACTGTCAAGTACAGCGTCACAATCACTTTAACCATATTTTATACTTTGACTATTAAAAAATAGCATACAAGCTTGTAGATCTACTATTTCTGAAAAATCGGTGGTCCGCAGCCAAATACGTATCATTTTGGGGGTCCTTGACATGACAAAGTTTGAATTCCAATGCTCTAGACCCTTGGGCGGTGGATTGCTGAGGTGGAGCGCCTCACCTACCATCAGCTCCTCCCAGGACTTAAATACCGAAAGACTAAGTTTTACCCAAGCTGCGCTACTCATACGCTCAGTTGGTGTGCTGCCCGGAATAGAACCCAGAGTCCAAAGTACAATATTTCTATGTAGTGAAAGTCATCAGCTTGCAAAGACAACTCCTAAAATTACATATATTACATATAAAGTACAGTACTCAAGTCAAGGTATACTTAACTGGAGTACTTTAGTTACTTTCCACGGCTTACTAAAACGTCTGTCGGGTGGAAACCTCATATGTCCAAAACTGTGAAAAAAAAACAGCAAAAGTAGCAGATCCACAAGCTCATAACGCGTCACGCAGCACCGCGTTTTGAGCTTGCAGATCTGCTACTTTCGATGCTTTGTGTGTGACGTTGTAGTACGATCAAGTAGGGCGTTCATTTACAACAACAAAAACGGAAAAAAGTTAAAATACAGAGTTGAGAGGTTTCTGCCCGACGGCAACAAAAATGTACTTGGTTCCTTTTCATGGGCTGGTGCGGGGTGGGAGGGGGGGGGGGGGGTCTTAGGGCTGACCTGTGACCCCGTCAGCGTTGGGCCTGTAGCAGAGCGCGGACGCTAAAAGGATTGTGTTCATGGAGGAACCTTCCATTCCAGCGTGGCCGCGGCGGTGTAATGAAATTGGAGGCCTATGGCCAATCGATTACATCCTCCCTCTGTAATGGAATTAGCCCATCACAAAACCTTTCACTCCACACCACTGACAGCACATGGGGTGTGTGAGTGTGGGCGCGTACGTACATGTGTGTGTATGTGTGTGTGTGTGTGTGTGTGCTCGCTGCAGGGCATTGCGTTTTGACAGTAGTCGCAGTAGTCACGCTTTGTCGGGTGCTTTGTTCAGTGTGTGGAAACGCAAATGCACACAAGTGTATGTACACGCGTGTACCCGTGTACCTGTGTGTGTGTGTGTGTAAATATTGGGAGTGACATGGTGAGAGCAGGTGATGAGAATTGCTTCTTAATTAAATCTGCCTGTCACCGGCGCGCACGCGCACGCACGCACGCACGCACGCACGCACGCACACACACACACACACACACACACACACACACACACACACACACACACACACACACACACACACACACACACACACACACACACACACACACACACACACACACACACACACACACACACACGCACGTATATAGTTGTACTAAAATCAGTGGTGTAGAGTAACTAAGTACATTTACTCAAGTACTGTATTTAACGACAATTTTGAGCTACTTTTTACTTTTCAGTCCATCTAGAGTATTTCCAATTTTCTTTACTTTTACTTCTACTCCACTACATCACTGAGGCAAATATTGTACTTTTACTCCACCACAATTATTTGAATACTTTAGTTACTTACTTTGCAGATATAAATGACTACATTATAAAGCATACATTAACCACTTTAGCCCTATTTTATACCCAGGCTATTTGAAAAGAGCCAATCTACAAGCTCACAATGCGTCGCATCACGACGCATTGTGAGCTTGTAGATCGGCTTGTAGATTCCGCTACGTGTGGTTGCCTGATCACCCTGTCGGGATTTGATTTATCAATAATGACCGGCTACCCGTCAATTACCCCTTGCATAATTTCTAGGGCTGGGACTCGATTAAAAAAATTTATCTAATTAATTAGAGGCTTTGTAATTAATTAATCGTAATTAATCGCATTTTAATCGCATAATCAATATTTGACCTGAGAACATTGAAAAGCAATTTTTTCAATCAACATCTCAGTGGCAAATATTGTACTTTTACTCCACTACAATTATTTGAAAACTTGAGTTACTAGTTACTTTGTAGATTTCGATTATTATTACAAAACATACAGTAACCACTTAAGCCCTATATCAGCCATTTGAAAATAGCAGATCTAAAAGCGCAACGCATTGTGAGCTTGTAGATCTGCTATTTTCCACCACTGGAGGCTGGTAGAGTGTGTTGTTACTGTTGTTTTATAGTAGTTTAGTTAATTATTAATAAAAATAGCGCGCATGTGACCCGCACCGCATCGTGCAGTGAAAAAAGGGAACTTGGAAAGACACTTTCTGACAAACCACAAGTCATTTGACTAGACATTTCCAGCAGACAGAGAACTGAGAAAAATAACTAAACTAAGGAACTGAAATTTCAACCATTGCCATATAAAAATATCAAGTCAAGTGCAATCATCAGTATGTTAATCATAGAAAATGTTTTTATTATTGTTTGATGTGCATTGCACTTTTTTATTTAGACATATTAAACTATTGACTTATTGTCTTTGCATTATTTGAATTAGGCGTCTATAATAAGATGAAAAGGCAGTGGCTAAATAGATCTCATGCCCACAATGAAACTGTTGGGGCACAGAGGGGCCCTTCTGTTCTAACCTTCTTGAATTAGCACTCACGTCACAAATGTGTTTTGTTGTGAGCTTGTAGATTGTTTTTCTTTTCCCCGAATATATATATATATATATATATATATATATATATATATATATATATATATATATATATGAAGCTAAAAGAAGAAAACCTTCTAAAGAAGGGACCGCACACTCCTCAGGACTGATTTTGCTTTTTTATTTGTTGCACAACGTGTTTCGCTTCCGCTTCCTCAGGTGCTATGAGGTTACCAGTGTAGCGCTTAATTGTTGGTGTAGCACTACCTGGGGAAAAACTCCACAAGCCACCACTGGGTATCTCTACTCTTACTCAAGTACTGGGGTCGAGTACTTCATCCGCCTCTGACCACTGATAGTTTGTAGTTCGGAGGTGCGCGACAGCATGTGTTGTGGACCTGACCTGAGCTCAAGGTTTTTGTGGTTTTGTTGGAAAGGAAGTCAACAGCCTGCTGCTGACACTGCCCTCTGATGCTGTCGGCCACCACAACTTCCTCTTACTCAATGTCTTGAGTAAGAAGAAGGGCAACACCATATTAGTTTTGTCAGCTGAAATGTTTTAGCCATTAGGGAAGCAATCCCATATTAGGTGTGTCGGATGTAACCAACATTGTATACATACTGCTGTATAATTCGGTCCAGGGGGTTGGTTGGTAGAGGAGCCTGGTGTACTTGTAACGCACACACAATACGTGCACACTGAAGTACATCCTTGCATGCCCACACACACACATATAGGACACACACTGTTAGACATCTGGATCTTCGCACACACACCTCGTGCACAAGCTTAGAAAACAGGGTGCATGTACACACACACTGAGTATAAATATCCACTCTGAGTTCACTTCAGTCTCTTGTCCAGAAAAGCTGTAAGTATATGGAATACGGACATTACCGCGAGTGACTGCAAAAACATAGTAAGTGGCAAATGTTTAATTACTATTAGCCATTTTGTCTAAATCTCGCTTCCGGTGTGGTTCGCTACTGAGACGAAATAAAATAAATATGCTCCAAAGAGCCAAATGTATAGTGAACAATTAAAAGTAGACAAAACAATGCCTATATGTATGATGGACGTTGTGGTGAACTTTTGCCATGATTTCCATTCCTTTAGTCTTGAATTAATGGTAATTTATTTTAAGTAATTTTTAATTATCTGGTGTCTCTAACCGTTTCTTTTCTCTCTGTTCTTCCTAGAATGGGATCTGCTGCTGTGCAAAAAGCCTGTGTGTCCCTTGGGGTCATTGGTCTCATTTTGGGCATTGTGTGCTGTGCGGTTCCAAGATGGAAAGTTTCCTTTTTTTTCGCAACATTTGTCACTGCAGAGGTAATCAAAACAGGACAATTGACTATATGCACACAGTGGCCATTTTGTTCTCATGTCATACTCTGGGGTGCACGTGAATATGGTCAATGTACCATCATAACCGTCACTATAAAACACCAAATAGTCGGCTGGTTGTTTAAACCGGACTCGAGACCCGCTGTGATGGTATCCAAGCAGGAAGTGAGTGTCCGGCGATAAGATCAGACCCAAAAGCTCGTATGACGAGATGAACAAATCCCCTCAAGACTTTTCTCGTAGAAAAGGGTTTTTATTTAACACTCAAGCTAATACAGGCTTTTAGCAATAATACAAAATATATATATGAAAAGGCAGATGTTCCGATAAGACAGACAACAGACCCCCAAGCTCTATCTCCGTGTCCTCAATCTAAGGTGCCCGGCAGAGACAGAAAAATGTCCCCAGATTCACTTAATTCAACCAAGATATGGGCTTGCCTAGAATTCTTGATTGAATGTTAAATCTGGATAATATTCCTCAATTCTTGCGAACTACCCGGTCATTGACAACATATCACCAGAGTCAGATCTGGAAAATATCTATCATTCCCATGCAATAAGGCTACCTGAGATAAAATGACCCAGCAATCGGTAATGCTAGGAGCTGACAAAATTCTCTGTTTATTCAACCAGATTATGGGCAATGCCAAGGGCCCAGTCGAATACAGCAGAATCCACTATCGCTCCCCGCAACCTCGTTGCAGTCTGGTCACCCAAAAAGGAACTAATCAGAGAGAGCTAAAACGGGAGAAGCTCCGCACAAGGCTATGTCCGTCGCCCGGCAAAAGGGACAAACAAGTGACACCTCACACAAGCTTCTCTACCAAACCCCCCAGAACAGAGATATACAGCAGTATTTATACAATCTTGGCTCCATCCGACACACCAAATATGGGATCGCCTCTGGTTAGATCATTTCAGCAGATAAACCTTATATGGTGCTGGTTAGATTATTTTCAGTAGCCAAACCTAATATGGTGCTTTCTTTCTACCAGTTATACCATTTCGGTAGCACTTGCTGTGCATCCTATGTGTATAACGCATCATGAACATACTTATAAGGCATTATAGAGCTTATAAATGCTCATAATGCTTTATAACCATAACACATTATAAGGCCTTTTATAATGACTTATAAGTATCAAGTGTTATAATACTTCATAATTGCTGCCAAATTGGTAACAGTTTCTATACATCCCATTCTCATAGTTATAATCAATTGATAATACTTTCTTATCACTGTTATAATGTGTCATAACCATTATAATGGATTATTATAATGGATTATACTACGATTATAAGTTATTATAAGTGGTCATTTCTTACTTTATGATCATTTTATAAGGCTTTATTATCACGTTTATAATGCCTTATTATCACTTATAAGGCGTTATACTGTGATTATAAGTTATTGTAAAGTGAACATTTGTGACATTATGATAATTTTATAAGGTGTTATTATTACATTTTATCGCCTTTAAATCACTGTTACAATGCATTATAGTTATATACTGTTATATGCATTACACTATGATCATAATTTATTATAAGTGGCCATTTGTTACTTTATGATCATTTAATAATGCTGTATTATAACGTATAAAATTCCTTATACTCACTGTTATAACGCATTTTAATCACTGTTATAATGCCTTATCATCACTTATAGTGCATTATAACTGTGATTATAATGCATTATAGCAGTGATAATAAAGGATTGATTATAATGGATTATAAATATGAGAATACATTTTGGGTTGCATAGCAAGTGTTACGAAGTGGGTAGCAATTATGAAGTATTATAATACTTGACATTATAAGTCATTATAACATGCTGTATAATGTGTTATGATTGCATTATACGTTGTTATGAGTATTTATAACTGGAATCATCACGTGTTATAAGCATAATACAATACATTTATACTTGAACTTATAAGTCATTATAACAAGCTTTATAATGTGTTATGGTTATGGTTATAAAGCATTATGATTATTTATAAGCTCTTATAAATATGATTATAAAGAATTATGATCAGATTACAATGCCTTATAAGTATGTGTATAATGCGTTATACACATGGGATGCATAGCAAGTGCTACCGAGGAAGTTGTGGCTGTGTGGCTGATAGCATCAAGGAGCAGAGGTGTCAACAGCAGCAGAGGGTTGATTTGCCTTCCAGCGTCTACGTTGTCGTCCGCCGCGCTTGTTCCTCCTTTTCAGCAGAGAGCGTTGCTCGGCAAGGTCACCCCGCTGCTGCGGGGTCAACAAAGGCTGGGGAATGACTAGGCCATATCTCAGCCTAACCATGTCAGTGGGGAGGGGGCTTCACATCCGGTTTATATTCTAATCATGATCACAGCTTCCGAGTCCCAGACTGTATGACCGGAAACATTTGAAAATTGTGGGAGGCAACAGTCTGGCCACGCGAGACTAGGGAGAGAATTAGTGGGACCGGAAACGAAACCGGTCTTTCTGATTTTTCATATTCCATCCTGATTGGCTAAAATTGGCTTCCAAAGTTTGCAGGAGTGCTCCGTTTTGAACAAAATGCCTCAAGTCATTAACTCCATGGAATTTTGCACGCACATTGCCACTAGGTCGAGGAAGAAATGCCACTTGAAATCTTTCAAATCAGCCTCATGCTGGAGCTATTCGTGTTTTTACACTGGATAACTGGATCTGTGTAAAACTTTGTATGCACACTGATAGGGTCTATGATGTCAGTCTTGGGTGTTTCAGTTAGCTCCATATATGGGGCTCAGGAGGGGGTGTCTGATGTCAGATATGGGTATGTCAATTATCTCGACTAGACCATACCCGTCGGGGGATACGAGCACCCAACGCGCGCGTCATGGTCCGCTTGTTTCACGGATGTGGCAACACCGACGCTTGTTTCACGCACATGATTTGGCAACACTGGAGCCAGCGAACACAAAAACGAGACGTTCTTTACAGTCACTATAAGAAAAAGAAAAACATCAGAATTCCAAGCCCGCTTATAAAATATCCTCAGATTAAGCTAAAACTCTCTTGTCTCTCTTATTCTCTCTCACTCCACAGATCACTCAAGAGGGCCTCTGGATGAACTGTGTGACGTGGGGTACTGGCCATAAGCAGTGTAAGACCTACGACTCCCTGCTGGTGCTCTCAGCTGACCTGCAGGCTGCTCGGGCCATGGTCATCATCAGCATAACGATCACCGGCCTCACGCTCCTCTTTCTCTTTGTCAGAGACAGTTCCTGTGTGGAAAACGAAGACACCAAGGCCAAGATCAGCCTGGTAGCGGGGATAGGCATGATACTGGCCGGCCTCCTGATTATCATCCCCGTCAGCTGGTCCGCCCACAATATCATCCGTGACTTCAACAGTCCATTATTGCCATTCTCCCAGAAGAGGGAAGTGGGAGCCTGCATCTTTATAGGCTGGGCTGGTGGAGCTCTGCTAATTCTGGCTGGAGGCCTTCTCTGCTGCTTCAGGAGGCCCAAATCTGGTAGCTCAGGGGGAACCGCCAAATACAATAGTGCTTCCGCCTAATATGTGTAATATTCATGCAAAGGCGGTTTTAAAAGGGACATGTGGATTGATTGGTTTGGGGGGGGGGGGGGGGTGTAAGGCAGGGGGCTTTGTTGACGATATAGAAACAGAGGGGGAAAGGGTGATTGTAAATATGGAATATTAACCACTTAAACCCCACTATCCATATTGTGGGGAAAGCTTTAGCTGACAATAGACGATCGACAAGCTCACAGATCGGCTATTTTAAAATGGCCGAAATATATATAGGGCTGAAGTGGTTAATATATGTTTTGTAATAATAATCAAAATCTACAAATTAACTACTACTACTTTTCAAATAATTGTAATGGAGTAAAAGTATAATATTTTGCCTCTGAGATGAAGTGGAATAGAAATAAAAGTACTGAAAATTGGAAATGCTCCAGTAAAGTAAAAATATCACAAAATTCTACTTAAGTACAGTACTTCAGTAAATGTACTTAGTTACTTTACACCACTTATGTTGTCATAGTGACATGGCTGTTTATAGTTATGTCAGAGTGACGGTGGTTAATTCATAAATAATATATTTATATTCGGTCCCAAGAGTCCATGTACATGGAGCGGAGAAAGTCATCAGTTTGCAAAAAAGAAAAATACTAATACTGAATAATACTGATTTACTACTGATAATAACATAAAAACAAATAGCGGTAAATCCCGTCCTCAGACTGTGACTCTGTCTCATCTTCTCCATGTCACTCTTTGTCTAACACTGGAAGTGAAGCACGTTTTATTCAGAGCACCTTTCACACACGGTAATAGTCACAAAAGTGCTTTAACCCATTAAAACCGGGAACACCATCTGTGTAACCACTTCAACCATTATTTTATACTTTGGCTATTAAAAAATTGTGATCATGTTTGCAAATCTTTGAATATACCGGTATATATATATTTTAAAGCGAACATTTGTAACTCAAAATCTTTGCTTCCCTGGAACAACATATTTTACAAGTGTTCGCTTTGAAAAGTATATATTCAAAGATTTGCACAAATTTTCAAGATTTTTCAAAAATAGCAGATCTACAAGCTCATAGCGCGGCACCGAGTGCCGCGCTATGAGCTTGTACTGTAGATCTGCTATTTTTGAATTAGCCAAAGAAATCTTAAAATGACACAGACCCGGTCTTGATGGGTTAACAAGTTTGACGATTTAATCACGATTAGACGATTGAACAAAACGAATCACCGTTCAAACAGACTGAGCGATATGAGACAGAGCAGCAGACCACAACAAAGACAGGACGGGGACACAAAGAGCTACCATCACTAAATAACTTTAGTGATGGTAGCTTTCAAATGCCAAAAAAATTGTACAAATCTTTTGAAAATAGCAGATCTACAAGCTCACAATGCGTCGCATCACGTGAGCTTGTAGATCGGCTTGTAGATTCCGCTACGTGTGGTTGCCTGATCACCCTGTCGGGATTTGATTTATCAATAATGACCGGCTACCCGACAATTACCCCTTGCATAATTTCACTTCATCAACCCGTACAGGTCTGTAACTCTGAGAGTGTAAGAATTTGGTTCCATTTGTACAGTCTCAGAGTTATGTGGGGGGGGGGGGGGGCCTTGACCTTGGCCTTGTGTATACCAAACTGGGGGGTCCTTGAAATTCAAAAAAGGGAAAAAAGGGAACTTGGAAAGACACTTTCTGACAAACCACAAGTCATTTGACTAGACATTTCCAGCAGACAGAGAACTGAGAAAAAATAAATAAACTAAGGAACTGAAATTTCAACCATTGCCAAATAAAAATATCAAGTCAAGTGCAATCATCAGTATGTTAATCATAAATAAGGTTTTTATTATTGTTTGATGTGCATTGGACTTTTTTATTTAGACATATTAAACTATTGACTTATTGTCTTTGCATTATTTGAATTAGGGGTCTATAATAAGATGAAAAGGCAGTGGCTAAGTAGATCTCATGCCCACAATGAAACTGTTGGGGCACAGAGGGGCCCTTCTGTTCTAACCTTCTTGAATTAGCACTCACGTCACAAATGTGTTTTTGTTGTGAGCTTGTAGATTGTTTTTCTTTTCCCCGAATATATATATATATATATATATATATATATATATATATATATATATATATTATATATATATATATATATATATAGTGGCTCAGTATTTGTGGCACTAGTGTTTATGCAGACGTACTAGTCTACTTTTAAAATGTGTAGCACACTGGCATAGATACTATGGCACATTACAAGTCCATTTGTTTACATTTAGCTGAGCTCAAGGTTTTTGTGGTTTTGTTGGAAAGGAAGTCAACAGCCTGCTGCTGACACTATCTGATGCTACCTGATGCTGTCGGCCACCACAACTTCCTCTTACTCAATGTCTTGCTAGCAGACTATCCTTTTTTTTGGTCACATATTCTTTCTACCAGTTGAAACATTTCAGCTGTTGCCATAACAATTTGGTCATGTGAGCAAAAAGTACAGTAAGAATTTGGTTCCATTTGTACAGTCTCAGAGTTATGTGGGGGGGGGGGGGGGGTCCTTACCAAACTGGGGGGTCCTTGAAATTCAAAAAAGTTAAAAAAGGGAACTTGGAAAGACACTTTCTGACAAACCACAAGTCATTTGACTAGACATTTCCAGCAGACAGAGAACTGAGGAAAATAAATAAACTAAGGAACTGAAATTTCAACCATTGCCATATAAAAATATCAAGTCAAGTGCAATAATCAGTATGTTAATGATAAAAAATGTTTTTATTATTGTTTGATGTGCATTGCACTTTTTTATTTAGACATATTAAACTATTGACTTATTGTCTTTGCATTATTTGAATTAGGGGTCTATAATAAGATGAAAAGGCAGTGGCTAAATAGATCTCATGCCCACAATGAAACTGTTGGGGCACAGAGGGGCCCTTCTGTTCTAACCTTCTTGAATTAGCACTCACGTCACAAATGTGTTTTTGTTGTGAGCTTGTAGATTGTTTTTCTTTTCCCCGAATATATATATACACGGCCCAAGGAACCATCACGCCAGTAGGAAATGTTTGGATCGGGGCGGTGCATCTGATCTGGCGCAGCGCTCAGGTCCTGGACCTGGTGAGACGGAGGAGGGGCCCGGCCAGGAGACAACCCACAGAGCCTAGTCCCTCCACGTGCCGGAGAAGCGGACTGAGTGGCCCTGTCTCGCCCTATAGGACTGACCGTGGGCAGCAACTGGGACGTAAGTCGGGGCTTGATCAACCCTGGCTGGGTCACCTGGGCGAGGGCGTATGTTGTATGTTGCGAGACCCGAAACACCCGATGACCCCAGGCTACAACACTGATGATACGTCCCAGTTGCATCCATGTGATGTTTTTCTTTATTAGTTCTTCTATTTATAGTGGCTCATAGGAATAGACTTTGTGACGACCAGGAATAGTTTGGTGACCACAGGAGAGACTAGTGGCTCAGTATTTGTGGCACTATTGGGGACCGTGTCTATGTTCCCCGGGTCCTATGTTCCCCGCTTTCCTAGGGAGAGCGGGGAATATAGGACCTAACCTAAACCTAACCCTAACCTTAGTGGGGGAACATAGAACCCGGGGAACATAGGGATGACCCCCACTAGTGTTTATGCAGACGTACTGGTCTACTTTTAAAATGTGTAGCACACTGGCATAGATACTATGGCACATTACAAGTCCATTTGTTTACATTTAGCTGAGCTCAAGGTTTTTGTGGTTTTGTTGGAAAGGAAGTCAACAGCCTGCTGCTGACACTATCTGATGCTACCTGATGCTGTCGGCCACCACAACTTCCTCTTACTCAATGTCTTGCTAGCAGACTAACCTTTTTTTTGACCAAATTGCTGAAATCAGCAAATTGCTGAAATCATCAGCTGAAATGTTTTAACCTTTAGGAAGGCAACACCATATTAGGTGTGTCGGATGTAGCCAACATTGTATAGATACTGCTGTAGAAACTGTTCTGGGGGTTGGTTGGTAGAGGAGCCTGGTGTGCGTATGAGGTGTTACATTGTTCCCCCGACTTATGATCGTGACTGGGGTGGCTAAGTATATGGAATACGGACATTACCACGAGTGACTGCAAAGACATAGTAAGTGGCAAATGTTTAATTACTATTAGCCATTTTGTCTAACTTTCGCTAACGGCGTTCCCTTCCGGTGTGGTTCTCTACTGAGACAAAATAAAATAAATATGCTCCAAAGAGCCAAATGTATTAGTGAACAATTAAAAGTAGGCAAAACAAAGCCTATTATGTATGATGGACGTTGTGGTGAACTTTTGCCATGATTTCCATTCCTTTAGTCTTGAATTAATGGTAATTTATTTTAAGTAATTATTTTACCTGGTTATCTGGTGTCTCTAACCGTTTCTTTTCTCTCTGTTCTTCTTAGAATGGGATCTGCTGCTGTACAAATCGTCTGTGTGGCCCTTGGGGTCATTGGTCTAATTTTGGGCATTGTGTGCTGTGCGGTTCCAAGATGGAAAGTTTCCTCATTTGTAGGATCCAGCATTGTCACTGCACAGGTAATAAAAACAGGACAATTGACCATATGCACACAGTGGCCATTGTGTTCTCATGTCATACTCGGGGGTGCACGTGAATATGGTCAATGTACCATCATAACCGTCACTATGAAACACCAAATAGTCGGCTGGTTGTTTAAACCGGACTCAAGACCCGCTGTGATGGTATCCAAGCAGGAAGTGAGTGTCCGCCGATAAGATCAGACCCAAAAGCTCGTATGAAGAGATGAACAAATCCCCTTAAGACTTCTCTCGTTGAAAAGGGTTTTTATTTAACACTCAAACTAATACAGGCTTTTAGCAATAATACAAAATATATATATGAAAAGGCACAGACAACAGACCCCCAAGCTCTATCTCCGTGTCCTCAATCTAAGGTGCCCGGCAGAGACAGAAAAATGTCCCCAGATTCACTTAATTCAACCAAGATACAGGCTTGCCTAGAATTATTGATTGAATGTTAAACAGTGTTGGGCAAGTTACTTTATTTTAGTAATATATTACTATTACTTATTACCTTCCTTTTAAAGTAATACATTTCGTTACATATTACTGTCCGAGCAACAGTAATATGTTAATATTACATATTACTTTTTAGTTACTTTTGTATTATTATTATTATTATTATTATTATTAGCCCACACATTATTTTTGGGACACAGAGATGGCAGATGGGCAAACATTTAAATTATAAGATAGGATTATAAATTACATTAATGAATCAATGTATTTACTTAAATTAATCAATTCATAAATAGACATACACCTTCCATAATGTAGCCTATAATGATATGACAAGACACAAGCCTCTTTCTATACCTTTTTTTAATTAAAGTCCACAGAACAAGGACTGCATGAGCAGCATAGAATGCAAATGAAAGTGCTTATAGATCTGCTCTTTTCAAATGGCTGAAATGTACGGCTGAAGTGGTTAATGTAATGTATGCCAGGGCAGGAAGGCCATAAAAAAAAAGTCCACGGAAAGAATTGAACTTGAAGGTTAAGGATAGTACAAGAATAACTATCTGTGAAATATAACTTATTTCAAAATAATGTGTTGGCAAATGACCAATATTTGTACAAAGTTATACTGGTCTCAATATATGTCACTTTCAGCCTTCACTGACTGAAGTATAGGGGTCACATGAATCACATTAGATTCACAGATTAGAAATTTTATGTATTTTCCCCACAAGTTATTTTCATTAAAATGAAATGTGATTGAACTTGCACTAATAATGACTTTAGTTGATTTTTCACTATTTAAAATATAATATTTCTTAATTATTAATAATTATAGCTTGTAGATTGGCTATTTTCACCATTTTAATTAGTTTTAAAATAATAATAAAAAAAATAATACAAGGTTTCCATCCAACAGCGACAATATATAGCCTATATATGGTTCTGTATCAGTATATGAGTCAGTTTTAGCAGATTTCATTCTAATTGGCTAATATGACTGCCTTTGAATTTCATGGCCTGGGTAGGTAAACCTGGCCTGGCGGAGATATGCCCTGTTGTGCACATGTAGAACAACAGGTGAATGCAATGAACTTAAACGAGGACTGGCCTGCGCAGCAAAAACGGCTCAAACTATGTCAAACTGTCACATTCTAGCTGCTGAAATAAACTTTCCATTTAGATCATTGTTGACAAATGAACAGAACATGGATGTTGTTTGCGAAGGGATTATTTCTTGTCCATTTGTTTGTGAGGTGAGATCACAGCTTCTTTCTACTTTTGTGTGATATTGATAGCATATAACTTTTAATTTGTTTGCAGTTAATTGCTATTGCTTACTGTACTGGATATTAAGAATTTGGGGATTTCGCTGCATTTAGTCAAATATTGCTGTTGATCAAGACAAAATAAGCGTCGGGTTTTTGCGATTAGATGTGCACATGCCAGCCACTGACAATCAATTTAATTTAATACCATTACTAGGCTAGAAGCTGCGGCTTTGAGGGTGGATAAAAAAAACACGCACAAAGTAACGTAGTAACGTAGTGTCATTTTAATAATATTTTACAGCTTCTCCTTGTAGTAATGCGTTATATTACCCGTTACCGCAATTCGGTAATATATTACGTAACGGCGTTACGTTACTAACGCACGTTACCCAACACTGATGTTAAATGTGGATAATATTCCTCAATTCTTGCGAACTACCCGGTCATTGACAACATATCACCAGAGTCGGATCTGGAAAATATCTATCATTCCCATGCAATAAGGCTACCTGAGATAAAATGACCCAGCAATCGGTAATGCTAGGAGCTGACAAAATGCTCTGTTTATTCAACCAGATTATGGGCAATGCCAAGGGCCCAGTCGAATACAGCAGAATCCACTATTGCTCCCCGCAACCTCGTTGCAGTCTGGCCACCCAAAAAGGAACTAATCAGAGAGAGCTAAAACGGGAGAAGCTCCGCACAAGGCTATGTCCGTCGCCCGGCAAAAGGGACAAACAAGTGACACCTCGCACAAGCTTCTCTACCAAAGCCCCCCCAGAACAGAGATATACAGCAGTATTTATACAATTTTGGCTCCATCCGACACACCAAATACGAGACGTTCTTTAGTCACTTTAAAAATAATAAAAACTCCAAGCCCGCTTATAAAATATCGTCAGATTAAGCTAAATCTCTCTTGTCTCTCTTATTCTCTCTTACTCCACAGAGCGTTCAAGAGGGCCTCTGGATGAACTGTGTGAGTCAGAGTACTGGCCAGCAGCAGTGTAAGACCTACGACCCCCTGCTGGCGCTCCCATCTGACCTGCAGGCTGCTCGGGCCATGGTCATCATCAGCATAACGATCACCGGCCTCACGCTCCTCATTCTCTTTGTCAGAGACAGTTCCTGTGTGGCAAACGAAGACGCCAAGGCCAAGATCAGCCTGGTAGCGGGGATAGGCATGATACTGGCCGGCCTCCTGATTATCATCCCCGTCAACTGGACCGCCCACACAATCATCCGTAACTTCAACAGTCCATTAACGGTGGGCGCCCAGAAGAGGGAAGTGGGAGCCTGCATCTTTATAGGTTGGGCTGGTGGAGCTCTAATAATTCTGGCTGGAGGCCTTCTCTGCTGCTTCAGGAGGCCCAAATCTGGTAGCTCAGGGGGAACCGCCAAATACAGTAGTGCTTCCGCCTAATATTTGTAATATTCATGCAAAGGCGGTTTTAAAAGGGACATGTGGATTGATTGGATGGGGGGGTGGGGAATGGGGGGGTGGGGGGTGTAAGGCAGGGGGCTTTGACGACGATATACTGTAGAAACAGAGGGGGAAAGGGTGATTGTAAATATGGAATATTAACCACTTAAACCCCACTATCCGTATTGTGGGGAAAGCTTTCTCTGAAAATAGACGATCGACAAGCTCACAGATCGGCTATTTTCAAATAGCCGAAATATACTGTGTATAGGGCTGAAGTGGTTAATATATGTTTTGTAATAATAATCAAAATCTACAAATGAACTAGTAACTAAAGTTTTCAAATAATTGTAGTGGAGTAAAAGTATAATATTTTTCCAGATGTAGTGGAGTAGAAGTAAAAGTACTGGACATTGGAAATGCTCCAGTAAAGTAAAAAAATACCTCAAAAGTGTACTTCAGTACAGTACTTGAGTAAATGTACTTTAACACCGCTGGTTATGTCGTCATAGTGACGTGGCTGTGGCTTGTTTATGGTTATGTCAGAGTGACGGTGGTTAATTCATAAATAATATATTTGTATACGTTTTAATACTGAATAATACTTATTTACTACTGATAATAACATAAAACTGTAACTCTGTCACGTCTTCTCCATGTCTCTCTTTGTCTAACACTGGAAGTGTAGTCATTAAGCACGTTTTATTCATAGAGCACCTTTCACACACGGTAATAGTCACAAAAGTGCTTTAACCCATTAAAACCGGGAACGCTGCATCTGTGTAACCACTTCAACCATTATTTTATACTTTGGCTATTCAAAAATAGCATATCTACAAGCTCATAGCGCGGCACCGAGTGCCGCGCTACGAGCTTGTAGATCTGCTATTTTTGAAGAATTGTGATCATGTTTGCAAATCTTTGAATATATATATATATTTTTTTAAAGTGAACATTTGTAACTCAAAATCTTTGCTTCCCTGGAACAACATATTTTTGTTCGCTTTGACAATTATATATTCAAAGATTTGCACACATTTATTTTTCAAAAATAGCAGATCTACAAGCTCATAGCGCGGCACTCGGTGCTTTTAGATCTGCTATTTTTGAATTAGCCAAAGAAATCTTAAAATGACACAGACCCGGTCTTGATGGGTTAACAAGTTTGAGAACACAAAGACGATTGAACAAAACGAACCACCGTTCAAACAGACTGAGCGATATGAGACAGAGCAGCAGACCACAACAAAGACAGGACGGGGACACAAAGAGCTACCATCACTAAATAACTAGCGTTGCTGCTGTCCGGCAAGAAACCTTGTAACTGCATATTTCTACTTTTTGTTTCATAAATGAATGCCCTTCTTCGTCACACTACAGTGTCACAAAAAAGTAGCAAATAACAGCTGATATGATAGTTTTTCTTTTAACCCCCCTCTAACGAGTGGTGTAACGTAACTAATGCATGCACTCAAGTACTGTACTTAAGTACACTTTTGAGGAATTTTTGCTTTACCGGAGTATTTTAAATTTCCAGTACTTTTACTTCTACTCCACTACATCTCAGAGACAAACATTGTATTTTTACTCCACTACAATTATTTGAAAACTTTAGTTACTAGTTACTTTGTAGATTTTGATTATTATTACAAAACATACATTAACAACTTCAGCCCCTATTTAAACTTTGGCTATTTGAAAAGACTATTTGTTTAACGGGACATTCAGCATAATAAGTACTTTTACTTTTGGTACTTCAAGTACATTTTGATGCACATACTTTTGTACTTTTTTACTCAAGTAAATTTTGATTACCGGACTTTTACTTGTAACAGAGTATTTCTAGATTGCATTATTGATACTTGTACTTAAGTAAAACATTTGAGTACTCTTTCCACCTCTGCCTCTATAACCCCAACCTCTATAACGCTTAAGTGGTTAATTGTTTTGTTCATAATATTAAATGTGTTTAATCAGGCAATATACCTCTAGAGTACAAGTATGATGTTCTACAGATTAATGCATTTAATTAGAGCGTGTTTTACTTTACAGATGTTTATGTAGGAGAACATTTCACTGAGCGGATGTTTATGTTTGGTTCTCATTAAGCGGGGGAGGAGAAAAAACAGGAATAAAATAAGTTGACTGCTGAATTTCCCCTTTTGTCAAATAAAACTTGGCAATTTATTTAAGAAGGAAAGGCAAAAAAGCAATGGAGGGCAGAGGTGTGATTGTTTTGTAATTTCCCCCAGTCTAGGTAGGAGCACGCATATTGTTAGAATAGAAGTATTACTGCGTGTCAAAGTGGAGGATTTGCATTTCAGAAATGTGTGGGATTATGAAGGCGTACTTTTTTTTCTCCCCGGCTAACTTAATTTTATTTTCAGCTGTGTTAGTCTGTTGATTGTCTTTGTCCCAGAGAAAGAGTAAATGCAGGATCATTTTCATGTGAATAAATGATTGTTTAAAAACTCGCCATGCCACAGTTATCTCTCCATTTCTCTCTCTGTCTGTCTGTCTCTCTGCCTCCCAGCATCATAAATAAATTACAGTATTGGCAGCTGAGGCGTGTGTGTGTGTGTGTGTGTGTGTGTGTGTGTGTGTGTGTGTGTGTGTGTGTGTGTGTGTGTGTGTGTGTGTGTGGGCGAAGACCAAGCATATTACTGTGCGTGTATGTGCGTGCTTGTGTGCTTGTTTGCTTACATCTGATGCAAATATGAATATGTTTTGCCAATGTTTGTGCGCACATGCGTGCACGTGTGGGTGTCATGTGCACGTGTGAGTGAGAACTGTGTTGCGTGTGTGTGTGTGTGTGTGTGTGTGTGTGTGTGTGTGTGTGTGTGTGTGTCAGAGTTCATTTGTACGTGACGTGGGCGAATGGTAAACAGCGAAGGGGAGAAGCAAGCAAAAGGCAGCTCGGGATAAAACTGAAAAACACAACCGTCTCAACACAGCAGTGAGAATGAGTGAAGAGCTGAATAATATCCTCGTCCATAACTGTTATTTCTGTAAAAAATCTAAAAAACATTATTTTTTTTAAAAATAATAGCACGTAGATTTGCTATTTTAGCAAATTTTGTGCAACAGTCTTATGTGATGAAATAATGCATTCATTTACAAAAAAAACTAAAAACATCAAAAGACGAAATATGGATTTACACGGTTTCTGTCGGGCAGAAACCTTGTATCTCCATATTTCAGTTTTTTTCGTAAATTAATGCCCTACGTCGTCCTGCAAGAGTTGTCTTGCAAAAGCAGTGAAAATTGCCGATCTATAAGCTTGTAGATCATCTATTTTCGCTAGTTTTGAAAAATGTGAAAGTGGTAAAGAACTGCCTACGAGGTTGTCCAGCATATTTAGGTTTATGATGTGATGCGTGTGTTGGAGCACACCACCGCACGCTGGCCGACGCGCATGCAACACACTCTCCTGTACACCCACCCAGACATCTGTACTGTAAATAGGTCTGTGCGTAATACTGTGCAGAGTAAGGACACTCCTAACATTACATTCTAGTGGCATCATCGGTGCTCAGTCACTTCCACTCGTGTGTCACTGAAGTCAGCACAACCCAAACCAGTCGAAGATGGCTTAACATCTCTTGGCCAAAGATCTTGGCCACCATCTCCTTGATAGGTAGCGCCCTCTTGTGGCTAAACACACACACACACACACACACACACACACACACACACACACACACACACACACACACACACACACACACACACACACACACACACACACACACACACACACACACACACACACACACACACACACACTTCATAACCCCCCCCCCCCCCCCCAAAGAAAAATCATTCAGAATCAAGCTTGTAGATCAGCCATTTTAAAAGTTTTTGCCTCTTTCTTAAATTATTTGACAATTTGGCATTTTTTTGACCAGTTTTTATAGTATGGTTTGTTTATTACGTTTGATTGCATGGCCTTTTTTCATAGTTTTTTGGTATTAAAAAGATCTTAAAAGTCCTTAAATTGCCACTTTGCTGTCATCTGGGGACCCCCAAAAAATCATGTGGGGACGCCCAGTTTGTGAACCATTGGTGTAGTACATCAACAGTGACAGTGTCTGCAACCCCTGAATCATGAGACAACACACTACTCCCAACTCATCAACTCATTCATTAACACTGCTGCCCTGATCGCACGCACAATGACAGCAGTTCACAATGCTATGCATAGGCAGTGGTGGAAAAATAACTTCCATTAATTACTTAAAGGGATACTTCACTTTCGGGACGGGGAAACATTTAAAAAATATATTAAAAATAAATGAAAAAAGTAATGGAAAATTCATGGCCCCCTCACGCATTAGAGTGTCCTACTAATGTGTGAGGGGGCCTTTATTTTGCCATAACTTCTTTCATTTTTTTTTAATATATTTTTTTAATGTTTATTTTATGTGAAAGTGAAGTATCCCTTTAAGTAAAAGTATCAATACCGCATTCTAGAAATAATCTGTTACTTAAAGGGATATTTCACTTTCAAAAAAACTTTTGGTCATTTTATCGTCTACTCAGGCCTTTGTGAGCCCCCAGACAGTTTTTAAGTTGCTCGATTCAGTATTTAGATATTTGATATTCATTTTATCAGACACGCCCCCTTCCTATACAAACTCATTATAACTTCAAACTCCATTTTTAACATGTTAGATTCATCAAAAACATCCGTCCGTTTTTTCGATTACTTTTTTCATTTATTTTTAATATATTTTTTGGAAAATTAAAACAATTAAATACAATAAGAAAAAAAATGAAAAAAAATGAATAAAGCAATCGAAAAAACACGGCCCCCTCACGTATTAGGAGGGCAGGGTGAGTCACCAGAACCAAGGACGGGTGTTTTTGATGAATCTAACCAACAAGTTATAATGGGTTTGTATAGGAAGGGGGCGTGTCTGATAAAATGAATATCAAATATCTAAATACTAGGGCCTTTCTGTGTGGAGTTTGCATGTTCTCCCTGTGTCTCCTAGGGTAGGTACCCTCACAAAAACATGCAGTAATCCTGGTCACTATACTGCCTCCCCCTGGCCAGCCGGGGCGCCTGATGGAGGGGAAAGGAACTGGTTGGAATAACGTGTTCCTTCCATGCGCTACGTCCAACCAGGGAAACTCTCCCCTGTCAGGTGATAAGGTCAGTTGGCTCTCATGCATTGAAGGAGGCATGAGCTCGGCCCTGGCCTCCCTAGGTTGGCAGAGGGAGTGTAGTGCCCAGGATTACATAGAGATTGGCACTGGGTGTAAAAAATGGGGTTACAAAATTGTGGGATAAAAAAAAAAAAAAAAAAAAATCTAAATACTGAGTCAAGCAACTTAAAAACTGTCTGGGGGGCTCACAAAAGCGTGAGTAGACGATAAAATGACCAAAACTTTTTTTTAAAGTGAAATATCCCTTTAAGTAAAAGGCCGGAATTCAAAATGTACTTGAGTAAAAGTACAAAAGTATTGGCATCAAAATGTACTTAAAGTACCGAAAGTAAAAGTACAAAAGTATTGGCATCAAAATGTACTTAAAGTACCGAAAGTAAAAGTACTCATTATGCAGAATGTCCCGTTTCAAGTTTTCAAATGTATAAAAAGCTTTTGAAAATAGCAGATCTACAAGCTCACAATGCGTCGCATCGCGACGCATTGTGAGCTTGTAGATCGGCTATTTTTAAATGGTATAGGGTTGAAGTGGTTAATGTACGTGTTCTAATAATAATCAAAATCTACAAAGTAACTAGTAACTATTTTTTCAAATAAATGTAGTGGAGTGAAAGTACAATATTTGGATCTGAGATGTAGTGGAGTAGAAGAAAAAGTATTGGAAGTTGGAATTACTCAAGTACAAATACCTCAAAATTGTACTTTTGTACTTGTAGTGCAGTCCACCACTGTGCATAGGTATGCTACGCACACCAAAGTCCTTCCTGCATGCGTGCGGCAGAAAGATCCAAAAGATAGTCTTCGAGAGACAATAAGGTTGGCCGCACACACAGGTAGCCTAAGTGCCTATGTTTTATTCTGGTCGCAGAGTAATGAAAAACCAACGTTTCGGCAGCTAACTGTCGTCTTCAGGGAATACGGAGCACATTACAAGTCACACATAAATATGGTGCCTGAGATAGTCATTTACAAATTCAACCAATCACACAGAGCTAAAAAGAAAACAGGGTTCTGATGAGACACGTCCCTATGATGAGAGCAATCAGGTACCAGGTGCTCTGTCTCACAGTCCTAGACAATTAGGGAGGAGTACTACCTCCCTAATGCACCCCAATACAACGTCACAGTTCCAATCATAAGCACTCCACTGACAAGTCATTTGCTCCTTGCATAACGTAATATGCCGTCGGGTGGAAACCTTGTAAGTCAAAAAGCGTTACTTTGCAGGACATTTTAAAAGTGCCTGTTTTCCAATGGATCAAAGGCAGTTATTATCTAGTTAAACATTGTTAATAATTTTCATAGGTTAAATATTTATAAAAAACCTACAGACACAATAAAACCACTGTAATGTTTTTTCAAAAATAGCCAAATATTTCCGATCTACAAGCTCAGAACGCAACACATTGTCAAATTGTAGATCAGCTATTTTCACTACTTTTGTGTGACACCGTTGCATGATAAAGTAGAACATTCAGTCATTAAAAGAAGAGTTGAAATACGGAGATACAAGGTTTCTACCTGACAGCAATGATGCGTAATGTGCATTCATTCACACATTATTCCACAACTCCAAGCCAACCCCACCCCCAGCCCCCTAACCCCTGCACACTTGTTTTGTATTGTATGTCTGCAGTAGTAGTAGTAGTAGTAGTAGTAGTAGTAGTACACAGCCACATGGCACTGTGGCTCCATCTGCTGGCGGTAGAATGTTACTACAGTCTTTGTAGGCCTTTCAGCTCCATTACATGGGCAGAGCCTATGGAGGAGAGCTGTCCATGGTACATGCTGTCTCTGGCAGCACTAGAGCATTCAGCACTAGGCATGTAACACTTTATCGTAAATCGATTTAAATCGATTCAAATGGGTAACGATTTAAATCGATTTAATAAAAAAATAATCGCAATGTGAAAAATAGCCAGAAGAAACATTTGGACAGGCGAAAACTTTCGTTAAACTTGCAGAGTGACGCATTACTTTACCTGGTTTACATCTTCTGATACTTGAAATAATACTCCTGTTTAATGTTTCATTAGCGCACACGTGAAAAAAATCTAAATACAGCTTGTAGTGACGCCGCTGGTAAACACACGTTGAAAGGCTAGGATCAAGATACCAAGGATTCGCCAGTGATGTCACTGACATGGGAAAAGACAAGAAAATACAGGATCTTTGTAAGAGAATTGATAGAGAGTTTTCAGTCATTTGCTACTGTATTGAAAAGAGAATAAGAGAAAACCATAGTATTGTAAAAAAAAAAAAAAAAAAAAAAAAGAGAAGAAAATACTGGATTTGTGTAAGAGCAATCTGGGAACCCAGAACCAAATGAGAAGGAAAAACAGCGCCCTCTGCTGTTTGTACTATCTCACTTGGCTCTGGGACAATGACGACGTAGCACCCGTGCGCAAGGAAACCGGGGTTTTGGTCTGCCTTCAGCGTTTCACTTCCGGTGGTGCGACTACGTTTTCATTCCCACTAACAATATGTCTACACGGAACACTAACACCACTTCTCCCAGAGAACATGGATCGTTTTGGTTATAAGCCCACTTGTTTCTATGATAAAAGAGCAAGTTAAAATGTGAATATCTTTTCGTGGTTTTGTCTGCTCCGCGGACGCTATTGTTAAATTAGTTTGGGTTGGTTTCGAGTGGGGAGTGATCGGCGGACACGTAAATCCCGCCCACTACATTTGATTGGGTAAAGCGCGGCCTGCTTCCTGATCTGAAGGCACGCCCACTTGTAGCCCAGTGTGTACACGTTATGACGAACCTTCACGACAGATTCCAACGCAGAGCAGAATCTGTTCTTGAGAGATTAGTGTAAGAGAAATACAACAAAAAAAAAACGGTCATTTGTCTGGAAAATGATTTTAGTTAAAAAAAATCGTGAAAAATCGTATCGTGAACCTAATATCGTGATTCGAATTGTATGGTGAGTTCAGTGAATCGTTACATGCCTCATTCAGCACCATAGCCTGTGGAGGGGGAGCTGTCCATGGTACATGCTGTCTCTGGCAGCACTCAGCACCATGGACAGAGCATGTAGAGGGGAGCTGTCCATGGTACATGCTGTCTCTGGCAGCACTAGAGCATTCAGCACCATAGATAGAGCCTGTAGAGCAGAGCTGTCCATGGAGCATGCAGGGTTGCCAGATCTGCTTATTATAATTTCCCCACAAGGTTTTATTTGAAAATAGCCGATCTACAAGATCGGCTATTTTCAGTCTCTAGAGTCTCTAGAGCAGTCCATGGTACATGCAGGGTTGCCAGATCTGCTTATTATAATTTCCCCACAAGGTTTTATTTGAAAATAGCCGATCTACAAGATCACAACGCGTCGCATCGCGACGCGTTGTGATCTTGTAGATCTGCTATTTTCAAATAGCTGGTGTACATGTTAAAGTACTCATCAGCAGTCCGCAGTCTCTTCTTTCGGGCTGGTTTTCCTAGACCTGGTTGCTTGTTTCTCTCACAGAATCTGGCAACACCGGGTACATGCCGTCTCTGGCAGTGCAGCGCTGTAGTGCTGCTACCAGTGGTGCAGTGCTCATTACGCGCTGTGCCACGGCGTCCCTGCCAGTCTTTTGAGCAGGTGCACGGTGCGTACCCGTGAGAGTGAGTCACGGGTCAAAAAACAACCATTCACACCTCTTACCAAAGCTTACGAAAGCTGCCGAGGGTCAACAGTGTGAATTAACATAGGAATGACCCAGGCTGGATGCATATTAATGGTCCATTGTGTGAGCTGCTAAGTACTGTAGGTGTAGGCACTGTCACATGTTCTGAAGCAGTCCAAAGAGAACGTTTGGATGACAGTGGCTGATGGATTCATGAACTAAATTACAGAGGTGACGTCTGCGAGGTAAAAACTAGTCATTTCCTATACAAACATGTTGCCTACTATGTATGCACTCATAAACCTATAAGTGACATTCATCACACGTTATTAAAGTAAAATAAGTGCCGTCATAGATGGATAGATAGATAGATGGGGGTGGTGGTAAACAGTATAAAATGACTTTTCATGTGTTGTGCCTACCGTGATGCTGTCCTTATTTAGGCAACCACCACTGTTGATGTCTTCACCGGAACCCTGAGAGAAAGAGAGAGAGAGAGACAGAGAGAGAGAGAGATTTATTTGATTGCTTGATAAAATAAAATAAAAATATCTCAAGTTACAAGTTCACAACGCGTCGAAAAAAGTGATTACGTCTGTGCGTCAGTTTTATAAATATTTATTCAGACCTTGTGACTAAATAATAACTACGTTGGATCAATTGGAACACAGGTTCTTTTTTTTAAATCCCTTTTTATCCCCAATTTCGTCGTTATGCCAATTGATTCCTCCCCCACACACGTTTGTGTGTTGACACTGCTGTTGTACCTCAAAATTGTAATTGTAAAAAAAAAAGTACAGTACTTGAGTACATGCACTTAGTTACTTTACACCACTACAGGTTCTTTTTTACCATTTCTCAAAAAATGTAACTGACATACAAGGTTTACGCCCGACAGCGACGATATTGAATTAAATTGACGGAGGAGACTGAGAGAAACAGAGCGAGAGAGAGAGAGCCGTTCCATCACTCTGTTGTTTGCATACAAACAGTAATTACTTCCACTCGGCCCGGTTCATTTTTCATGCCTATAAGCACATTGAATTGGAACTATTTTCATGATGAATTAATCCATAAAGACCGGGAATGCATCTGTGTCATTTTAGATTTCTTCTTTTTTTTTAAATAGCAGATCTACAAGCTCATAGATCTGCAATTGTATTTTAAAGAATAACATTTTGCAAATCTTTGAATTTAATATATTTTTGAAAGCAAACATTTTTAACTAAAATCTTTGCTTCTGTGGGGGTCCCTGGAAAAAAATATTTTGAGATGGGGGTCCGCCGTGGCCAAATACATAGAAGTTTGGGGGTCCTTGACATGAAAAAGTTTGAGAACCACTGTTATTATAGCAACATATGTTTTTCATAAAACTGTTAGGATTTAGAAGACATTTGTAGAATTGTCCTCAGGTCTTAATGGGTTAATCTGTTGATTATTAATCGGCTCATCTGAGAGATAACAAAAAAAAAAGAAAAGTAGCGTAATTATTTTCCAGCATTCAATTAGTCCCTTTTATGCATTTTAAATTAGTAAAGAATTATACACATTGTGTCTCAAATGAAAACACATTGACAATGCATTTTTCACACGACTTCTTGGGGTTATAAAAAACAAAACAAAAAGACATGTAAATGTGTGCTATGACATCAGCGGTTTCTCAAAGTGCGGTACGGGGATCCTGAGGGGGTCCTTGAGTGGGGTTCCAGGGGGTCCCAGGCAAAATGACGTGATTGTTATAGGAACCAAATGGAACCCCTTAGGCGGCTGTAACTCTGACGGTGTACAAAAGGAACCAAATGTGGTTCCGTGTGTACACTGTCAGAGTTATGGGGGTCTGTGGCCTTATACCATTGGTTCTCAAAGTGGGGTCCGGGGACCCCCAGGGGTCTGTGGGGGGGGGTACCAGGGGGTCCGCAGCAAAATTAGTTAATATAGCGTCATTTTAACCACTTTAACCATACAATTTGGCTATTAGATCATTTAGGGGGTCACTCACTGGGGGTCACTCACTGCCTTATATACAACAGACTGGGTGTCCTTGGCCGTTGGTCTATAAAGCTTTGAATGGTTTAAGGCCGAAACACAATCTGATCTTGTGTGATATCATGAACCATCCAGACCTCTCAGGTCATCTGGGATAAATAAAGGTCTTCTTTCTGTCCCTTACAACCACAAATAAACGTGGCGAAGAAGCAGCATTTATTGTTTGTTGTTTTTATGCACCACATATCTGGAACAAACTGTGAAACTGTTAAAATAGGGCTAAAGTGGTTAATGTATGTTTCATAATATCATAAGTTATATCTGAAAAGTAACCAGTAACTACATTTTTCAAATAAATGAAGTGGAGTAAAAGTACAATATTTGGATCCGAGATGTAGTGGAGTAGAAGTAAAAGTATTGGAAATTGGAAATACTCAAGTAAAGTACAAATACCTAAATGTTTTACTTAAGTACAGTGCTTAAGTAAATGTACTTAGTTACTTTACACCACTGCCGACGGGCGACGCTAATTGACATGAAAACACATTGGAGAACAGCTACAGGGAGAGAGAGAGATTTTGGAGAGCGATTGAGACGGCTTTGATGTAGTCGTGTTCCTTTGGCAGAGAGGAGAACAAATAATCAACACCATCTACCAATTCACAAGTTATCGCAATGCGCAAAGAAAAAAAACTAAACAAGAAGAAACACTTGGATTGCCGCATTATAACAACAACTGTGCGTGCGTGCGTGCGTGCGTGCGTGCGTGCGTGCGTGCGTTCGTGTTTTAATATACTTGTTGGGGCCAAATGTCCCAACGAGCAGTAGTGGAAGAAGTACTCCAATATTTTACTTAAGTAAAAGTAACTATACCACAATATAAAATTGCTCTGTTACTAGTAAAAGGCCTGTGTTCAAAATGTTACTCGAGTAAAAGTACAGAGGTATTGGCATCAAAATGTACTTAAAGGGATACTTCACTTTCAAATAAAATAAACATTTAAAAAAATTATTAAAAAAAAATGAAAGAAGTTATGGCAAAATAAAGGCCCCCTCACACATTAGAGTGTCCTACTAATGTGTGAGGGGGCCTTTATTTTGCCATAACTTCTTTCATTTTTTTTTAATAATTTTTTTTAATGTTTATTTTATTTGAAAGTGAAGTATCCCTTTAAAGTAATAAAAGTAGAAATTGTGCAGAATGTCCCATTACACAGGTTCAAAATGGATACAAATATCTTTCGAAAATAGCAGATCTACAAGCTCACAATGAGTCTCATCGTGACGCATTGTGAGCTTGTAGATCTGCTATTTTCAAATGGCCGAATATATGATGCATAGATAAATATATGATGCATATATAAATATATGATGCATGCACAATGCATCCACAGGATCACCCGTTGTGAGCTTGTAGATTCATTCAGCTATTTAAGGCTTTAAGATTAGGATAAAAAAAAGAAAGTGGTTCAAATCTAAAAATGAACAGATGCTTTCCTGGTCTTAATGGGTTAAAAAGGTGTGTTTGGTGTGTGTGCGTGCGGCAAAAGACAAAATGAAGAAGTGAGTGAGAGACAAACACAAATTGAGTGTGCTGGAGCAGAAGAGAGATGAGAGTGAGACTTTGTCACCTGAAGGGACCCCCACCCCCCTCCCCCGCCCCCTAGTGTGAACTCACACACACACACACACACACACACACAGAGAGAGAGAGTGTCTTGGCAGAAGCATGAAGTTGGATGGGAGTAAAGTAAATTTTGGAAGCGCAGGTGTGAGTGCTCTGCTTAATACACACACACACACACACACACACACACACACACACACACACACACACACACACACACACACACACACACACACACACACACACACACACACACACACACACACACACACACACACACACACACACACACACACACACACACACACACACACTTGCTCTACTATGCTGTACTTGTGAGGACTTCAGCATTTGAGGATGACAATTGTATGAATGCCACTTATAAAGGTTTTTGCCATTTTTTTTAACCCTCACCCTGAAGCCGAATATATATAGATCTACAAGTTCACAACGTTGTGAGCTTGTAGATCACACTTTTTGGTGTGTGCATTACAGTGGCATTATGCATAAATCAATCACCCATAACCTAATCCACTCATTGACACCGAGAACGCATCTGTGTCATTTTTAGATTTCTTTGGCTATTCAAAAATAGCAGATGTACAAGCTCATAGCTATGAGCTTGTACATCTGCTATTTTTGAAAAATCGTGAACATTTTTGATTTTTTTTTAATATATATTTTAAAGCGAACATTTGTAAGTCAAATCTTTGCTTCTGGGGGGTCCCTGGAACAAAACATTTAGAGATAGGGGTCCGCGGCCAAATACATAATTTTGGGGGTCCTTGACATGAAAAAGTTTGAGAATCACTGATATTAGAGCAACATAAGTGTTTCAGAAAACTGTTCAACAAATTTAGAAGACATTTATAGAATCGGCCTCAGGTCTTAATGGGATAATGTCTGATCAGTGATCACAACCGCTAGACCACAACTGTTTAAGTATATTAAATAAAAAAATTATCTTGTAAATTTCTACTATATTTTAGGGATATTTGGCCTCGCAAGTATAGTAGTGCAATTACACACACACACACACACACACGCGCGCACGCACACACGCAGGCACAAATTGCTTACACCCTTCCTCTCCATGTTTTGTGAATTTCCAGTCAATTCCAGGAGCTTTTTCAAGGCGATATAATTAGATTCCTACATTGTCAAAACAAGACGCATCCGCAATACGTCTCAATCTAGACTCAACAAAATGGCAAACAAGACAACCTTTCTCTCTCTGCAAAGGTTCACATTCCTGCCAAAAAATCTCTCTCTCTCTCTCTCTCTCTCTCTCTCTCTCTCTCTCTCTCTCTCTCTCTATTTTATCTGACTGACTCTCTTCCTCTTGTATTTCTTTATCTCTCTCTCCTGCCCCTTCTCTCGCCCCTTGTACATTTTCTCTCCATTTCTCAGTTTGCCACTCTCTCCCTTTCTTTCTCCCCCCATCTCTCGCTCTCTGCCTCTACAAATGAGCCAGCAGATGGCAGTATAAACACAGGAACAGCGTCACATAGCATTGGTACAGAGCAGAGCAGGTTGACAGGCAGACAGGTAAACAGAAAGACAGGGTTTATAATGTAGACGGACAGAGAGACAGACAGACAGACAGATCGGGAAGAGACAAAGACAGGCGTGATAAACAGACTGAGGACGACGCAGGATAGAGAGGTGTCCAGTGGGGGGGAAAGTACTCAAATGTTTTACTTAAGTAAAAGTATCAATACTGCAATGTACTGTAGAATGTAACTCTGTTACAAGTAAAAGTCAGGAATTCAAAATGTACTTGAGTAAAAGTATAATAAGTATTGTCAGCAAATTGTACTTAAAGTACCAAAAGTAAAAGTACTCATTATGCAGAATATCCCATTACAAGTTTTCAAATGTATACAAATCTTTAGAAAAAGATCTACAAGCTCACAATCTCGCGACGCATGGCCGAAATGTGGCTGAAGTGGTTAATGTATGTTTTGTGATAATAATCAAAATCTACAAAGTAACTAGTAACTAAAGTTTGCAAATAATTGCAGTGGAGTAAAAGTGCAATATTTGCCTCTGATTTGTAGTGGAGTAGAAGTAAAAGTATTGGAAATTGGAAATACTCAAGTTAAGTACAAATACCTCAAAATTGTACTTAAGTACAGTACTTGAGTACATGTACTTACAGTAGTTACTTTCCACCAATAATGAGTAGGCTACTTAATGAGTACAAAGCGGTGGTGTTTGCTGATAGACACTAGACAGGGACTCATTTTTCATTATTGTACCGTTGTTTGACCAGGTCCTCTGACACAGTGCTTTTCAACCCTTTTCATTATCAAGGTCCATCATTTATTTGGAATTTGAGCCGCGGAACCACCGTTTGATGAGGTTTAGACTCTCAGACCCAACACTCGTTTGATGAGTTTTTGATGTTGGTACCATAGGAGAGATAACAGGCAAACGTTGATCAAAATAACAATACCTTAATTAAGTAATGCAGTTGTTTTAACAATAATTGAACTCTTGAGAGCGTAAAATCCATTTGGTTCCTTTTTACGCTCTTAAGAATTAAGGATCAACCAAGTAAGGGTCCATTTGGTTACCAACTCTCCATCAATTAGCTGGGGACCACCTGGAATCCCTTCAAGGACCACTGGTGGTCCCCGGACCACTGGTTGAGAACCATTACATTACAGTCATTTAGCACACGCTTTTATCCGACTTACAATAAGTGCGACATAGGTAGGCAAGAAAACTACTAATCACCAGAAGTCTTAAGTGCATTCTCTTCTAAAACAAGCAACTAAGAGAATACCTAGCGCTAAGGTAAAAGTGCAATATATCAGCTACTGTACCTACTTTCTTAAACGGATGAGACAAATAGGAAATAGAACCATTGCTCTGACACAACAAGATGTATCCAAAAAAACAGTCAACATGGTCATGCACGCACACACGCACGCACGCACGCTGGTCTCACTCTTTCACAAACACACAACGTACCTGGTACACACAACACTAACATACCAATATTCAAGGTTAGCAGAAACGTATGATGTAGTGCAAGACATGGTTCACGCACACATGGCACGCACACACACACACACACACACACACACACACACACACACACACACACACACACACACACACACACACACACACACACACACACACACACACACACACACACACACACACACACACACACACACACACACACACACACACACAGGGGCCAAACAGTGGGTGGCAGAGGTTCAGGCGGTACAGAGGTCGTCTGGGAACCAGAAGGTGACCCCGCTTTGTGTTAAAGTGTCCTTGAGCAAGACACTGAACTCTGAACTGCTCCTGATGAGCAGCTTGGTGCCTTGCATGGTTTCCTCTGCCATCAGTGTGTGAATGGCAAAATGGACGCGTTTATATCGTTACCGTCGAGCAGAAACCTCTTATCTCCATATTTTAACGTTTTGTGTTTTTTTCTTTGCCTGGGCACGAATTCGAATTTGGCACGTTAATGCGTCAAATTCTGCCAAAGCACAGCCTGCCATGGACGCGTTAACGCGTCAAATAGTTTTGTATTTGTTTTATAAAAGATGGCGCTGTGATCTATAATCCAGAGTGACCACTTTGACTGTAACTCACACGGATACGGAAATAACGCCATCCGAAGATTTCCACCTCGGTCCACTTCCTGTCTATTGGTTTCCTGCAAATGCATGTAACTCGAGTTCATTTGTTTTGCCCTGGATACGGCGAGACACAGTGGTTTCAACGGGCTCTAGCAAAGGGAGCGACAGTTTCGGTTTATTCTGTTTTTTTCTCTGAACGACAAACAGTGTTTACCAACACCGTCTGATAAGCAATCATAATGTATATAAATGTTCTGTGGCCAGTTGGGGAGGTGTGATAGACGTGCATTTTTGACAAAAGATGCTATTTTCAGCGTGCCTGCGGCAAGGAAAGTTACATCACGGGTGATTTTTTTTCCCTCTCGGGATCGGACACAGATCTTGTTTGTGTCCACACACGATGGATCATTATGGATCATAACATTCTGTGACCAGTTGAAAAGGTTATAAAACAGCAACATCTCTGGCAGTGGGTGAGTTTATTAATGTTTATTACACGGCCTGGTTGAATGCTCGATTCTGATTGGTCAGTCATCGGTCATTATTTCTGGATAATGACCGATGATAATGACCGGTGAGACCGACGAGGAAACTGTGTAATCAGAGACTCAGAACACCTGCTCATATCAACCTGCGCTGCTTGGTTTTATGCTTTATCCAACATGACAGCCATGTAAACAAACAACCAATGTCATTTACAACTAAGCGTTGCTCTCAAGAATGTGTTTGAAAACATTTGAAGTGAGAAATAGACGATGCAATAACCGAAAAGTGATTCTATTTGATCCACCGCACTTCCTTGTTTATCGTGGCTCAAAACGCTCGCCCCAAAACACAGTCGCCCCGGGGCAAATCCGGCGGTATTACAGGCAAATCGGCAGTATATAGAATGGGGGGCGAGTGTGTTTTGGGGCGATTTTTTTTTTTCATTTTGTCATTTGTTTTCCGAGGCGAACTTGTCCGCCCAGCCCAATACTTATGGAATACTTTCATTGCCGTAAGCAAGGAAATACTTCGTTTTGTTGTTACTTTTGGGTAAATTTATTAATTTATTTATTAAGTAGCCGTGTCGGGCTTTAAATTTCAATAATGACAACCTCCCCATGCATTATCCCTTGCATATACTCGGGCAGGGAAAGAGTTAAATTTACCTATTCAATCCGGGAACACGTACTGTGTAATTTTAGATATTTTAGCCATAAACATTTACACTTTGGCTTATCCAAAAATAGCAGATATACAAGCTTGTAGCGCAGCACTCTGTAGAGCTTGTAGACCTGCAATTCTTTTTTTTTATCGTGAACATTTTGTTCACATCTTTGAATAATGTTTTTTCAAGCGATTTTTTTTTAAACGTATGTTGCTATAATATCAGTGGTTCTCAAACTTTGTTCATGTCAAGGACAAAATATTTAGTTTCAGGGGAGAGCATTTGGCATTTAGGACGATAGCAGGCACTCCTCTTGGTTTTGTGATAAACTCTGGAACCTGAATTAGCTGTCAAGTTTTTTACATTCTCTACACAAGAGGCTCCTAACCTTTTCAGGGCCCGCTTGAAAATCTGGAAAGCGTTCACCACCCATCTGGCCATTTAAGTTAAGTGGTCAGACGGGTGGGCCGTGTGCATTTTCAGATGTTTATTTATTGAGACCTGAAGCTGATTCTACATGTCTCCTAAATCTCAACAGTATTCTGAAAAACTTATGTTTCTATATCAGTGGTGCTCAATATTTTTCATGTCAAGGACCCCCAACATTATATGTATTTGGCCACGGACCCCCATCAAAATAGGGACCCCCAGAAGCAACGATTTGAGTTAAAAAAAATCGCTTTAAAATATATATATTCAAAGATTTGAACACATTTTCACGATTTTTCAAAAATAGCAGATCTACAAGCTCATAGCGCGGCACTCGGTGCCGCGCTATGAGCTTGTAGATCTGCTATTTTTGAATAGCCCAAAGTGTTAAATAATGCTTTTTAGCTCAAATCTAAAAATGACACAGTTCCAGGTCTTAATGGGTTAAAAAAATACTAGGCCTATAAAAAAATGCTTTACATTTATTTGGTTTATATTAATGTTATATTATACATATCATCTTGGGGGCCCTTGACATGAAACAGTTTGAGAACCACTGATTATAGCAACATACGTTTGTTTTTTTATTATTCTTTACTGTTAGGATTTAGAAGACATTTTGTAGAATCCCCAGAAGCAAAGATTTGAGGGACAAATATTCACTTTAAAAAAATATATATATATACTGGTCCTGGGTTCGATTCCCGCAGGGGACGCTGTGGGCGCTGGGGGCGTGTTCTCTCCTCCACGTCATCAGTGCCCATACCCAAGGAGGGGTTGGCGAAAGGGCCTTTCTGTGTGGAGTTTGCATGTTCTCCCCGTGTTCCCTAGGGCAGGGTTTTTTTTTTTTTTTTTTTTTTTTTCAACAGAATGGATGAAATACAACCTAAAATTATTACAAATAGTACATTTTACCATTTTAATACATTTCAAATGCGCACCGAATGTGCAAGTTTATGTGCATAAATTACCTCCAGGTTTAGGTGGGGTCGCGAGTCAATGGCCGCCTTATTTTGGGGTCGCAGGCTGAACATTTTGGGAACCCATGCCCTAGGGTAGGTACCCTCACAAAAACATGCAGTAATCCTGGTCACTATAATGCCTCCCCCTGGCCAGCCGGGGCGCCTGATGGAGGGGAAAGGAACTGGTTGGAATAACGTGTTCCTTCCACGCGCTACGTCCAACCAGGGAAACTCTCCCCTGTCAGGTGACAAGAAGGTCAGTTGAAGGAGGCATGAGCTCGGCCCTGGCCTCCCTAGGTTGGCAGAGGGAGTGTAGCGCCCAGGATTACATAGACAATTGGCACTGGGTGTAAAAAATGGGGTTACAAAATCGTGGGATCAAAAAAAGTAAAAAAAAAATCACACCCAGTGTTCAGTGGGCGGTGTGGTCACAGTGGTCATCACAGTGATGGAAGTTCACTTAAAGAAAAGTAATATTGAGAGGCACGGTGGCGCAGTCGGCAGCGCTGTCGCCTCACAGCTAGAAGGTCCTGGGTTCGATTCCCGCCGGGGACGCTGTGGGCGCTGGGGGCGCTGGGGGCGTGTCTTCTCCTCCGCGTCATCAGCGCCCATACCCTAGGTGGGGTTGGCGAAAGGGCCTACTCTGTGTGGAGTTTGCATGTTCTCCCCGTGTCTCCTAGGGTAGTTAATACCCTCACAAAAACATGTAGTAATCCTGGTCGCTATACCGCCTCCCCCATGACAGCCGGGGCGCCTGATGGAGGGGAAGGGAACTGGTTGGAATAACGTGTTCCTTCCACGCGCTACGTCCAACCAGGGAAACTCCCCCCTGTCAGGTGACAAGAAGGTCAGTTGGCTCTCATGCATTGAAGGAAGCATGAGCTCGGCCCTGGCCTCCCTACTGTGGGGGACTGGTGTAGTGCTGGTGTAGGGCTGGTGTAGCGCCCAGGATCACTTAGGAAATTGGCACCGGGTGAAAAAAATGGGTTACAAAAATCGCGGGATAAAAAATAAAATAATAATAATAATAATAATAATATTGTGGTCCAACCATCATTGTACACCCCTAACTTAAAAAACCCCATAAATGTGTTTTTTTTAAGTGCATAGTCCTATTTATAGGGCTATGCACATGTGTCATGTTTCACTAGCCAATCACAGTCCTGAATATACTGTGATTGGCCAATCAATGGTGCAGGGTTAGGGGGGTACACTGGTGGCCAATCACAGCGCAGGGTTGGGGGGGTGCAATGGGGGTCGATGTCCAATCCTCACATATAGGGGCGGTTTCACCACCCAAAAATACAAATAAAAAAGGAGATCTACAAGCTCATAGCACGGCACTCGGTGCTTGAATATCTGCTATTTTTGAATAGCCAAAGTATAAGATAATGGTTAAAGTGGTTAGAATCTAAAATGACACAGATGCGTTCCTGGTCTTAGTGGATTAACATCTTGATTCCGTCCCACATGGCAGTGAACTTTATTTCAATCAGTTAGTTTAGTGAGGGGTGGGTTGTTCCCTTTCCAGTCCAGCTCTGGTGGGAACGCACGGTGTAATTAGTGCTAAACAGAGTGTTCCCATTCTGTCTGAGCGTTTTGCTTTTCATTATTTATTTTCACATGGAGTATAGTGGGGTTTTTTGTAGTTTTTATTATTTGGAAGAAAATGTGTAAAAGGACTGAATGAGAAACGCATTGACCTGCCTGACCTCTGGTGGCACAATGAATCACTTTGTAGTCATGGAGGACTGTCGTCCGTCCGTCCCCCTCTCCCTCTCCCCCCCCTCTCCCTCTCTCTCTCTCTCTCTCTCATTTCTCCGTTCGTGTCCAACTCACTCTTCAACTAGCTCGCCTGGAACAGTTCTCTCTACTTAACTCTTTCTCATCTCCCTCTCTGTCTCTATCTCTCTCTGTCTGTCTCTGTCCCCCCCCCCGTCCGCCCCCCCCCCCCTCTCTCTCTGTGTCTGTCTGTCTCTGTCCCCCGTCCGTCCGCCCCCCCCCCCCCCCTCTCTCTCTCTCCTCTAATCGCAGCACCAAGGAACAACAGCCAGCAGAGTTTATCAGGAACAGTCCTCTGCCTCGCCAGCCCACTGACAATAAAGATAGAGGAGAGAGAGAGAGAGAGAGAGAGAGAGAGAGAGAGAGAGAGAGAGAGAGAGAGAGAGAGAGAGAGAGAGAGAGAGAGAGAGAGAGAGGGGGGGGGGGTAAAGTGGCAAACAGAAAAATTGAAAATGTACAAGGGCGTGAGAAGGGGAAGCAGAGAGAGAGAAAGAGAGAGAGAGAGAGAGAGAGAGAGAGAGAGAGAGAGAGAGACAGAGAGAGACACAGAGAGAGAGAGACAGAGAGACAGAGAGACAGAGAGAGAGAGACAGAGAGACAGAGAGACAGAGACACAGAGACAGAGACAGAGACACACACATAGGGTCTATGTACTGCTGTCTCTACCTTCAGGGGATCAGGATGTAACAAATGGAGTGTGTGTATAAAGCTAGTTAAGGGAAGGTGACAGATCTAAACGCTACACTAACACTTTTGTACACTGATTGATTCCCAACAAAAAGCACGCAGTCCTCTGTTTAATGGTTCTATAGGTGAGACACTGCCTTTGGACACCGGCCTACTCGGAACCCAATCAAGTCGGGAATGATGCAAGATGGGAACGCATGTTCTACCCGGTTATGCAACACCCGTTGTATACCCGATGGCATCAGCATATACCCGTACTGTACGGCAGTGCTTCTCAAACTTTCTCGTGCCAAGGACCCCCAAATTGACACTTATTAGCCCGCGGACCCCATTTGAAAAGATAAGCCAGGGACCCCCATAAGAGAAGATTTTTTACGGCTCTCTAGCAGTGATTCTCAACCATTTTAATTTCAAGGACCCCCAGTTTGACCTGCATTATAGGCTACGGACCCCCATTTAATGGCATTTATGTCTCTGAGACCCCAATTTATATTGTAAAATCAATGTTAATTTAACTCTGAGAGTGCACAAATGGAACCAAATGGACCTATAAGGGTCCATTTGGTTCCTATCCATCATTTAGCTGGGGACCCCCTGGAACCGCCTCAAGTACCCCTGGGGGTCCCCGGACCCCACTTTGAGAAGCAATGCTGTACGGCATATATTAGTTTGTTTATACTGCAGTTCACGCACGCCCTCCTGACTTTCAGTTCTTTGTTTGGCAGGCGACACTCTGCATGATGGAGTAGATGTTATTTAGGTAACTATAAAAGCAGGAATAGATTGCATCTGTGGTAAAGTGTTAAGAAGCACAGCGCCTAATGTAACCAGGTGTAATGATCATGTGGGTGCATGTATCTGCAAACATACAGGTGAGGTTAATTATAATCCGGCCGATTAATTTATTCTTTGGCCGGAAAAATAATAATCCTGTCGGTCAAGGTGGTCGGCCCGAATTGCCTATTGCAGAAACCCTAATATGGGCATATGAGTGGGATCGGCTGGTTCTGGACAGCCACCTATTAGACCCACATCATACCAGCTATAGGCACCAAACTCCTGCACGGTGGAGGGGGGGGGGAATCCTCTGAGTTTGAGGTCGATCTGTCGGACAAACGGTTCTCATATTATACGCAAAGGACATTATGTGCACTGACACACACACACACACACACACACACACACACACACACACACACACACACACACACACACACACACACACACACACACACACACACACACACACACACACACACACACACACACACACAGAGAGGATGTACAGTAGACTATATGTAAACAGCAGGAGAAAAATATGGTAAAGTGATGTCACTGCTTGGAAGGGGGCGTGCAGGTGTGTGTGTGTGTGTGTGTGTGTGTGTGTGTGTGTGTGTCTAGATGCATGTACGTGCGTGCGTACATGCACGCGTGTCCCCAGCCTGACACTGTCAGCACAGATGGCACAAGCCTGAAGAGGGGGGTGGACCCCACACACACACACACACACGCGTGCGCGCGAACACACACACAAACAAATACATAAATTAGCTGAAGGCTATAGAGAAGTGCAAAGATGAAAGACTTTCTCTCTCTTTTCATTTCTCCTCTATCTCTCTCTCTCTATCTTCTCTCTTTCACTCACGCCGTGTGTGTGCGTGTGTGTGTGTGTGTGTGTGTGTGTGTGTGTGTGTGTGTGTGTGTGTGTGTGTGTGTGTGTGTGTGTGTGTGTGTGTGTGTGTGTGTGTGAGAGAAGCCTCCAGGAGCTAGTAGCTGTGTACATGTAGCTGGCTAGATAAAACGTGCGGAGACAAAAAAGAAAGAGCGACGCTGGCTTCGTTTCAGTTGCCCACCAGGCGGCCATGTTTGTGCACTCACACACACAGCAGGTAGACCCCCGCCACACACACACACACACACACACACACACACACACACACACACACACACACACACACACACACACACACACACAAACACAGATGCAGACATCACAGTAACACGCTCAAAGTTGCACACAGACATGTGTAAACACAAATATATCTAACCCTCCCTTGCAGGCGTGTTGCACAACTTGAAAGCACAGAGATAACATCCTCTGTGTTTAAATCTACAGGAACTCAGAGTTTACCAAACGGAACCAAATGGTAGTTAACCCATTCAGACCGGGAACGCATCCGTGTCATTTTTAGATTTCTTTGGCTATTCAAAAATAGCAGATCTACAAGCTCATAGCACGGCACCGAGTGCCGCGCTATGAGCTTGTAGATCTGCAATTTTTTTAATTTATTTGAATATATATATATATTTTTTTTAAAGTGAACATTTGTAACTCAAATCTTTGCTTCTGGGGGGGTCCCTGAAACAAAAATATTTTGAGATAGGGGTCCGCGGACAAATACTTTTGTCTGACACTTTAATTTTGGGGGTCCTTGACATGAAAAAGTTTGCGAACCACTGATTATAGCAACATAAGTTTTTTCCAAAAAAAAACTGTTAGGGCGCGCTCCCACCAAGAGTTGGCTGGCCGCTGTTTGCAGAATCTGCCAATGCATTGTCAATGTAAATGCGTGGATTCACGCAAGAGCAGATTTTTCCGCTTGTCGCGCAGACCTTGCGTTTATCTGCTCTCCGCGACTAAGCATAAAACTGCTGGAGGCAGGCGCTGATTTTCCCACTCTGTCCAATCGGGTGAGTCGAAGGCGGACCATCTCAACACTCAGGAAACACCATGGTGCTCAAGGCTCAAGGCAGCAGGCGATGCGGGCTACGGGGAGGGTCGTGAAAGTGAGTGACAGGCGCGACACTCCCGTTTTTTTCGAATCCGCTGGCTGCAAAAAACTGTGGCCGCGCACAACCTGCGTTTAACAGCGGCCAGCCAACTCTTGGTGGGAGCGCGCCCTTAGGATTTAGAAGACTTTTGTGGAATACCCAGAAGCAAATATTTGAGTTACAAATGTTCGCTTTTGCCAAAATGTTCATGATTTTTCAAAAATAGCAGATCTACAAGCTCATGGCCTGCCGCGCTATGAGCTTGTATTATCTGCTATTTTTTAATAGCCAGATAAATCAAAAAATGACACGGATGCGTTTCCGGTCTTAATGGGTTAAATAGTAGTTCAATCAACATAGAAAGTGCAAGGATGGAAGCCAGTTTCCATTTTTACAAACGTGCATGGGTCCATTTAGTTGCATTTTGTTGATTTTTGTATAAACCCCTGCAGGTCCATGTAGTTGGATTTTGTAGATTATATATATATATTCAATGGTTTGAAGAACCATTGAATGGCATTACGGCAGTGACAATTACGGCATTGTCACTGCAGGGACTGGCAACCGTCCGTATATATATGCGTATATGCGTGTGTTTGATCTGTATTCTGATCAAAACCAAAGTGGGTGTGATATAACCTTTAACGTTTTATACTGTCCTTGCCAAAGCGAAAAACAATATGTAAATATGAAAAAAATATAGTAAAATATTACCTGTGTGTGTGCGTGCATGCTCGCGCATGTGTGTGTGTGTGTGTGTGTGTGTGTGTGTGTGTGTGTGTGTGTGTGTGTGTGTGTGTGTGTGTGTGTGTGTGTGTGTGTGTGTGATGAGTAGAGTGGCTGGCGTGCGCCGAATGCCAAGCGCCTGCCAATAATAACAACAAAGCGATAAGCAGGTTCACAAGTGAGCCTTTTGTGATTTTTACAGAATACATTAGCTCATGTTAAAGCAATTTCTCAGGAGAGTCATTCATCAATTCCTGCACAGTGTCCTGTGATGGTGCGTGGAGATGGTGGCGGTTGGTACTCAGTGTTGCCATGTCCGCTTAGTATAAGCGACTTTGGGCTTGTTTTTCCGTTAAGTTGCTTGCAAATATTGGTAGTTGTGGGTTGCGTTTTCCTTTTTTGGGCTTGTTTCTAAAAGTGTAGTTGCTTATTTGGGCTTGTTTCCTAATGTTGTTTAAACATTTTCATTGGAAGAACCCCCAGATGAACTCTTTGACTGCCAGAGTATTTTCATAAAGTACTCCCCCAGTGCCAGCGATTTTCGTGTTTTTTTGTTTGTTGTTATTTTGTAATTTTTCATTCAAATCGTTTCTCTGGCTGCGGTTTTAAACACACACGACAGATCAACCAGCAGAGAGCAGCAGATCGACACCTTGATCACTCGCTCGACCCCCCCCAAACAGGCTCAAACAGTCCAAGCGTCATAACCGGATGTGACGTTTCAGATCGTTGGAATACACGGAATGGATAGTTGGAATACACGACGACGATGGCTGTTCGTCATCCAGACTAGAGAGAGTGGAGTTGGAGCTCTCCGTTTTTCCCTATTCTGGCCTAAAATGACACGTTCAAGGTTCTAGAGAACCGGAAACGGAATCTGCGTCATGAATCCGGATCCGGGTGAGTGTGAAGTGAACAGAAAGAGAATCTGATGGAGAAAAATAAACAGAGCAGCGCAATCACAGATTAAACTATGAAAAAGCTAAACGCGCGTCTAATGCGTCGACGGCCAACTGGACAAACTAGCAATTGACTCGATAACGCGTCGACTGCAGTCAAAGAGTTAACTGCCGTGCTGCCTCTGGACACTGAATATTCAAAAAAGTTCTATTATGTCTGTCTGTCTGTCTATCTATCTATTTCAGGCAACTTCACCAAAAAAAATGTTTTAACTCAAGAGCAAGTCTAAATAGTGGGATATAAACACCGGTTAGAGATTTAATTTGATGCAGCTGACAGCTAGATTGTCAACCCGGGTCTGTATAAAGCTCGGTAGGCAGACAAACAAGTGTCTAATTAACGTTAATTAACCATCAAAAAGTGTCACTGGTAAATCAGTGCTTATCAGCAGTATTTGCAAAATGGTGCAATAATCTGCAGGTCCATTTGGTTCCATTTGTACACTCCCAAGAGTTCAATGAAGACTCAGGATTTTCTCAGGACTTTGCTGTCATCTTAACCCATTAAGACCTGAGGCCGATTCTTACAAATGTCTTCTAAATCCTAACAGTTTTCTGAAAAACCATAATCAGTGGTTCTCAAAGCTTTTCATGTCAAGGACCCCCAAAATGATATGTATTTGGCCGCCGACCATCATCTCAAAATGTTTTGTTCCAGGGACCCCCAGAAGCGAAGATTTGAGTTAAACATTTTCGCTTTAAAATAATATAAATATTCAATTTTTACAAATTTTCACGATTTTTCAAAAATATCAGATCTACAAGCTCGTAGCGCGGCACTCTGTGCCACGCTATGAGCTTGTATATCTGATATTTTTGAATAGCCAAAGTGTAAAATAATGCTTTTTAGCTCAAATCTAAAAGTGACCCAGGTCTTCACAAACACACACACAGCAAGTAGAAAGTATGAACGTGGCTTTTACGTTTTTCTCTTTTAATAACCATTAGTCAAGGCTTAAGCGAGTTTGTGTGGCATGCTTTGTTGGGAGGGTGGTTTTAGCTCCGGTTCAGAGAGAGAGAGAGAGAGAGAGAGAGAGAGAGAGAGAGAGAGAGAGAGAGAGAGAGAGAGAGACATGGGGACGGCCCCTTTGTTCTCCCAACCCTTCCTAAAAAAGGAACACGACTGCAGTTCGTGCGGTATACGGGGTTTGTCACCGTGTCAGCACCGTTTCTCGACCAGCTGCTACAGTATGCAGCTTGAACAACCATTCAAGGACTTATATAACAGGCTGCCTGCCTCGCCAGACAATGCTATACACTTTCTGTCAACTTGACTCCTTTAATATCCTTGAAAATACACCGCCGTTCTTTTTTTTTTTGCCCCCCCCCCCCTGTATAAGTTCAGTGGGGTTGGAGCAATAGGTACTGTACTAACATTGTACCCAGGTGTGAGGGTTCTACTCCCCGCCCCGCACATAGCCCAAGAGAGTTTCAGACCGACCTGCCACTAACTCTTAACCCAATAAGACCGGGAACGCATACTGTGTGTCATTTTAAGATTTCTTTGGGCTATTCAAAAATAGCCGATCTACAAGCTCATAGCGCGCGGCACTCGGTGCCGCGCGCTATGAGCTTGTAGATCGGCTATTTTTGAAAAAAATGAAAATTCGTGAAAATCTTTGAATATATGTATTTTTTTAAGCGAACATGTTTAACTCTGTAACAACTTCTTGGGGGGTCCCTGGAACAATATTTTGAGATGGGGGGGGTCCACGGCCAAATACATATTTTTTTTGAGAAACCACTGATATTATAGCAACATTAGTTAGGATTTAAGAATACATTTTTAGAATCCCGAGAAGCTAAGATTTGAGTAACAAAATATATATACATATATTCAAAGACCCACGATTTCCCCCCAAAAAATAGCAGATATACAAGCTCATAGCGCGGCACTCAGTGACGCGCTATGAGCTTGTATATCTGCAATTTTTTTGAATAGCCCCAAAGACATCTTAAAAATGACAGATGCGTTCCCGGTTTAAACGGGTTAAATCTAACCTGCCAAATCTCCAGTGTGTTCCGCATGCAGTGCCTGAACCCGACGGAACAGCCAGGGGCATAAATCATGCTGATGCATATTTTCTTTTCCTTGACCTAGAATAAGGTGTTGTCTAGCATGCATGATACCGTCTGCTGTCGGGGCGCAAAAAACGTGTATCTCCCATGTTTTAACTTTTTACGTTTTATTTTATTTTGTGTGAATTAACGGCCTACGTTATCATACAAGAGCGTCGCACAAAAGTATAGCGAATATAGCCGATCTACAAGCTCACACACGCGTCGCATCTATTTTCATTACTGGTACTTTAACCCATTAAGACCGGGAACGCATCTGTGGCATTTTTAGATTTCTTTGGGCTATTTTTGAAAAATCGTGAACATTTGTGCAAATCTTTGAATATGTATATATATATATATTTTTTTAAAGCGACCGTTTTTAACTCAAACCTTTGCTTCTGGGGGTCCCTGGAACAAAATATTTTGAGATGCGGGTCCGCGGCCAATATATTCAAAGATTTGCACACATTTTAAAGATTTTTCAAAAAAATTGCAGATCTACAAGCTCATAGCAAGCACAGAAATTTAAAAAAACGACACAGATGCGTTCCCGGTCTTAATGGGTTAAAATGGATTTAAATAAATATTTTAATATAATAATAACAAAAAAGGAAGGTTTTCTGTGGACATACAAGGTTTCCTTCCACCCGACAGTGAGGATATTGACACTGCCAGAGGCCCCGAGGCTGCAGCTTTCTCCACAAACACACACACACACACAGTGTAAGGTGAGGAAGTGATTGCTATTTGCATAGCAAACTTTCAATGCATAACAAATGTGCCGTACATACGTACACTGTAATGTCACTGTGTGTTAGGATGATGTGGGAGGATGTTTAAGGACATGGTGGTGGAGGTGGTGGGCTGAACCGAGGCGGGTATATATACCGACCAGCGTTGCCAGATTTTGCCAGAGAAATAAGCTACCAGGTCCGTGAAAACAAGGCCAAAATCTACAAGCTCACAATGCGTCGCATCGCGATGCCTTGTGAGCTTGTAGATCTGCTATTTTCTAAAAAAGAAATCCTGCGGACAAATACATATTAAAGTAAAGATACAGAGTAATGATTGACGGGCCGGCCAGCAGGCGGACCTCTGACTTTACGCTCACGTCACTACGTTGTCACACCCGTGTCATCATGACTCAGCCATAACCATATAGAGCGTCGCAGTTCCCGCCCACTTCCTGTTTTTTTTGGTGCCGGAAGAAAAAACTCAATGCATTTTTCCATTGACATTTCCAAAAATATTTATATCTATTAATTTAAGCCTCGAATCAAGCCATCATGACATGACATGAATCATGACCATAAAACGTTTTTTTCTGTGATTTTTTAAAATTTTATATTTAATTATATGATATACTATATTTAATAAATACCCTTTGTTTTGCCGTTTTCAAAAAAAAAATATCACAGAATCAAACGTTTTATGGTCATGATTCATGTCATGATGGCTTGATTCGAGGCTTAAATTAATAGATATAAATATTTTTGGAAATGTCAATGGAAAAATGCATTGAGTTTTTTCTTCCGGCACCAAAAAAAACAGGAAGTGGGCGGGAACTGCGACGCTCTATAAGGAGTTCCCAATGCAGCTATACGCCCAAATATGGAGTGTGCTGTCTAACCCCAGTGTGTCGTCATGGCATCAGGCGCAAACAAATCAGTCAGCTCCATATATGGGCACAAAAGGGGGAATGGCCATATAAGGGCATATACTGATGACATCAGAGATCTACAAATATGGGCATACGGACTGAGAGATAACGAGATCTCCATATATGGGCATATCAGTGGGATCGGCGGTGCCATATAACGTAAAGCAGTGGCTCTCAAACTTGTTCATGTCGAGGACCCCCAAATTGACACATAATATCACGCAGACCCCCATTTGAAAAGATATGCCTCATGCAGGGACCCCCCATAAAAGATGATTTTTACAGCTCTAGCAGTGATTCTCAACCATTTTAATTTCAAGGACCCCCAGTTTGACATGCATTAGGCTACGGACCCCCACTTAATGACATTTCTATCTCTGGGACCCCAATTTATATTGTAAAATCAATGTTACTCTGACAGTGTATAAATGGAACCAAATGGACCCGTTAGGGTCCATTTGGTTCCATTTGTACACTCTCAGAGTTACAGACCCATAAGGGTCCATCTGGTTCCTATCTATCCATCATTTAGCTGGGGACCCCCTGGAACTCCCTCAAGGACCCCTGGGGGTCCCCGGACCCCACTTTGAGAACCAATGACAAAGTCTCTGTTCAAGCATAACAGAGTCAGATATAAAACACATTATCGTCGCTGTCAGGCAGAAACCTCATATCTTCAATAAAAACAAAAGCAGTGAAAATAGCGATGTGAGGCGTTGTGAGCTTGTCAATGTTTCTGTTTTAATAATTAAAAAAAGGAAAGATTTTTGGACATACAAGGTTTCCCTCCGACAGCAACGATACATAACACTCATACATTGTGTAGCTTTGACCATGTGACCATATGACCATAGCCATGTTTACAGCCAGAGGACAACAGGAGGGACACTTGGTGTCCTGCTGCCTGCATGGGACCTACAGCGTCCCCTTTACATTATGAGATGTATGGTGGTGCGTAAAGGACATGCTAAAATGTCTCTGGTGGGCTGTGTGAGAGGATGAGTGTTTGAGTGTGTGTGTGTGTGTGTGTGTGTGTGTGTGTGTGTGTGTGTGTGTGTGTGTGTGTGTGTGTGTGCATGCAAATGTCTTTGTCTTTCATGTAATGTTATGTGTGGATTTGCTCGTGTGTGTGTGTGTGTGCGTGCGGTGTCCCCTCTGGTGACGCTGACTCTGAGGGAAAGGTAACCTTTCACAGACCTGTGTACCTCTGTCAGGAACACAGAGAGAGAGAGGGAGAGAGAGAGCCACACACACACACACACACACACACACACACACACACACACACACACACACACACACACACACACACACACACACACACACACACACACACACACACACACACACACAAAACATGAGAGCGATGGGAAGCATAACAAAAGAGAAAAGAGCAAACGTGTCGCTCTTTTGGGGAGGGGGGAGAGGGGGACGGAACAGAGGCGTTAGAAGTATTCAAGGTGTTGTACTTAAGTAAAAGTATCAGAACAGAACAGAAATGCTGTGTTACAAGCAAACGTGCTGTATTCAAGACTTTACTTTAGCATTCAAAATATACAGAGTATACCGAAGCAAAAGTACTATACTTATTTGAAAAGAGCAGATCTACAAGCTCACAAGGAGTCGTGATGCGACACATTTCAGCCAATCAGCAGAGAGTACCCATTTATCAGCTTCATTTTTTATAGCGTTTCAGTTCCAATTTTGTCTGCTCATTCATTTGTGTCATCATCACTTCCAATTTCACTTGTTTATCCTGCATCCTGCAGTTTGCACAGGAAGTTCACAGACGTAGTACTGTAGCTAAATCTGTCTTTAAAACATTATGAATTTCTACCGAATATTCTAGTTACAATGAGATTGAGCGGCCAGTTAAATCTTGTTTCTCTGTGTGGTTATTTATTCAGTTTGGGAAAGTTGTCTGACTCTGTCACACAGACATGTGAGTAAACAGGGACTAGTTATGTCTGTCAGACCCAGTGTGTTTCAAGATAATAACAGAGATAACAATCTAACAATCAAACACAGTGCTGCCTGAAAGACAAAACACTTGATTTCTTAACGAGACAAACTAAATCAGTCCATGATTAAAACCTCTATCACCTGCGGCTAATTAAAACACATATCGTTAAAGCGGCATGCCTCTGTCTGTCTGTCTGTCTCTCTGTCTGTCTGTGGCATTGTCTGTCTGTCTGTCTGTCTGTCTGTCTGTCTGTCTGTCTGTCTGTCTGTCTGTCTGTCTGTCTGTCTGTCTGTCTGTGGCATTGTCTGTCTGTCTGTCTGTGGCATTGTGTGACAACTGAAAGAGTTTAAGAGTCAGTTGCCTTGCTACCATAGGCTACACAGCTGTGAAAAAGACATCCTTATTAGGAATAAATTAGCCTCCTGTGTTAACTGTGCACATCTGAATAGGATGGGGTACAGTAGGTCTACACACCTGTATTATAACATCAGTTATTATGGTGGTACTTGGAGAGACAGATATTTTCTCAGGTGGTACTTGGTGTAAAAAGGTTGAGAACCACTGCTCTATAGCAATGAGTACTATCACAATAGAGCTATTTAACACTTATATTTTAACAAGAAATGTATCTTAATATGTATTTGGCCACAGACCCCCATCTGAAAATATTTTGTGCCAAGGACCCGCATAAAGAGAAGATTGGCATTTTTAAAATGTTTTTTAAAAAATTCAGAATTCTTCACATTCTTTCGAGAGAAAAAAAATCTACAAGCTTAACCCATTGATACCTGGAACGCATCTGTGTCACTTTAGATGTCTTTGGCTATTCAAAAATAGCAGATATACAAGCTCATAGCGCGGCACCGAGTGCCGCGCTACGAGCTTGTAGATCTGCTATTTTTGAAAAATCTTGAATTTTTTTTTTTTAGATTTTTTTTCAAAAAACTGTTAGGATTTAGATTTTTTTAAAGAATCGCCTCAGGTCTTAATGGGTTTTAATACAATTTTAAAAAACAGTTAAAACTAGAGGCGCTCCGTCTAAAGTGGACTTGAGTCACGAGAAGCCAGCTGAGCGAGCCGTCAGGCGAGCGAGTCTCCGTGCCGAGCGTTGCGAAATGTCCGCTTCAGCCGACTCAGCGGCGTTCGAGTTAATGTCGAGTTAACAGAATCGTAACCCATATCCCCCCCTAGTCAACATGTGCCTCTTTAGCCCCCCCCCTTCCAGGCAAACGTGTGACTTCTGGGGACGTGGGGACGTCCGTCCCCAGAAGTCTCATAGTTTGCCGTCTAGGGAGTGAGAATGCTATTTTCAGCCAAAGCTTTCCCCCACAATAACAGAACACACACACTAGTATAAAGCCCTGAGGGACTCCGCTTAACCATATAGTTAAGCATTTAAGTGGTTAAAAAGTAAGGTGTGGTCAGGAGGAGCACTAACCCATATGGAGAGAGAGAGAAAGAGAGAGAGAGAGAGTCCGCAAGGACTTTTATGAACGGACCTGTTAGACAAAGTATGTTAAATGTAACTGTGCTGTTTTACATTTCTTTTGCCTAATAAAATATTCAATCAATCAAAAAGAGAGAGAGAGAGAGAGAGAGAGAGAGAGAGAGAGAGAGAGAGAGAGAGAGAGAGAGAGAGAGAGAGAGAGGGGGGGGGTAAGAGATGGGGGTGAGAGAGTGGAGAACGGCTTGGGAAGCAGAGAGAGAGAGAGAGAGAGAGAAAGAGAGAAAGAGAGAGAGCGAGAGAGAGCAGAGGGGGGACAGAAACAGATGGAAGGGGGAGAGAGAGAGAGAGAGAGAGAGAGAGAGACAGAGACATGAAAAGAGCCCAAGGCACCATCCAGTCAGCCAGCAGTGCCGGTCCAACCACAGCATCGCTGCTATAGTCCTCACTCCACACTCATGAGCACAAGATCCCAGGTTCAAATCCCAGCGGCGCCTTATCCATCATTGTAAGCGCGGCGGGGCTGTCATCGTCTGCTTTGCACGTCTGTCCATAAACATCTATCATCTATCTGCACCGTAATGGGCTGGTTGACACGCCGCCAGAGCGCTGATTAACCACTTTCACCCTCTGTTCTTAGAGTACAAACGGACCAGAGTTACATCTTTCTACACCAATTCTCTTTCGGGGCAAAAATAGAGAGACAGCGAGATCCCAAAACGGCGTTGGCGGCCGCCACGCCTCCGCCGCGCATCTGGCACGACCGCCGCGCGTCTGGCACGAGCGCCGAGCCTCAGCCACAAGCGCCGAGCCTCTGCCTCTCCGCCACAGACCGTCAGTTCTCCGCCGCACCCGCCGCGGCGGAGACGCCACCGTCACGGCGGAACCTGCCACTGACAGCCACTGACCGCCACGGACCCGCCACAACCCGTCACTGAGCGCCACTGACAGCCACAACCGCCACTGACCGCCGCCCGCCACAAGCGCCGCCTCCCGCCACGAGTGCCGCCTCCCGCCACGAGCGCCGCCTCCCGCCACGAACGCCAAGCCTGCCGCCACGAACCGTCACTTTCCGCCACTGACCGCCACTTTCCGCCCCGACCCGCCACTCTCAGTGGCGGTCCGCCACTCTCAGTGGCGGTCCGCCACTGACAGCCACTCCTCCGCCATGACCGTGGCATATTTTGCGCATTGAGACAGAGGAGCAGTTGAGATTTCATTCGGCCAGATCTTTCTCAATTTTACTTGAATTCTTATAATTTTTATGTTTATATGATCTGTCAAGTTTATATTTTCCGGTCTATCAGTCATGAAATGATTATATATTTTTTTTATAATTTATTATAATGTAAAACGATATCAAGCCGGAGTTTTCCGTGCGTAATTACGCACGTGGTCTGCTCTCCCCCCCCCCTCTACACCGATAACTCTTTGCCAAAAATAGCCGATCTCCAAGCTCACACTCCGCGCATATAGTAAATAAGATGGTTATTATTATTCATATTATTATTATAATGACAAACAGTGAATGTCTGACGGACAGAAAGCCTTCTCGAATGATGCCCCGTTGAAATTATATCAAAACGAAATCAAAGTGAGTGTGCTCCAACGGCCTGGGTCTGTCTGTCTGTCTGTCTGTCTGTCTGTCTGTCTGTCTATATCTGTCAAGCTCCTTGCCAAAAATAGCCTATCTACAAGCTCACAACGCCTCGCTGCGAGTGACCTTGTAGATCGGCTATTTTTGGTGTGAGTGAGTGTGCTCTAACGGGGGAACACCCTTCCACTTCGAAACACCTCCACATCGACGCACCCCCACTTCGACGCACCTGGGGTCCGACCCACCGGGGGTCCGACACATCGCTAGTCCGACCCGAAATGGATATTTCACCCCCCCACTCCGAAAGTGATTTTTCAAGTCTCTGCATATAAACTCATGCGTAAAATCGTGCGTAATATGCAGCTGTGATGCTCAGATTGACAAGCTCTACAGCTGCTCTACAGCAGATCTACAAGCTCATCGAATATTAATATTTTATTATTATTATTATTATTATTATTATTATTACAGCAGATCTACAACCTCATCAAATATTAATATTTTATTATTATTATTATTATTATTATTATTATTATTATTATTATTACAGCAGATCTACAAGCTCATCGAATATTAATATATTATTATTATTATTATTATTATTATTATTATTCAATATGTAATATTTATTATGTATTATGTATTATTTATTATTATTTGGTCCCTGAGTCCTGATGAGAATATAGACGAATCCACACGCCTATATTTATTTTATTATAATGTCAATACAAATATGTATTCTATAAATATTAATATACTAACATTTCCTGAATGAATGAACTTGGTGAAGTGTCTTGTATAGGGTCGGGGTGACATGTTGCTATAGTTGCTATTAATTACCCCAACCAACATCGAAGCACCTGCGTGCATTAATCCTTCATTAATGTCTGTCTGTCTGTCAAAAGTCCGCGCAGCGGCCGTAACACACACACACACACACACACACACACACACACACACACACACACACACACACACACACACACACACACACACACAATAATTAAATGAATAATACATTGTATTAAAACCCCCGAATCTATCTATCTATCTATCTATCTATCTATCTATCTATCTATGTAAAATAGCCGATCTAAGTTGTGAGCTTTTAGATCGGCTACTTTAGGCTAAACTTCTCCTCACAAAAGGGATGCTAATGTTCAAGTGGTTATAAAGTAAAAAACAATCATATCACACAAAGATTTGGCAGACCGCTGTAGTAACTCTGAGGACCCCCCTGTGTGTGTGTGTGTGTGTGTGTGTGTGTGTGTGTGTGTGTGTGTGTGTGTGTGTGTGTGTGTGTGTGTGTGTGTGTGTGTGTGTGTGTGTGTGTGTGTGTGTGTGTGTGTGTGTGTGTGTGTGTGTGTGTGTACGCACGGACCGCGTCGGCCGTGTGTCCATCCAACCACCACCCCCCCAGCTCCCGAGGCTATCCGCGAGCCCCCCTCCCCCGCTCCTCCGGGTGTCACTCATTGTAAAATATAGGCCTACTTAAAGTTTCAAACATAAAAGTAATATAATATTTGAAAATAGCACATCTAAGCTCCTATTGTAAGCTTGTACATCGGCTACTTTTTTTTATAGCCTATAAAATATGTCTCAAGGTTCATGTAATAATTTATATCTGCAAAGTGTAGGATTATTATTATTAATATTCTTTGCATATTCCAATACAAACCAATGCTTCAGTGCATGCGCTCCAGCGGTACGCCCACAGCCTGGGTGTCTGTCTGTCTGTCTGTCTGTCTGTTCACGCCGCGACCGTAACACACACACACCACACACACACACACACACACACACACACACACACACACACACACACACACACACACACACACACACACACACACACACACACACACACACACACACACACACACACACACACACACACACACACACACACACACACACACACGCACGCACGCACGCAAGCACAGTTAACCCCGAGACTATGTTCCCCCCAAGGTGAATAAATAATAATTTAAGAAATAAAAAATGATATTAAAACCCCTAAATCTATCTATATATCTATCTATCTACCTAAAATATGTAATATAAGCTCACAACGTAAATCGGCTATTTTTGGCTAAACTTCTCCTCAGAAAAGGGATGCTAGTGTTCAAGTGGTTAAGGTAAAAAAAAAAAAAAAATCACACAAAGATTGGGCGGACCCCTTTAGTAACCCCTAGGGGTCCTACACCCCCTGTTGAAGACCCCTGAATGATCTACCTACCACCTCTGTCTGTAGCCAGACAGCTACAGGAGTGTGTGTGTGTGTGTGTGTGTGTGTGTGTGTGTGTGTGTGTGTGTGTGTGTGTGTGTGTGTGTGTGTGTGTGTGTGTGTGTGTGTGTGTGTGTGTGTGTGGAGCAGACGAGCGTCTCTGAGTCTGTGATGAGTCTGTCTGTTGGAATGCACTCCCCAAAACTTTCAGAGATGCGCCCACCTTCCAATCCTTCAAAACCCAGTGGTAAATTGGACACTAACGCAACAGGTTTTTGCAAACTCTCACTGGCCCATGCAGTCCTAACCGGACTGATGTTTCTCTGGAGTGGAAAGGAGCAGACGAGCATCTCTGAGTCTGTCATTCAACACGCACGCAACAGGTGGTCCCTCATTTTCCTTTGGAATGCACTCCCCAAAACTTTCAGAGATGCGCCCACCTTCCAATCCTTCAAAACCACCATCAAAACCCACCTCTTCAATATCACTAAGCTAAAAGGTGTAAAACATGAATAAATAGACCGCCTATTATTATTTCTTAATATTTCAAGAGGTTATTCAACTCTCTCCAACTATCTTTTAACTGCTCCCCATTTGCGTCATGCATGACTGACAGCAAGGCTTTAATTTGGTTCATTTAATTAGTAAAGACAGACAGGTCAGTACCATAGACAGCTCCTCGTCATCACTACCGACACACAGGCAGTTCAGCACCACAGGCAGCTACTCATCAGTGTATTAATCATACAGAGATATTCACTTTTAAGTCATGAAGTGAGGCCACAGTTCATTGACTATCAAATGATGGTAACATTGTACCTC
>NC_137615.1:12373227-12493227 GCF_963280865.1 Gymnoscopelus braueri
ACTGCTCCTCTGTCTCAATGCGCAAAATATGCCACGGTCATGGCGGAGGAGTGGCTGACAGTGGCGGACCGCCACTGAGAGTGGCGGGTCGGGGCGGAAAGTGGCGGTCAGTGGCGGAAAGTGACGGTTCGTGGCGGCAGGCTTGGCGTTCGTGGCGGGAGGCGGCGCTCGTGGCGGGAGGCGGCACTCGTGGCGGGAGGCGGCGCTTGTGGCGGGCGGCGGTCAGTGGCGGTTGTGGCTGTCAGTGGCGCTCAGTGACGGGTTGTGGCGGGTCCGTGGCGGTCAGTGGCTGTCAGTGGCAGGTTCCGCCGTGACGGTGGCGTCTCCGCCGCGGCGGGTGCGGCGGAGAACTGACGGTCTGTGGCGGAGAGGCAGAGGCTCGGCGCTTGTGGCTGAGGCTCGGCACTCGTGCCAGACGCGCGGCGGTCGTGCCAGATGCGCGGCGGAGGCGTGGCGGCCGCCAACGCCGTTTTGGGATTTCGCCCCTCCTGCAAAAATAGCCGATCTACAAGCTCAAAACGCGTGTCACGTTCGCGACACGTTGTGAGCTTGTAGATCGTACATTTTTTTCAAGACACTTTCAAGATTTTTCAAAAATGTTCAAAAATAGCAGATGTACGTACAAGCTTGCTGTGAACTTGTATATCTGCAATTGTTTGAGAACCACTGTTCTAAACCACTAAGAGTTGTCTGAAAAAACGTATATATATATATATAAATTCTAAAATGACACAGATACTTTCCCGGTTTGAATGGGTTAAAACAGAGGAGTGTTGATGAGCTACAGGGGTTTGCAGGCAGAGCAGAAGGTGCTGGGTTCAATACCTGACTACTGTTGTCATTGCCCTTGAGCAAGGTGGGCAAAGGAGACTATATTCACAGCCTGCTCCATAAGAGTTAGGAAGAAGAAGCGGCGCGCACACACACACACACACACACACACACACACACACACACACACACACACACACACACACACACACACACACACACACACACACACACACACACACACACACACACACACACACACACACACACACACACACACGCCTATTCAAAACAGTAGATCTACAAGCTCATAGTGTGGCACTCAGTGCCTCGCTATGAGCTTGTAGATCTGCTATTTTTGAATAGCCAAAGAAATCTAAAATGACACAGATATGTTCCCGGATATAATGGGTTAATGATCAATCAATTGATTGTGTTCTAGCACACTTAAAAGTTCTTGTTTATTGGCATCACTATGTTACTATGTTTTAAACATTAAGGTCATAATTACCATTTAATTATTTATTTTTTTGCCAATTATTTGACAGGTTGAGGACCACTAGCTCTATTAAACAGTGACTGCCTTGCTCATGGGTACGTGAAGGCTACTGTAGGTGCTTTTACAAGCATCACCATCCTTTTAACCACTTTATCCATTTATATGATGGCTACTAAAAAAATAGCAGACCTACAAGCTTGTACATCTGCTATTTTTGTTGTTATGTTTGGAATATTTTGAATTCATATATAAATATATATACATATATTTTTTTTACATAAATCTTCTCTTTTGGGGGGGTCCCTGGTACAAACCCCTTTCAGAGTGTGGGTGTGGTGTGTGCTCTTCTCTTAAGCGTTTGTTCTTTTCTCAGACGCAGGGCGAGGAGACCAGTCCACGCTTTAATTATTCCCGGCTTTGTCCGGTTCTGACAATGTGTTCACACTCCACCAGGCAAATGTGTGTGTGTGTGTGTGTGTGTGTGTGTGTGTGTGTGTGTGTGTGTGTGTGTGTGTGTGTGTGTGTGTGTGTGTGTGTGTGTGTGTGTGTGTGTGTGTGTGTGTGCGCTCTCCTCCAGTCTTAATAGGGTCTGTGTGGTGCTGTGCACAAATATGCGTGCGGCTGCAAGGGTGCGTGGACCACTGCTAGTGCAATGATTTGTGTGTTTGTGTGTGTGTGCGCGCTCACTCATCAAGGATTGCGCATGCGTGTGTGTGTGCATGCGCACAGAGCTCAGGCCCTTCAGACAGCAGACTTCCTCAGACCAATCCATTATTTAATGAAGCTGCAACTTGTAAAGTAGGTCAACACCACAAAACAAACACACACAGCCACGCTGGCTCCTCTCTCTCTCTCTCTCACACACACACACACAAATGTATACAGTATGACTAATCGATTACATTCTATTATTTAAATAAATAATCTGAAATCAATATTACGATACAATCTAGGCATTTAGCAGACACTCTTAATCCAGAGCGATTTACAGTAAGCAAGGTAAACAAGAAGTAATACATCAAATGCATAGAAATGGTAATCTATGATCATAGGTAAACCAAGTCAACAGTCTAAACAGTATAATATCAGAAAAACTATAAAAACATCTCTACATTGAAACTATACAAACTAGGATGCCAGGTCTACTAATGAACCTGGCTATAGTCTACATAACATGCTATCTAAATGACATTTTAGCCTATGCATAAGCCTGCAAAGTCGTCAAGGCTATTCACCCGTTTCCTAGGCTGTGTGTTTTCCACTTCCTGTCGATTTCATTGGATATCATTGGTCATCTGACCAGTTTCATTGGATTTCATTGGATCAAATCGACAGGAAGTGGAAAACACACAGCCTATGGAAACAGGTGAATAGGCAAGTGTTACGGGCTGAGGTGGAGTCTGATTAGGGGGAAATTGTGGGGATTGGGGAAAGTTTTTTTCATCAAAGCAAAACTAGGCGATGTACAAACAACGCATCGCAAGTTATTTGTGATCGTCTATTCTCGCAATGTTTAGTATAGGACTTAGGTGTTTAATCATAGTAATCAATTTAGTTGATTATGAAACATTTAGAGTTTTTTTTTTTTTTTACGATAATAAAATCATCACCTAATCAAATAATTTGCTCCATTATTCGATGAATAAAAACAAGTTATGGATAGAATAAGTGCTTAGAATGTAATGGATAGTTGCATAATGGTTTGCGCTCAACTCATCCAATGACAACACCTTGATTTCAGCTTGGAAAAAACGAAACAAACAAAACCTTCCCTCTACTTCGCCGCTCTCGGGCGGAAACCTTGTACGTCCAAAACCATTCTCTTTTTATCATTATTTTATAAACCTTTTTAAAATAGTGAAAATAGCCGATCTAAGCCCACAACGTGTCGCATCGCGACACGTTGTGGTCTTAGATCGGCTATTTTCACTATTTTAAAATGTGTGAAAAAAGCTTGTAGATCTGCTATTTCACTACTTTTGTGTGACACTCCAATATGATGAAGAAAGAGCGTTAATATTAGAGAAAGAAAAAAAACGTACAAAGTTGAAACACGGAGATACCAGGTTTCTGCCTGGCTGTCACCTTGCAAAAGTTAAACTTTGGGGTTTGTTTTCAAAGCCTGGTTGCACAGCAGGAGGGCTGCGTGGCACGACAAACTATTCAACTCTACTACGTGTGTGAAGATGCTTCATCGGAACGTTCATTAACCCATTAAGACCGGGACACGCAGCACGTGTGTCATTTTTTGATTTCTATGGCTATTCAAAAATAGCAGAATCTACAAGCTCATAGCGAGCTTGTAGATTCTGCTATTTTCAAAAAATCTTGAAAATGTGTGCAAATCTTTGAATATATATTTTTTAAATTTGTAACTCAAATCTTTGCTTCTGGGGGTCCCTGGAACTAAATATTTTACAAAGGTTCGCTTTAAAAAACTATATATTCAAAGATTTGCAAAAAAATATCACGATTTAAAAAAAAATAGCAGATCTACAAGCTCATAGCGCGGCACTCGGTGCCGCGCTATGAGCTTGTGTATCTGCTATTTTTAAATAGCCAAAGACATCTAAAATGACAGAGATGCGTTCCCGGTCTTAATGCATTAAAGCATTTAATACTTTCCTAAGTGGTTTAACACAACGCGTGACATAACGTTAAGCATCCAAGCAACTAAAATAGAGACACAGAGGCACGATGAAGGGACAGTCGAAACAATTAGGTGATTAGAAAGCGGGTGTTGCCAGATTTCTTTTGCGAGAGAAACAAGCAACCGGGGGTCTATGAAAAGAAAGCTATAGGGGCTAGGGTCAGTCAAATGTTATTGTCTAATGTTGTTTTAGAGCAGTGGTTTCTCAAACATTTTCATGTCATGTCATTTGGCCGCAGACCTCCTGTGTTCCAAAAACAAACAAATCAGCCGGGCGATTTAACTCGTATGAATATGAAGCATCAACTGACGGTGAAAAAGTACTAATTTATCCAAAGAGTAATATATTTTTACTCCCTCCAGACACAGACGTTATCAAATGTAACTAAATATCATAAACAACCAGTGTTGGGAAATATTACTCAGGAGAGTAGTATGTCACTTATTACATATTACTCCTAATAATATTATATTACTTATTACTTGGAATCAAGAGTAATATATTATATTACATATTTAACACAACACAACGCAATCTCTTTAGCCAGCTTCTTTTAGAACTGAATCCATTTTTTTAAAATAATAATAATAATAATAACAATCAGCCAAGAAGGCTATAAAATAAAGCACCAATCTCTCTTGACCTTTTAAACTAAATGCTTTCAAAAGGCAGCCGAAAAACCTGAGTAATATGTAATATGTACTATTTTTTAAATAATAATATGGTACAGTATAATATTACTGTTTTGGCAGAGTAATACCTTACACTACTCGTTACTGGGTAAAATAATAATATTACAGTAATACATTAAAAGTAACTTGTTACTGCCCAGCACTGTAAACGACACAGAGTCACCAAGGGGTCCGCAGCAAAATTAGTTAATATAGCTTCACAATCATTTTAACCGATGCGATGCGAGAGTGTGGTCTAGCACAGTAGTTCTCAAACTTTTTCATGTCAAGGACCCCCAAAATGATATGTATTTATGGCTGCTGACCCCCATCTCTAACACATTTTGTGCCAGGGACCGCCAGAAGCACAGAATTGAGTTAAAAATGTAAAACAGATTATGCAGTATGTAATATGAGCTTGTAGATCTGCTATTTTTGAATAGCCAAAGTATAACACATTTTGCTGGGAACCCCCTGCTACCGCAGCAAGGACCCCTGGGGGTCCCCGGACCCCAATTTGAGAACCAATGGTCTAGCAAACATCAACCCAGGACTCCTGAATCGCTGCCCTCCACACACACCCTCCTATCTGTTGTATTTCCAAATGCTACCACCAGGGTAACAAAATATCCTATTCACGAAAATGCCACCCAAGCCTATACACAGTATCCTCTGTGCCAACTCCTCCATTTGTACTCAATGTTGTGTAAAGCACTTTGTAACCTTGATAAGTGCTTCATAAATAGTTATTATGATTATTATTACTATTACATGATGATGTAAATGGCCACTTGATACCTCTTCCAGCAATTGATTCTGCTCTGAATCTTAAGTGTTTCCTTTCTAAGAGTTTCTCCCCGACATCACTTTTGCGAGCTTGTACAACTGCTATTTTAAAAAAAAAACAATTAAAGGGAGCCTCTTTTATTTATCCTTTTAAATATAAAAAACGTTATATTTTGAATATTTGTAAAATTTTCTTCCCTTCTGGGGGGGGGGAGGTCCCTGGTACAAAACCTTTTCAGATGGTGGGGGGGGGGGGGGGGGGGGGGGTGGCCAGATAACATCAACAACATCAATTTGGGGGGTCCTTGACTTGAAAGGGTTTGAGAATACTTTTCGAGTATCAACAAATGAAATGGAAATACTCAAGTAAAGTAAAAGTACCTCAAAATTATAGTCAAGCAAAGTACTTGAGTAAATGTACTCTCTACCTTTCTTGTTCTCCACCTGTCATGTCACCCAGCAGCGAACCGTACCGGGCGTACCTTAACCCATTAAGACCGGGAACACATCTGTGTCATTTTAAGATGTCTTTGGTTATTCAAAAATAGCAGATTTACAAGCTCATAGCTTGTAAATCTGCTATTTTTCCGCGGCTAAATACATAACATTGTGGGGGTCCTTGACATGGAAAAGTTGGAGCATCACTGATATAGCAACACACTGTTAGGATTCAGAAAAAAAAATTTTCGATATGCATTTGGCCGCAGACCCCCATCTCAAAATATTTTGTTCCAGGGACCCCCCAGAAGCAAAGATTTGAGTTACAAATGTTCCCTTTAAAAATATATATATTCAGGTGTGCACACATTTTCAAGATTTTTCAAAAATAGCAGATCTACAAGCTCATAGCGAGGCACTCGGTGACACGCTATGAGCTTGTAGATCCTGACGTCTCTCGTTCATCCCCCTGGGTCAGGGAAGTAATTTCTCTATGGAAAATAACACTGGGTCATCTTATGGTCCATAAATAAACACATTTCCCCGGCGATATTGTCAGGGAGGTGGCTCTGCTCTGTATTGTTATGACAGTCAGTCACTCATATTTGATAAAAGTCTGTTTCTGGCGAACATTTAATTAATTTGGCGCTGGTAACGTTTGCGTTTCCTTCGCCGTCAGTTGATGCTTTCATATCCATATTATGAGTCAAAACCGTCGGGCTCATTTGTTTATTTTTGGAACACAGTTCTTAGGCTATATATGCTGGGATATTAAACGCGTCTATGGGGATTCAGAATGGGGAAGAAAAATAAAAATACCCAGGTAGGATGCGTAAAATTAAGTCAGACCTTGGTACTCCATGAGCGCACCAATGTGAGTGGGCAGTGGTGTAAAGTAACTAAGTACATTTACTCAATTTTGAGGTACTTTTACTCTACTGGAGTATGTCCAATTTTCTATACTTTTACTTCTACTCCACTACATCTCAGAGGCAAATATTGTACTTTTACTCCACTACAATTATTTGAACATTTTTCATTTACTAAATACTTTGCAGATATAAATGATTACATTATAAAACTTATATCAACCACTTTAGCCCTATTTTATACCTAGGCTATTTGAAAATAGCAGATCTACAAGCTCGTGTCGCATCGCGACGCGTTGTGAGCTTGTAGTTTTCAAACATTTTAGTACTTTTACTTTTGGTATTTAAGTACATTTTGAAACCAATACTTTTGTACTTTTACCCAAGTACATTTTTAATTCCGGACTTTTACTTGTAACAGAGTGCTTCTACATTGCAGTATTGATACTTTTACTTAAGAAAAACATTTGAGTACTTTTTCCACCACAGTGAGTGGGAGAAACTCTGGGGGGTAAGAAGACCTCCACTTCACCTCACAATACACGCTCTTCAGTACGTGGAGGAGGTTTGTTCCAAGTTAAAACGGGCTCTGTGTGGCTCTTCTGCAAATACGTGTTGCACGATGTATTCAACACATCATGTGTTGTTGTTGACACATTATTCAGCACATGGTGTGTGTGTGTGTGTGTGTGTGTGTGTGTGTGTGTGTGTGTGTGTGTGTGTGTGTGTGTGTGTGTGTGTGTGTGTGTGTGTGTGTGTGTGTGTGTGTGTGTGTGTGTGTGTGTGTGTGTACGCTGTTTACAATGACATAAACCTGGTTGTAAACTGTGAAAGGGTTTGAAGCCGAGTGAAGAAATGATAAAGTAAATGAAAGACAATTCCAGTTTATTCTAGCCAGTGGCCGACGCCCAAAACCTGCTTCACACACGAGCGCGAGCACACACACACACACACACACACGCTACAGCAGAGCTTACCACGGTGTGTTTGTGTGCATTTGTGTGTCTGTGTGTAGGTTTAACCCATTAAGACCTGAGGCAGATTCTACAGAATGTCTTCCAAATCCTAACAGTTTTCTGAAACACTTATGTCGCTATAATTATTCAAACTTTTTCACGTCAAGGACCCCCAAAATTACATGCATTTGGCCGCCGACCCCCATCTCAAAATATTTAGTTCCAGGGACCCCCCAGAAGCAAAGATTTGAGTTCAAAACGTTTGCTTTAAAAAATATACATATATTCAATGATTTGCACATTTTTTCAAGATTTTTCAAAAATAGCAGATCTACAAGCTCGTAGCGCGGCACTCGGTGCCGCGCTACGAGCTTGTAGATCTGCTATTTTTGAATAGCCAAAAATATAAAAGAATGGTTTAGGTGGTTACACAGATACAGGTGCCCCCGGTTTTAATGGCTTAAACATGGCAGTGAGTGTGTGTGCGTGGGCGGGTTGTTTCGTGAAGAAGCTTATTTGCTATTGTCACACAGTAGGCGTGAGAGAATATCTGCTGAGATTCACTGCGAGTAAAAAAAGCCTGCATGGGGCGCCGTCACACCACCAGTTGGCACAGAATGAGACCCCCCGTCCCCCCCCCGTCCCCCCCCGTCCCCCCCACCCTCCGGTAGCCCTCACAGAATGTCAATGATTTGGTATCAATCAAAATGAGCATTGTTGCCTTTCCTGTGTTTTCTACAAGAGCTACAGTTACAAGCTCACATCACGATTTTGTATTTCTTTAACATAAATATTCTCTTCTGGTGGTCCCAGATGGCACAAAACCTTTTCAGATGGGGGGTCCGCGGCCAAATACATATAACATTTTGGGGGTGAAAACGTTTCGAGAACTTCTGGTGTAAAAGACGGGCGAGAGAGGAGAGAAAGGGGAAGCCACCAGATTTTGCGAGAGAAACAAGCAACAACGTTTTATATCTGGAATATTTCTGTAAATATCTTCACAATACAAATATTGTATCGGGGGTCCCTCGGCACAAAATATCTTCAGATGGAGGTCCGCGGACAAAAGCATATGAATGTGCGGGGTCCTTGACAAGCTCAAATAAGTAACTGCACCTTAGGAACAAGCCCCCTAAAAAAATCGACTATACAGAAAAGAAAAAAAAAGACGCCCAAAGACGCTTATAATAAGCAGACATGGCGACAAGTGGAAGTCAGCGGTCCGTGCAGTATAGCGCGGCTAGCGCGCCGTAGCTTCTTGTTCAATTAGCGTACTAATTCAGAGGCAGGGTGACTGATGGTCGCGTTTAATTATTATCACGCCACATGGCCGGGCGTGATGAATGACTGAATTAAGGCAACCAAAGTTTGATAAATGTTGTTGACGGCACAGATCGCCCCAATCACGGCCCGCCGCCTTATTTGTCACCCAAAAAAAAAGAACGCTCCTGAGAGCGAGAGAGTGTGACAGAGAGAGAGAGGGAGAGAGAGAGAGGCAGAGAGAGAGAGGCAGAGAGAGAGAGGGAGAGAGAGAGAGGCACAGAGAGAGAGGGAGAGGGAAAGAGAGAGGGGGAGGGAGGGAGGGAGAGAAAGACAGTGAGTGAGAATGGAGAGAGTGGTGAAGTGGGAGAAGGTGTGGGGCAGAAGCATTTATCCTAGATGACAAGGTGACTATATCACTGAGACACCGCCGCGAGGAGCTCTCTCTCTCTCTCTCTCTCTCACACACACACACACACACACACACACACGTTTGTATTACTATACTTGTGAGGAAATATACATTCTAAATCAATAATTTTATGAAAGACTTTATGAAATGACTTTCCGCCAGGCCGAAGGCATGGTGGAGAGTATGTTTTACCCTCTGTCCGTCCGTGTGTGTGTGTCCGTCCGTCTGTGAACACCTAACATTGGTCAAGCTTCACGTGACATCACAATATGTAATATAAATAGGTAAGACAGAATTAATCAGGAAGAGACCTGTGCTCCGAGGAGCACATTTTCTAGTTAAGGTCTTTTTTTTAGCAGATCTACAAGCTCAGGGACCAAGCTATTTTAAAATAGTGTAAAATTATTCAACATTTTCCACAACACTTTCAAGATTTTTAAAAAAAAATTGAAAAAATTGTAGATCTACAAGCTCGCAGTGCGGCACGAAGTGACAAGCAGTGAGCTTGTATATCTGCTATTTTTGAATAGCCAACATAAATTGATGAAGCGGTTAAAAATAGTGTGATGCTGTATTAACACATTTTGCTGGGAACCCCCTGGAGCAGATCTACAAGCTCACAATGCATTGTGAGCTTGTAGATTTACTATTTTTCGGCACACGGCGTGAGCGTGCAACTAAGTGTAAATCAGGATTACCTACAGTATCTCCAATCCCTAAACCTAACTATCTAAATGCCTAATCGTCTAATCCTACGCCCGTATTTCTCTTGTGAGGAACCAGGAAAATGGTTCCTCTAGATGTGTCTACTTCTCAAATGTCACTACACTTGTGGGGTCGTTTGGTCCTCACACACAATTTAATAATGTATTCATGGCCACATAAAGGAGAGCATACAAGGACACAAAGGTACGGTTAAGGTTACATTCACAAAATCATAGCATTATGTCTTCATGGTACAATAAGCATATCACTCAGTACTCTATGGGTATAAGTAACAGCGTCTCCGCCATATCTGGCGGCTGCCAACTATAGCAGAGACAGCGCAGTACTTTGCCAGCCTTTTTTGCCTCCTTTTTGAGTTGTTGAAACCCTCTAACAACCAGTCTGTGGGTATAATGTCCTAGGCTGCCAAGTATAAAAACAAATAGTCTGCACCTATAACGTGGTTGGTATTTAATGATCTTGGTCATAAAGGCTTCCTCTAGGCTAGGGTCGAAGAAAGGTGCAGGCTATCTCTAATCAGTGGTGTTTTCGGTTGCTGCACGGGACACCTTGCTGTGGACAGTATTTTTTCACGAGCGTGCGCAGGTACGGCACGCGTGTGCACGCTAGAACCCCTTAGATTCACGACGAGCCAAGGAACCCAAATGGCTACTTTGCATAACACGGTCATACACGGTATCAAAGCAACACAGCATTATGGCTACAGTACTGATGCTGTGGTATCCTGTCTGCAAATAAAGTAGTTAAAGTAAACACAATTATTTTAAGTCTACTTTTGTGTTTGTGTGTCTAAAACATACATTTTCTAATTGAATTAACTGAAACTAGAACAAAAAAAACTCAAGTAAACAAGGCAAATGTAATTAAGAGAATTACATTTAAAATTGTTTTTGTTTCCCCACCATTACATCTGTAGTGTTTATATATATATTATCGCCTACACCTTTTTCAGCTCCTATATTCAAGGCATTCCTTGAGAGGATTTACAAAGACTAAAACTCAGCTAAAAACTATCATTATCACTGTCATTTCCTATACAAACATGTCTCCTACTACTATTTATACACCCGTAAACCTAATTAAAATGAATATTAATCACACATTACGGTCATTAAGAAGATATTTTCTAATGCTGGTTTCACATGTAGGTGCGCGAGCGTGGGGGAAAAATTACACCATTACACTGTCTCTAATACAGACACTTCTCTGGACTCTTCATCAACCACATCTGGTGTATTAGCTGTCAAAGATGTAAACACACACACACACACACACACACACACACACACACACACACACACACACACACACACACACACACACACACCTCTCTTCTTCCAACATGAGTCTTCATTTAATGGCTCTTCTCAGCCCCCCCCCTGCTCAGCCTGCCTGTCTGGCTTTCTCATTTCATCCTCTTATCGGAAACAAATCTCTATTTTGGGCGACTGTCTGGAACACGTCCAGAGTATTATTTTGGTATGCATTAGGTAAACCGTAGCCTTGTCAGAGAGGATTCACATAAATATGCCCCAAATGTTTACTTGCAGTGTGCTAAAAAGAGATTTGATCAAATAGCTTTTTTTTTTTTTTTTTTAATAGCAGTAATTATTTTTGTTCCGTTTTGAAAGCCGTCAGTAAACACACACTGTGTCTGTGTAGATCAGTGGTTCTCAAAGGGAGGGGCCGGGGACCCCTTCGGGGTCCTTTGAGGGGGTCTGAGGGGGTCCCCAGCAAAATCAGTTAATATAACATCACAATCATTTGAACCACTTTAACGGTTATTTTTGAATAATTTGAAAAAAAATCTTGAAACATTTTGAATCATTTAGAAAATGTTGAACTCAAATCTTCTCTTATGGGGGGTACCTGGCACAAAACATTTTCAGATGGGGGAACCACAGCCACATACATGTCAATTTTAGGGGGTCCTCCTCGACATGAACATGTTTGAGAACCAACGGTGTCAATCGGCTGTGAGTAGGGTTTTACGATTCCTTCTTAACGGTCCTATTCCTTAACGGTTCCCTTTAACCATTCCTATAGGGGGGTTCCAAATGGACCCCAACAGGTCTGTAAAAATGTACAAATGGAACCAAATGGACCTTGATATTTTTAAGTTTGAGTACCACCGGATATTGTAATTGTATAGCAGACATTAAGTCCACATTACCAGCTCTGACAGTGTGTATTAAAAAACTGTTCCAGAAAGGGTTCCAAATGTGATCTGAACCGATGTTGGATCCGTTTCCTCCGATTCCGGATCCCAACCCCAGCTGTGTGCGTAAAACATCAGGATATGTTTCATTGTCACTTCCATAACACACACTCAGCATACATGGGTTCAAAATTCTGTAATAAGCGATTCTACCTATTTCTAACAAAGAGACTGCCTATCGTACACATATTTACCAGAGCTGTCTTTGTTAAAGACGATTCACGGACTAAGGTTTCCAGCAGGCCGACGCACAATGACGATATTTGTTTCTAGCCGGCGTTGTGAGCGAGAGGAGAGGTTTGGTGCCTCAGGCAGGGTGATCATGCAGGTGAAATATAGAAGGCTATAACAGCAGGAGCAGAGGTCCCAGCCATAAACATCCACACCTCTCTGCCTGCTAGATAGATATTTATTGGCTGTAAAAGTTCAAAACCTGAAGACGCAAAGAGAAGGGGGAAAAAAAGGAAGAAAGGGACATTTCTGGAGCCATCTGGCTGGCCCAGCTCAGTGTGGCGCGTTACACAACACACACACACACACACACATCTGAACAAGGGCACGTTGCAATTTGTCGCCGTCGGGTGGAAACCTTGTACATCCCCCCAAAAAATACACAAAAATTATATTTTTCAGAAAGCAATAGATAGATATATAAAACCCACAGACAGACAACCACGTCCACTTAAAAAAAATCCCAAATAGCAACAAAAAAAAATCGATCTACGAGCTCACAATAAGGGCATTCGTTTACAAAAAAAAAAAAAAAAAAAGTTTAAATATTGAGATACAAGCTTTCAACGTGTTGTCTGGTTATCTACTGGATAATGCTGCCTTTTTCTGTCCCTCTTTAGTTCATGATAAAGCAGAAATGACTCAACAATGACCTTTAACAATGCAATATCTCTGCCACAGGGACCCCCTCGTCAGACAGCAACGTTTCTCAAAGTGGGTGCCGTAAGTCCTGGGTTGAATTTATTTTGGTAATATACGGGGAATCTATCAATATCACTTCAGCCAAACATTGCATTGTTTATTGTTCCTCTCATACCAAATGTCTTGTAGCCTGCAACTGCAATACCAATAATGAAAGTAGCTATTATTCTTAATAAAACAACATTTTGTAAAGAGATATACTGTAGTTATGGCATTGACTGAGACAGGTTGGAAAACAAAGCCAGTGACTGTTTAAGTGAACACGTGCAAGTGAGTATGCGTAACCGCAACTGGAAACAGCCCTCATCAAGTCACCTTTGGCCCAATGTAGCCCTCACTCCCAAATGAGTTTGACACCCCTGACTTAGACCATCTATATACTTAGTAAAACGGACCTGACTTGCACTGTACTTGGTGTGTTCTTTTTCGATCACCACCAGATCTCTTTGCCAAAAATAGTACTTTAAGTATATTTTGATGGCAATACTTTTGTACTTTCGCTCAAGTAAATGTTTTAATCCAGACTTTTACTTTCTACATCAAAGTATTGATACTTTTACTTAAGTAAAACATTGTTGTACTTTTTCCACCACTGCAGAGAAGCAATGTTTTTGAAAGGCAAGTTTATTTGTATCGCACATTTCAAAGGCGATTGAAAGTCCTCCATAAAGCATGAAGAGTTCAAATGATTGAAACACATAAAAGGACATTTTGAATACAATTTAGAAATTGTTATTACAGAGTTAAAAGAACAGGAACAAAAAGGAATGATAAAACGGAAAAATAAGAGAATAGAATTACAAAGTGAACTCATTAAAAGGCAGCAGCAAACAATGGCCTTCAGCTTTCATTTAAAACAAATGAGTTGTAGCAGACCTGCAGTTTTCTGGGAGCTTTTTCCACATCATATGGTGCATACAATCTGTAGATCTGTTCACTATTATTGATATTTTTTTAGAACATTTCTGGAAAAACTTAAGTTTGTAAAAAATAAGTTTTGACCCAATTTTATTTTTATACGTGAGGCCCACGTGGGGCGCTCTAACGAAACTTTGGGATCATCCAAGGAGTTTCTGAGAAGGAGAGGCCGAATGTGGATCCATGTCAAAAATGCTTCCGGTCGGCCTTTCCAATGTTATCTCCTTGACTAAAAGCTTAATATCTCCATTTCTTTTTAACGTGGTGGAAGCGAGCCGTTTTCGATCGGCGATCACTCTGCAATGGAGGATCGCGTTAGAAATATTATTGTTCCAGGCGTTAGTCGGGACCCTCCGCCGTCTCGCACGCACGCTTTGTTTACATGCACTTCCGCGTCGGGGCTTCTACAGCACGAAACGTATCAACGTAAGTGGATGGAAGAATAGCAGGCACTGAACGTATAATATTTGAATAAACCTCTGGCACCCAATGTGTTAAAAGGAAAACATACTTTGTAATTTGTACTTTTGAATATATAAGTATTTTTCAAAAGCAACTATACTTTGACTCAAGTACACATTTGACAGAGCAAGCTTCACTTACCAGGGATATCTGTATTTTGACTTAAGTAATGGTGTTGAGTACTTTGTCCACCACTGGATAAAGCATTGACGCAGATATTTGGCTGAAGACCCTGTTTGAACCGTTTTATATTTCATGTTTTATCCATTCCGGGAAAACAATGCCATCAGAGATCGATTAACTAGCGAAACGATCTTCTCTCACGCTAGCCCCTCACGGCCTCGCTTGTTCAAAGCACAAAGTACTGTGTGAACATAGGAACATATAAACAAAAATTACATTTCCGTTTGGCTGTTTAGGCTTCGTAAACAAAAAAATAATCACATGGCTGATATGGAAACGTGTCGCTTCGTGCTGCGTTTCGAGCTTGCAGATGTGCTACTTTTGATGCGTTTGTGTGATGCTGTAGTATGATCAAGTAGGGCGTTAATTTACGGAGGAAAAAAAATGGATATAAGAGGTTTCTGCCCAACAGCAACGATATACAAAAAATAACTGACATTTTAATATTTCATACTTTCAAGCGTTTTTAAATAGGGGAAATAGCTGATCTACAAGCTCACAGTTGTGAAGCTTATAAATTAGATAAGCTATTTCCCAAAAAAAATAAAATAATTGAAACCGTATATAGACAGATATAGACAGATAATTATTTCAACCGTGACGACGAAAACGTAATCGCGATTATACCAAATAATTGCGATCAGACGGTTATGTAATAACGGTGACAGGCCTAACGGTACGGTAGGATGGAATCCTGTGAAAGATATAGTCGCTGCAACTAATAGCATGCTGCTGACTGCTGCTGCTCTGTGAGGTAGATATACAAGAGTCCACCGTCTCTACATCCCATATAACCCACACTGTGTCTGCAGGCTGTGTTGTGCAAGTGCATGATTATGTCAGCGTGTAGCGTGTGTGTGTGTGTGTGTGTGTGTGTGTGTGTGTGTGTGTGTGTGTGTGTGTGTGTGTGTGTGTGTGTGTGTGTGTGTGTGTGTGTGTGTGTGTGTGTGTCTGTGTGTGAGAGAGAGAGAGAGAGAGAGAGAGAGAGAGTGAGTGATAAAGGGGGATTGGGAGGTAAAAGTGGAAGCGCTGGGTTTTTTATTTCATGTTTTGCCCTTGGGCAAGGAAAGAGAAGTGCCCCCGATATCACGCTGTGGAGAGCTGTATATCTCTCTCTCTATCTGTCCTCTCTCTCCCTCCCCCCACCCCCTCCCCCCATCTGGCCATAGCCCGCATCCATCCATCCATGGCTTGTAATGATAATACCAATAATGCTACTAATAAACATTATTTGTACATTCATTATATTAAATCTTCACAAATACTTTAATTTGCCGAACTTTCAAATTGCCAATTTTTCAGTCTCAGTGCTATTAACAACACTAGTTGGTGGAGAGAGAGCAAGTGTGAATGTGTGGGCGGGTGTATTCTCTGCACTGGTAGATCTATGTGACAACTCAATACATAGGGATGGTAAAAGGTCTTTTAAAAAGTGTACATGTTATAATTACAATATGCCGTGTACGGTAATTAGTAAACAGGCAAAATGCTGCTGTACGCTGTGTGTGTGTGTGTGTGTGTGTGTGTGTGTGTGTGTGTGTGTGTGTGTGTGTGTGTGTGTGTGTGTGTGTGTGTGTGTGTGTGTGTGTGTGTGTGTGTGTGTGTGTGTGTGTGTGCGCGAGCCTGTGTGTGTTGGGTGCCCTGGCCTGAGGGGAGGTGTTCCGCACAGTGACAGCAGGTTAGAGATAAGAGCACACGTCTCCACATATAGCAGTGAACATGTGGGAGGAGAACCCACCAAATAAACTGGCTGGAAAACAAACAAGCGCTCAACTGATAGATCTGTCAGACAGACAGACAGACAGACAGACAGACGGAAAGAAGGAAAGAAGGAAAGAAGGAAGGCAGGCAAGAGAATGCGACTGAATTGAAGGAATATTTGAGTCGTCAAATAGACAATCCGTCTAGTGATCTTTTAGCACGTTGTTTTTGGAGCTGGCGGATCTGCTATGACTTTTGATGCTTTTGTGTGACGCTGTGGTATGATGAATGATCAAGTAGCATGCGTTAATTTACGAAAAAACACCAAAAGTTAAAATATGGAGAGGTTTCTGGCTGCCCAACAGCAACGATGTTTATCTTGGTCGTGGGATAACGCACCTTAAATCATAAAGACCGGGAAAACATCTGATTTGATTTGAAGATTTGAGTTAAAAATGTCTATTTGCAAAAATGTTCACGATTTTTCAAAAATAGCAGATCTACAAGCTCGTAGCGCGGCACTCGGTGCCGCGCTACGAGCTTGTAGATCTGCTATTTTTGAATAGCCAAATAAATCTTAAAATGACACAGATGCGTTCCCGGTTTGAATGGGTTAAGGGCCCTTACAGTATCTTCCGATGTGATATACATTTATATTGGTAGCCCTGGGCTCCCCTACCATCTCCACCTGCCCTGTTCACCCCAACCACCTTCTCACTGACTCCTCTTCCTCAGGGAATAAACAACAACAACAGCGAGCATATCGTCGCTGTCGGGCAGAAACCTCTTATCTCCATATTCCAACTTTGTGTTTTTTTCGTAAATTAACGCACTACGTGACCTTATACAGCGTCACACAAAAGCACCAAAAGTAGCAGATCTACAAGCTCGAAACGTGGCATGATACGATGCGTTTCGAGCTTGTAGATCGGCTACTTTTGATGCTTTTGAATATGAATCCTAAAAAGTAACAGTTTTGGACATATGAGGTTTTCAACCCGACAAGAGACGATTTGTAGGATAAGCTGCTGGAACCAACACACAACTCATCCGGATCCAAGTGCAAATCAGACATTTTGCCAATGAACACGGTCAGATTATATCTGAGATGTTTTCTGATGTGGATACGGAGGCACGCACGCACGCACAAAATAGGCGGCAGCTGAAACAAGTGTGAACCAAATCCACCCCGACTGAATTCTGTAGCTCCATTTTGTCCCCGTTTGCTTTCATTCAATAACGTGAGGTGAAACTCAGTTGGTAGAAGAAGTACACAGAGCTTTTACTTAAGCAAAAAGTATCAATACAACAAATGTAAATGTAATTGTACTGGACTAATTTATAAAATGATGACATCAAAATAAAGTAAATGTGTCAAAATGTGTAAAGCGTTCTCGAAGATAGCCGCTCTACAAGCGCACTGGACTTCGCGCACTTCATGTCCGATGCCACGTGTTGTGAGCTTGTAGATCGGCTATTTTCAAATATTTTTTTTGACAAAGTATAAAATAGGCCTCAATTGAGACCTTTGGTCACATTTGTCCCCAAGAAGTCACGATAGTGTGTTGGTATAAACTTAAGTATTGAAAAATGTACACACCTCCATTATACTTAAGTACAGCACTTGAGTAAATGTACCACCATCGGTGAATACTCAACCCTGTGGCCTTCACAAGGGGCTTTTTTTTTTTTCACCGGGATGACAACTCACCATCAATTACAGGAGCTGAGAGAAATGCATCCCAACATAGGCTGTGTTCTAAGCCTAATGGCTGAGCACCGGTTTGCCACCAGATCCGTCCACTACAGCCAACCACTGTAGTAGATAGCATAATGATGATTAAATTATGCTCATTAATCACAATGTCTCTGCCGGTACGTGACCTTGACAGCCTTCAGAGCCCGGCGGCCCTCTCTGATGGCCACTCCCCCCGGACAGTGTGTGGAGAGGTTTTTACAAAGCCTTAGTTAACCCTTTTAAACCGGGAACGCATCCGTGTAACCACTTAAACCATTATGGCACACCGAGTGCTGCGCTGTGAGCTTGTAGATCTGCTATTTTTTTTTTAAATCTTGAACATTTGTGCAAATCTTTATATATATACAGGGATTGACACTAACACCTGCCCGCCTGCCCGGGGCAGGTAAATAAAATGGTAGGGCAGGTGAAGTTTGCTATCTGGTTGCCCCACGGGCAGGTGCACATGTTGTCTCTCCAGCTCTTTTTATTAAACAGAAAATGCCTTTTCGAGTCAGGATACCAATTTTATCGAATCAGGACAGAGAACTCAGACAGGATACAGATTAAACAAGTGAAATTGGAAGTGATGACACAAAGAAATGAGCATGTAAAATTGGAACTGGAACATTATAAAAATGAAGCTGATAAATGGATACTCTCTCCTGATTGGCTGAAATGGTGTCACCTAACTGGAAATTTATTTTCTGTCTATCAAAGCGCTGGAGAGACAGAGAGACCCCTGTTACTGAACAAACACTCTATAGCAATGAGTACTATCAGAATATAGAGCTTTAACCCATAACAAAACCCTTTTTGTTTTAACCAAAAAATATCACTTACCCTACCTTCAACCCATAGTCATATTCATAGCTATGTAGATATTTGGCATACACATTGAGGTATGACATTTTTTTTCGTGCAGCCCCATAATTCGCAAGTAGAAAGTAAAAAAATAAGTGTTTAATTGAATGGTAATTCAAATTTAACCTATCATTTTTATAAAGGACGATTTACTTTTCGGGCAAGTGGGCAAGACCTGTGGGCAAGTAGAAAATGACCTGTACTTGCCCGACGGGCAAGTGCCTCTGAGACCTTAGTGTCAACCCCTGATTAGTAGATATGGTCCACAAATGCATGCATTGTGTGAATGTGAACATGCGCGCACACACACACACACACACGCACACACACACACACGAGTACAGTGTTCCAGCACAGTTGACAGTTTGGCAAGATAGTATGCTACATTACTCGAACATCCAGTCACAGGAATGTCACTGGTGAGAGAGAGAGGGGCAGATATTAGCTAAGGTGAACCAGCATCCATGTAGACATGTAGTAGCCTCGCTATATCACTGTGTGGATATGAATCTGGTGCCTGGTCTGTTTTTTTTCCCAAGGGAGCGGGATCAAAACAATGACCCCTGTTACTGAACAAACACTCTATAGCAATGAGTACTATCAGAATATAGAGCTTTAACCCATAACAAAACCCTTTTTGTTTTAACCAAAAAATATCACTTACCCTACCTTCAACCCATAGTCATATTCATAGCTATGTAGATATTTGGCATACACATTGAGGTATGACATTTTTTTTCGTGCAGCCCCATAATTCGCAAGTAGAAAGTAAAAAAATAAGTGTTTAATTGAATGGTAATTCAAATTTAACCTATCATTTTTATAAAGGACGATTTACTTTTCGGGCAAGTGGGCAAGACCTGTGGGCAAGTAGAAAATGACCTGTACTTGCCCGACGGGCAAGTGCCTCTGAGACCTTAGTGTCAACCCCTGATATATATTATTTTTTTAAACATTTTTAACTCAAATCGACATATTTTGATGGGGATCGGCGGCCAAAAACATATCATTTTGGGGGTCCTTGACAACAAAACTGATATTATAGCAACAACAGTTTTTCAGAAAAATGAAGGCATTTGTTGAGACATTTGACAGTTACAAATGTTCGCTTTAAAAAATATATATTCAAAGATTTGCACACAAATGTTCACGATTTTTCAAAAATAGCATATCTACAAGCTCATAGCGCAGCACTCGGTGCCGCGCTATGAGCTTGTATATCTGCTATTTTTGAATAGCCCAAAGTATAAAATAAATGTTAAAAATCTGAAATGACGCAGTATGCGTTCCCGTATTGAATGGGTTAACGAGGGGGAAAAAATATGGACTTACGCTCTTTCTATGACAGGAAACAGCCCTGCTCCACAACGCATGCAGTGCCAAGCGTTTCCACCAGGGAGCGCTGCCACGTGACGCCACATGCCTGCCGGTGACACACACTCTTACATAGGGGTTGGGATCAGAGTGTAGAAGAGAGAGTATAACGTCACGCTTTGATCTCGCCGCAAAGCGGGCTGCTATGGGCTATATAGTTCCAAACATTGGAACTATCTCATTCAGATAGACAGAGCACTTCCGCATTCCTTTCTTACAATGGGAGTCAACGCTATAGTGTCATAACTCTCTTATACGGCCTCTGGTTGGGATATATACGGAACCGGCAGGAACCGGATCCAACATTGAGGAACCCGGAATCGGTTCCATCACATTTGGAATAGTTTTTCGGAAGCGTTTTTTTTTCTTTTCACACTGTCAAGAGCTGGAATGTGTGGACTTCATCTCTGCTATACAATTAAAGTCGAATTAGATTTGCACACATTTTCCACGATTTTACAAAAAAATTGCATATCTACAAGCTCATTGAGCTTGTAGATCTGCTATTTTCGATTATCACACGGCACTCGGTTGATCTCACAAACCCAGGGGTCATCACCATGCTTTCATGTGGTGGACATTTTGGTAAAAATTATATTTTTGCCACGGACATACAAAATGAGTGGACAAAAAAATTACCAGAAACACATAAAAAGCTAGCCCTGAATGACCATATAACAACTCTCAGAGTTACGGTGGTCCTCGGAAATAAAACATTTGAGAACCACTAGTACTAGTAGATGGGCTCCTAGTGTGCCATACATAGTGTCATAGTAAATCAGAGTCATACATATTCTGAAGAAAACCTGGAGACTCGTCATTCAGTTATTGGGTGTTACAGTATGATCAAAATAAGAACATAATGGTGTGTAAATCAAAAAGATTGCCACGGACAAGACCAAGTCTTTGCCACGGACACATTTGTCCGTGTACGGACATATTGATGACCCCTGCACAAACCACAAGGACTGATCAGCGACAGATCTCTTGTGCACACCGTGAATTCATGTGAATCACACTGGAGTCACAGCGTTCACATGTGGATCACATAATTCACGTGATTCCATTTTTAATATTTTTTTAGATTTATTTTTGGGGCGTTTATGCCTTTATTTGACAGGACAGTAGCCTGACAGGAAATGGGGAGAGAGAGAGGCTCTCCCCAGGCTGGCAGAGGGAGAGTAGCGCCCAGGATTACAGCTTAGGCATTGGCAACGGGTGAAAAAATAGGGGTAACAAAATCGTGGGATAAAAATGTAAGGAGAAAAAAAAAGAGAGAGAGATGAGGAGTGACATGCATGCAAAGGCCGTCGGGATGAGGACTCGAACCCACGACACGCTGTCAGGCTACACTGAGCCTATGAGGTGCCTGGACCGCTACGCCGGCGGTCCGGGCCGTGAAAGTTAGCTAGTTGGAAGTTTTTATTTACAGTACAATTCATGTCAAACGAGGTGTGGACAAAGATGAGAACATGAGCCTTTTAACGTTAACGAGTGTCCACCACGCACAGTCGGTGTCCAATACAGGAGAGACACAACATAATACTTGTAAAATACAAAACTAGTGCCCCGGCACAGATGACTTTTTTAACGCTTCGTCCTCAATGAATGGCTGGCTTTTGCTTGCGGAGGAGGAGGGTGACATTTTACGCTTGAGAGCCAAAACAATCAGCCACGATGTGACCCGTTTTGTGACAATAGTAATATTGTCCTCTGTGACTTTGGGGGCGGGGGGTGGAGGGGGGCTCCCCCCGCCGTGAGGTCACTAGGTGCTTGTGAGTCAGCGTTTTGCCCCCGGGTATTCCCATGGGTATTATGCTTCACGCTTTTTACCCACACAACGATGCTCTTGTGTGTCAGGGCAAAACTCATGTGCCAGGATATAACTTCATGTAAGGGTAGCTAACTTTTTTTTGTTCATTCAGGTACACGCTGTGTGTGGTCTGCTGTGGAACACTATTCCTAAGTTCCTCTCCAGCAACAATCAATTCAACCTAGTGAGCTGAAAAGTCACTAACTTTGCTTGCTAGGCAGTCTCTATCCAGCAAACTCTGCAAAACTTTGTACCAATGCGGTGCTTCAGGTAGCAGCTCATATTATAAGCCCACATTTTGGCCCTTTTAACTTTTTCCATACTTAACCCATTAAGACCGGGAACGCATCTGTGTCATTTCAGATTTGAGCTATAACCATTATTTTATGCTTTGGCTATTAAAAAAACAGCAGATATACAAGTAGATCCGCTATTTTTGAAAAATATTGAAAACATTTTTAACTCAAATCTTTGCTTCTGGGGGGGTCCTCAACATATTTTGAGATTAGGTTCGTGACCAAATCCATATAATTGTGGGGGTCCTTGACATGAAATAGTTTTGCTCCAGGGACCCCCTGAAGCAAAGACTCTAGTTAAAAAATGTTTCCAAAAATATATATATAAAAAAATGTGCACACATTTTCACGATAACAAAAAAACTCATAGCGTGGCACCGAGTGCCACGCTATGAGCTTGTATATCTGCTATTTTTTGAATAGCCAAAGTATAAAATAATGGTTATAGTAAGGCTATAGCTAAAAATCTAAAAAGACACAGATGCGTTCCCGGGTTGAATGGGTTAAGACTGTCCTCAATGGAGCTGGACCGTACAAGCCTCTTCTTGGCGTCGGACTTGGCACAGTGGTAACAGGCCTGAGTGAGTCCATCCTCGGGCTAACGGGCAAACACTTGGGTTCGACTGCGCTAAAATAGACTTCCCACTTCCAAGTCTACCCTGAATGGAAGGAGGACCCCCCGGGGCGATGTTCTTGCTTCACATCGAAACCCTGGAGGAGGAAGTTGAGGCTCTGGAAGGAGGGAACAGCAGTAGAACGTTCCGTATTGCATCGCTTTGAGAAACTCTCTCACTCGAGCTGGGGCTGTATTTTGATAGCTGCTGTTTTCAGCTTCAAGCTTTTATGGCAACTTTTTTACCGGAACTCTAGCTTTCTCTTTACTTGCTGTTCTTTTTTCTTTCGTTGGCTTCAAGTTGGAGGAGACGGGCAAAGTGCACCTTTATGCAGGTGCCCTATATTAGCCCTTTAAGACCGGGAAAGCATCTGTGTCATTTTTAGATTTCTTTGGCTATTCAAAAATAGCAGGTCTACAAGCTCATAGCACTCATGGCACTCTATGAGCTTATAGATCTGCTACTTTTTGAAAATCGTGAAAATCTTTGCAAATCTTTGAATATGTATATTTTTTAAAGCAAACATATTTTAACTCAAATCTTTGCTACTGGGAGGTCACTGGCAAACATTATTTTGAGATGGGGGTCCACGGCCAAATACATATCATTTTGGGGGTCCTTGACATGAAAAAGTTTGAGAACCACTGATATGATAACATAAGTTTTTTTAAAAAACTGTTGTTGATTTAGAAGACATTTGTAGAATCCCCAGAAGCAAAGATTTGAGTTACAAATGTTCACTATATTCAAAGATTTGCACAAACTTTACACGATTTCCCCACGAAATAGCAGATCTACAAGCTCATAGCGCGGCACTTGGTTTTTTATTTAATTTTTTAAAAGCCAAAGAAATCTAAAAATGACACAGCCTTCCCGGTGTGAATGGGTTAGAGACAAAGGAGAAGAATCGGTATAGAGAATATGCTTCAAACCGTGGTATCAAAGGAGCTTCGTCACATCCTCAACACAATCTCAGGGTTGAATTCAGATCCAAGTCACCGTCATCTAAGTCTCTACGACATCTACTGGGAGAAGCAAACCTTTATCTACCAAGCCCCCCCCCCCCCCCACCCTAACTTTCCTCCATCAACCTGTTTCAAAGTAGAATTATTCAGAAAAAACTTTCCGAACTCATATCCCGGATGAACCCCCGCTTACTGTATGTTTAGGGTTGGGCTTCCGGAACCGCGGATCCAACATCGAGGAAACCAAAATCGTGTCCCTTCACTTTTTGGAACTGTTTTTTATCACACTGTCAGAGCTGGTTATGTGGACTTCACGTCCGCTACACTAACCGGTGGTTCTCAAACGTTTTAATTTCAAAAACCCACCATAACGCTGGTTTGTACACTCTCAGAGTCACAGACCTGTAATGGTTTCATTTGGAAACCCCTCAAGTAACCCTAAGGGTCCCTGGACCTCACTTTGAGAACCACAACAATAATATGTATGCAATACTCACAAATTATAATGAAGGCCAAAATTAGATAAATTAAAAAATATATATATACTGTATAGGAATCGTTAAAGGGAACCGTTAAGGAGTCAGACTGTTAAAGGAGTAGTTCACCCCCAAAAAATCGTATTTTCTATCAATTACACACCCCATGTAGCCTTAAATGTATGGTGATGTTTTTGTTGCATTCCTGAGCCAATAATCTGATGACCGGCTGCGTTTCCGGTTGGAGACTCAAAAAGTATCTTTTGAGTCTCCTACCGGAGACATTAGCATATTTCCGCAAGGTCATCAGATTATTGGCTTAGGAATGCGCCAAAAACAAAAAAAAACGATGAATTCAAGGCTTCATGGGGTGTGTAATTGATATGAAATAAGTCATTTTTTGGGTGAACTACTCCTTTCAGAGGGAATTGTTAAACCCATTAAGACCTGAAGCCGATTTCTGCAAAATCTCTTCTAAATCCCAACATATGTTTCTATATCAGTGGTGCTCAAACCTTTTCATGTCAAGGACCCCCAAAATGATATGTATTTGGCCGCCGACCCCCATAGTTTGTTCCAGGGACCCCCAAAAGCAAAGATTTGAGATAAAAATATTCGCTTTAAAATAATAAATATTCAAAGATTTTCAAGATTTTTCAAAAATAGCCAAAGTGTAAAATAATGCTTTTTAGCTCAAATAAAAAAATTACACAGATGCGTTCCATGTTTTAAGGAACCGGAATCGTTAAAATCCTAAAGGATCCTCAACCATACTTTTGTTGTTACAACCTTTCTTTTAATGTCAAGACTAGAGGAACACAGGGAGTAAAATAACACGTTTAACCAAAACCTTTGCAAACAAAATAATCGAATGAAAACAGCAAGAACAGGCTGATGAAAATGTAACGCTGAATAACACTTACAGAAACATTATTAGAGATAAACCCAAGTAAATGTTGCAAAAATAAGGCGTCGGCCTGGGGTCCCCCAGGGTCCTGTTGGTTTGTTTTGTCGGCTGCAGAGAAAATAATTGATGTCTCTTTGTTTCAATCTGATGATTTTTAGATTATTATTATTATTATAATATGCTGTTCAGGGAGTTTCTGTCTTGTATTTTTTTTTTACTGTGAGGCTGTGAAAGCAGCAGATAAAGTATAAAAGCTCTGAAGACTGTCAATAAAAGACTGATAAAGACTGCAGAGAGTAACGGTCCTGACAGAAAGGAATAGTTTAGTTTTCTGCAGAAGGTAAACTCTGTGCTGCCACCGCTTTCACCAATAAGAGCCTCGGTGTTCACATTATAACCCATTAAGACCGGGAACGCATCTGTGTAACCACGTTAACCATTATTTTATATTTTGGCTTTAAAAAATAGCAGATCTACAAGCTGAGCTTGTAGATCTGCTATTTTTTGAAAAATCTTGAAAATGTGTGCAAATCTTTGAATATATATTTTTTTCAAAGCGAATATTTGTAACTCAAATCTTTGCTACAGGGGGGTTCCTGGAAAAAAACATTTTGAGGGGTCCACGGCCAAATGCATAATCTAAAAATGTTTTCTAAATCCTAACAGTATGTTGCTATATCAATGGTGCTCCAACTTTACTATATCAAGGACCCCCAAAATGATATGTATTTGGCCGCAGACCCCCCTCCCCACCCCCATGGCTGATTGAAAATAGCCAATCTAAAAGCTCACAACTCGCTGCGCGCTGCACGGAACACCACAGCGTTCCACTGGAAATGTTTCACCCCCCTAGATTCACGAGCCAAGTACCCAAATGGCTACTTTGCATAACAGCTTTACCGGTGGAAGCGAGCGTGCGTGCGCATGCATGCGACGTCATTAAAATACTGAAATCAATTTGGGGGTCCATGGCACAAAAAAGTGTGAGAACCACTGGTGTAGACCAACCAAGTTTTCATTTTCAAGTTTTTTTGTTTGTTTTGTTTTATGAGTTTGGCCTTAGAAGACCCCGACACCTTATTTAACTTCCACTTCTACAACTTCAGTTGGTTTATCTCCGTTATTAATTTTAATAAATAAATAAATGTGTTTCTTCAGTGTCACACTTTAAAGTGTTTTTCAACACTTCTGTTCTTGTTGTTTTAATTCCATTTCTGCAAAAGTGTTTTTTTTTCTCTTCTTTTTTGGCTCCCTGTGTTCGTTCCCCTCAGACATTAATAGAAAGGTCGTATAACAGGCAGCCTCTACAGCCTCCTAGCAGTAAATCCTGTTCAAGTGGCTGGCAGCGACTGCAGCCCACACACACACACGTACACTCACACTCTCACACACACACACACACACACACACACACACACACACACACACACACACACACACACACACTCACACACACTTTCCAACATCAAGTCTCCCATTTTCTCGCTCTCATTCGGTCTGACATGCACATATTTATTGTCGCTATCGGGCAAAAACCTCCTATCTCCATAACTTTTTCTGTTTTTTTCGTAAATTAACGCCCTACATGATCATCATACTACCATAGCATCACAAAAAAGCATCAAAAGTAGCAGATCCACAAGCTGGAAACGCGGCGAGAAGCGACGCGCTTGTCGATCTGCTACTTTTGCTATTTTCGAATTTGAATATATGAGGTTTACTCCCGACAGAGACGATAATATATTACCCACCAACACCGCCTTGCATGCACACAAATACACACATAACACACACACACACACACACACACACACCCTCTCCAACAAAACTTAAAATATCCGCAAACCAGGCCATCACAGGATGGCTCCAACCTGTTCCACCAATTTGCATACAGTAGACTACAGGTGCAGTCAGGGGAACTGAGGACACATGGAGAGGAAATGTGCATGAGGTACTAGACTAGTAGGGCATAAGGCTCACGTAAAAGAGAGGAAATGAGAAAAATGAGCTAATTAGACACACTACAAACGTAGAAGAGTAAAGGAAAATGAAATAAACGAGATAAAAACAGGAAAAGAAGATGAGTTATTTGGACTTGTTACACAGCTTGGTTGAATGCTTGATTCTGATCGGTCAATCGCTGAATTCAGCGGTTTGTTATGTCTAAATAATGACCGATGAGCTCAATAACAGACCACTGTCTAATCAAAGACTCGGAGCACCTGCTGCTCGCAGCGCCCTGCTTGAATGTTATGCTGTATCCAACATGGCAGCCATGTAAACAAACACGCCACGTCATTTACAACTAAACATTGATCTCAAGAATGTTTTTGAAAACATTTGAAGCGAGTAGTAGACAATGCAGTAACCGAATATTGATTCAATTCGATCAACACTTCCTTGTTTCCGAGGTGACGGTGTTTGGCTGGGCGGACGGTCAGCAACACTAATAATAATAATGTCATTACCGTTAGCAAGGAAATACTTTGTTTTGTTGTTACTTTTGGTTCAATATATTAATTAATTTAATAAGTAGCCATGCAATAAGCGGGATAATTGACGGGTCGCCGGTCATTATTGAGAAATAAATAACCTGGTTGGGATTTATTTCTCAATAACGACCGGGGACCCGTCAAGTATCCCTTGCTTATTATATCATTGTTGTTGGCAAGAATCCGTAAATGTCCAAACCTATAATTTTACAGGAAATTGAAAAATATAAAATAGCCGGTACTGCAATGGATCCAGTCTAGTTATTATTCAGTCACAATAAGCTCTTGTTAATACTTTTCATTGGTTCAATATTTATGAAACCCACAGACGCACATAACACACAAACATCCTTGGTTTTGGACGTGTCATTATAAACACGTACCTTTCAAAGATTTTAAAACAAAATAGTGAAAAATGGCCATAGTTTATGGAGAAAAACATAACAAAGATCTAAAGTGGAGATACAAGGTTTCTGCCCGACAGCGAAAATATGCTGGCGTGTTCCAAGATTCAATCACTTTGTCGTTAACCCATTCAATCCAGGAAAGCATCTGTGTAATTTTAGATGTCTTTGGCTATTAAAAAAAGCAGATCTACAAGCTCGTAGTGCGGCACTCGGTGCCGCACTACTAGCTTGTAGATCTGCTCTTTTTTTTATTGTGAAAAAATATATATATATGTTTTTTAAAGTGAACATTTTTAACTAAAATGTACTTCTGGGGATTCTACAAAATGGTCTTAAAACCTAACAGTTTTTGGAAAGAACTTCTGTTGCTCTAGTATATATAAGTGGTTCTTAAACTTTTTTTCATGTGAAGGACCACCCAAAATGACAAATGACCCAGAAGCAAAGATTTGAGTTACAGATGTTCGCTTGAAAAAATATATATATTCAAAGATTTGCACAAATGCTCCAAGACTTTTAAAAAATAGCAGATCTACAAGCTATTTTTGAATAGCCAAAATATAAAATATGACTAAAATCTAAAGTGTCACAGATGCGTTCCCGGATTGAATGGTTTAAGGCACGTCTGTTGCTTCAAAGTGGTGGATGTCGGTATGGAAGCCATACGTTGACCTTGGATTGGACCTGATAATAACACATAGCGGTGTGGAGGAGACCGGGGGAGATTGTGGTGGGATAACCGTCAAATTGACGAGGTCCAAAAAACGGATTATTGAAGCTGGCTGTGATAAGATATATATTATATATCGTCTCTGTCGGGAGGAAACCTCATAAAAGTGGGAGATAGTAGCAGATCTACAAGCTCAAAACGCGCCAAAAGTAACAGATAAAAGCAAAACGCATCAAAAGTAACAGATAAAGCAGCAGATCTACAAGCTCAAAATGCGTCAAAATAACAGATAAAGTAGCAGATCTACAAGCTCAAAACGCGTCGCTTCGCGCCGCGTTTTGAGCTTGTAGATCTTCTACTTTAGATGCTTTTGTGTGACGCTGTAGTTTGATCAAGTAGGGCCGTTAATTTACGGGAAAAAACTGGAGAATATGGAGATAAGAGGTTTCTGCCCGACACCAACGATATAAAAGCCAAGTGGCCGACCCCATGTACACCGATATGGTCAGTCTGGAAACCTTGCATGTCCAAAACCGTTACTTTTCAAGCAATGGAAATAAGCAACGATTCATTGGATCCAATTGATCCAATGTTGTTATTATTTAGTCACAAAGTCCATTCCTGCATCAAAAGTAAGTCAGCAAACTATACTATAAAAACTGGTCAAACATCGGCCAAATTGTCAAATAATATAAGAAAGAGGCAAACGTTGTGAAAATAGCTTCACATCTACAAGCTCACAACGCCTCTCAATGTGAGGCATTGAGAGCTTGTAGGTCTTCTACTGTATATTCACAATATTGATCTGTGGAACCGAGCCTCAGCTCCTACAATTCCAAGTGATTGTCAGGGTGGGGGTCCCCAGTTCAAATATGATTATTGTGGGGCTTCAAATATGATTATTTTGGGGGGGTCCCCAGTTCAAATATGATTATTTTGGGGCTTCAAATATGATTATTTTGGGGGGTCCCCAGTTCAAATATGTTTAATTTGGGGGTCCCCAGTTCAAATATGATTATTTCAGGTCTTCAAATATGATTATTTTGGGGGGGTCCCCAGTTCAAATATGTTTAATTTGGGGGGTCCCCGGTTCAAACATGATTATTTCAGGTCTTCAAATATGATTATTTTGGGGGGGGTCCCCAGTTCAAATATGTTTAATTTGGGGGGTCCCCGGTTCAAACATGACTATTTTGGGGGGTCACGCCCTGAAAAGGTTGAGAACCACTGCAGCAGAAAGTTTAAGATATGAACTTTAAGATATGATATGAGGTTTTCTGCCTGACAGCGACATTATCCAAGATATGGGTAAACGTCAACATGCAGAACTGGGCCTCATGAGCAGAACTATGGACAAAAGAAAGGACATGTTGTCCCCCAGCAGACTGGACTATATCTTCACACAGAACAGCTGCTTAGCCATAAACTAAAGACCATTATCATCAGGATACATAATGCTCCACTCTTGGACAAGAGGTATGAAATTAAAAATGTATTATAGGATTAAGGATTAGGATTATGTCCTTGTTTTTTTATTTCTAACTTTATACAATACAAATCGGTATACCATTCCGAAGCCTCCGGAGCCTCTCGTGCATTAAGTGTGTGTGTGTGTGTGTGTGTGTGTGTGTGTGTGTGTGTGTGTGTGTGTGTGTGTGTGTGTGTGTGTGTGTGTGTGTGTGTGTGTGTGTGTGTGTGTGTGTTCATTTTGTGAATTCCCAAGCTTTTTGGTCAAGTGGGATTAATATGCCATCCTATTTTCTGCCCAAAGGAGGTGGGTGAAGGGCAGAGCATGGAGGAGGCTTACGCCTAGATTTATGCTTAGGTAGGAGACTCCTCCGGTCATCAAATTATTGGCTTATAGACAAATCTCCATGAATTCAAGGCTTCGTGGAGTGTGTGATTGATAGAAAATAAGTACTTTTTTGGGTGAACTACTCCTTTAAGTACTTCTCCCACCAGTGTGAATCAGGTCTTATAGCTGGAGTGCTGGTCTCAGAGGAGCATGAAATCAAAACCAGGCGTTTCAATAAAGAGCACATGCGCGTGTTGGGAGATGAGCAGCTTTTAACAGCCAAGCAGAGTTTTGTTCTACGGCCCGTCCCGCCTAGCTCGCCTGCTGATGCTGCATATGTGTGTGTGTGTGTGTGTGTGTGTGTGTGTGTGTGTGTGTGTGTGTGTGTGTGTGTGTGTGTGTGTGTGTGTGTGTGTATTCACGTGTGGAGTGATGGACAAAGCACACGTGTCGCATTTTCACTGTATTTGAAATATAAGGCTCAAGTCATAAGTTTCAGTCCCCAAGTACAATATTTATATTTAATCCATTAACTCATTAACCACCAGAGTGAAACATCGTCTATAGCCAACCTTGCCAGCGATTCCGAGCGTTTTCACTAACCGTTGAAAAATCATAGAATATTATTCTTCAAAAACGATCCACTCACTGATCGTTTTAAAAGACGTTGCAGAGTCTCGTAGTATCGGGGGGGGGGGGGGGGGGTGGGGGGTACGTGCGATAATCCGTTCCATAGTTATTGGCAGTTGAATATAGGTTGTTTTTGCCAAAAAGCAAAAAAATGCAACAGAAAGCAGATAAAAAGGCATATTAGCAAATCCATTAAAATGGCCGTGAAAGTGGCTGTTTTTTTTTTTTGCGATCACCTCACGTGATCCCCTGCTTTACTGCTTCTCTGGGGGTCAAATGGTGACTCATAGGTTAGCGAAGGGCGCCATCTAGCGTTAACACTGAAAACACCAGTACACGTCAAAACATGTCCTTGGCGGTGTGGGCTTTTGATTGACACAAGTCAAAACACGTCATTGGCGGTCAATGAGTTGAGACCTGAGGCCGATTCTACAAATGACTTCTACGTCAGTATAGTTCTAACACTTTCAAGCTTTTTTCAAAAATGTAAAAAAATAGCAGATGTACAAGCTTGAAGCACGTCAACGAAGTCTACGAAGTGACGCGCTGTGAGCTTGTATATTTGCTATTTAAAAAACAAAAACAAATACGTACTAAAGTACTCAGGTAAATGTACTCAAGTTACTGTCCACCCCCGGTATTCACGTGTGCCTTACTGCACACCCACATTGTGAGTAAAGTACAGTGGCCTGTCTCGGCACAGAGTAACATGTGTGTGTGTGACGTGTGTGTGTGTGTGTGTGTGTGTGTGTGTGTGTGTGTGTGTGTGTGTGTGTGTGTGTGTGTGTGTGTGCGCTTGACGTCCGCCCGCCATGCACACACTTGAGTCGTGTGTAACAACACAGTGCCGCGGCTTATGATTGCAGCCCGCAGCTATTTTCTAAAACACAATGGTGCGAGAGCAGTAATTATTTTTGGCCTTGAACGGCTAATATACTTTTAATTGCTTGCCATTTCCCAAGGAAGGGTTTTTTTTTATCTCCGCGACGTGTTGCCAGCAAAGCGTTCATCATTTGGGCCAGGGTTAAAATGCCAAGGGGATTTCACTGTGAAATCCTCTCCCCCACCAATCCAACGGCACGCCGCGTTACATTAAAAAAAAAAGAGAAAAAAGATGGTAGTAACCTTTTTAGAAGGTCCTCGAAAGCGAAGATCCGTCATCGATCTCGGATTCAGCTGTGAAACGTGATCATAATCATGCATAATTACAGCGTGCGGTCGCATTAGCAGAGGCTGAGCAAAATGCAACCTTTAATGGTCAGAGGCGGATTTAGCTATGTTTCACCCAGTTCAAAGAAACAAGAAGCAGTACGTGGGCAGCTATTTTTTTTCTCCCTCTCTATCCTTTTATCCCTCACTATATGATGGTTAACCTCATGTCACCAGGGTTATCGCAGCAGTAGTAGTGCATTTACTGCTTTCTATTTACTGCTCAGAGTTCAGATCTGGTCTCACATACTGTATCCAGTGTTGCCATGTCTTGGGCTTGTTTTTAAAGTGTATAGTTGCTTATTTTGCCTCGCTTCCTTAATGTTGTTAAACCAGTGGTTTTGTGTCAAGGACCCCCAAATTAACCCCCAAGGACCAGTCAAATGTAATTTTCCGCGTATCTGCATACACATTTTGTTCTAAATCTCTTTACAAAAAATTGCCGATCTACAAGCATATTTTGGGCTTATGTTCCCCTAAGATTCTAGGGCCTAGAATATGGATGCTGGGGCTGAAGTCGTTAATATAATGTGTGTGTGTGTGTGTGTGTGTGTGTGTGTGTGTGTGTGTGTGTGTGTGTGTGTGTGTGTGTGTGTGTGTGTGTGTGTGTGTGTGTGCGTGTGTGCGTGCGTGCGTGTGTGCCAGTGGCGTCAATTCAGCTAAGGTATGGCAAGGTCACGTGACGTGACAGCATTAATATCGAAGGCCACCAAATACTAGGCTGTATGCAGTATATAGTATACCAAACAAAGGCTACATTGTAATGTACGCAAATGGGTTGAAACGACATACTTTTTAACTTTTCAAATACAGTCTCAACCCTCTACTACAAACAGAAATGATGTAGGCCAACGTGCTGATCGACTGTCATTTTCTTTGTCATGCACAATTCCGTTTCCAGAGTGGCACGGCTAGAGAGCAGAACAGAGAAATAGCCTGCCTGTCTTGATGAGCGATCGATTTGACTGATTCTATTCACATTAGCCTACTATGAAACAACAAATCACAACAGTATCACATGAACAGATCAGTTACATACCAGACCAGTTTAACTCCAAAGGCAGCAAATACAATAAGCCAGCAGTAGCCTATAAGCCTACTAAAATGCCTTAAAAGTGTGCACACACACACAAAAAAAGTGTGCAGATCTACAAGCTCATAGCGCGGCACTCTGTGCCGTGCTATGAGCTTGTATATCTGCTAGTTTTGAATAAAAATGACAGAGACAGGGTTAATGAAAACAGGGATGATTAGTCCATCAGTGGATAGTATTATTTTACCACAACCACAAGTAAACAACAAGTCTGCCACCAACTTGAAAAAAATCACGCTACTGCTGCTAATTAACAATAATGCATTGCACCTGTGCCGACCTAATGAACCGGGGAATATATCATTTGTCATGATAGGGAGAATACACCTGTTTGTGGAGAATATAATACCTTGTGAAAGCGATAATTGCGTTCTAATTTGCATTTGTAGTTATGTTACAGTAATTTAATAACTAGAATAATCAACGCAGATAGACACAGAGACATTCATGAATTTATTTGACAAAGTAAATTATTTTTTTTCCCCCTGGAGCCAAGGTATGGTGGCTGCCATACCTTGCTGCCATGCCCAACTGACGCCCATGGTGCGCTGTGCGTGTGTGTGTGTGTGTGTGTGTGTGTGTGGGGGGGGAGGGGATCCCATAATTATTCTCCATAAAAAGGTTGAACAAATTGCATTTCTCATTTGTGAAAAACGGAACCATATCGTCATGTTTCATTGAAAATGTTTGCTTGGAGCACTTGTTAAGTTTGATTAAAAAAAGTGTAAAACAAATTGAATTGTTGCCTTGTTGTTGCCTCTCTTCTAGACATTTAAAAACAGACAGACGCCGTATTTCAGCACCTTTATAATTGGACAGCTCCAATACGGGTGGCGTGGTGTGTGTGTGTGTGTGTGTGTGTGTGTGTGTGTGTGTGTGTGTGTGTGTGTGTGGAACACGTTATTCCAAGTTCCTTTCCCCTCCATCAGGCGCCCCGGCTGGCCAGGGGGAGGCAGTACAGAGACCAGGATTACTGCATGTTTTTGTGAGGGTACCTACCCTAGGAGGACAGAAAGGCCCTTTCACCAAACCCACCTAGGGTATGGGCACTGTTGACGCGGAGGAGAGAACACGCCTCCAGCGCCCACAGCGTCCACGGCGGGAATCGAACCAAGGATCTTCTAGCTGTGAGGCGACAGCGCTACCGACTGCGCCACCGTGCCTCCCGGGGACTTCACAGTTTAAGAGAGTGTGATGGGCTGTCAAGCCGTGTTCCTGATTCCACTGCCTTTCAACGCGTGAATTTCATGACACATGTCAACAGCAGCACGGCTGTCCAGTCCTTTAAAGGACATTTCATATTATCATTTTCATCCCCATGGTTTTTATCAACACCCAGAATACTGCTGCGGGGCAAAAGATTAGTCACCTCCGTATAGTCTCAGGGAAAAAAAAGGCCCTCGTTGTCCAAGTCCCTCTGACTCTGACAAGGGGACAGGTCATCCACTACAAGCAACCCGCTACGCTATGGACGGGGGGAGCGCGGGGCAATAGCTTAGCTCGACAGGACCAAGGTGGAAGGGGTATAGCCGTTTCAGCAAAATGCCTTTTCCTCTCCTCCTGCACCAGTCAATTTAAAATGTGGTCAGTTGGCCCATGCTTTCCTGACCCCCCTCCCCCCTCCAATATGAGCCACCAGAACACACATCCTTTACAACCTCCCCAAACACCCACCACCATCCACTCCCCCCTCCCCACCCACCCGACCCCCATGCCCACCCTTCATCCTGCTAGGAAATTACAACAGCCGTTTTTTTTTTCTGCAAAATGCCATTTCTGCACGAGTAAAATATACCCCCCCCCGCCGAGTTGCAGCGAGTTTATCTGCCAATGACATGAGAGAGAAGGACGTAAAGAGAGAGAGAGAGGGCAAGAGAGAGAGAGAGAGAGAGAGAGAGAGAGAAGAGAGAGAGAGAGAGAGAGAGAGAGAGAGAGAGAGAGAGAGACAGAACCCAGCAATTCAATTCAATAATAATAGACGTCTCTCCTCTCTCTCTCTCTCCACTCTGACCCGGGTGCCTGGCTGGTTTATTTGCCTGTCAATGGAGAAGGAACTGTCTGTGCCGTACAGTAAAGTTACCTCTCTCCTCTCTCTGTCTGTTCCTCAGGCTTTGCGTTTTGCTTGTCTTCGCGCCCTTTCATTCCGTCTGCTTTTTTGTCCGTTTTTTTCTTTTCTTAAAGCGCCTCTCTCTCTCTCTCTATCCCTCTCTCTCTGATGCTTTCATAGCATTCGGTCTCTCTCTCTCTCTCTCTCTCTCTTCTCTCTCTCTCTCTCTCTCTCTCTCTCTCTCTCTCTCTCTCTCTCTCTCTCTCTCTCTCTCTCTCTCTCTCTCTCTCTCTCTCTCTCTCTCTCTCTCATCTCTCTCTCTCTCTCTCTCTCTCCTCTCTCTCTCTCTCGTAGGCAGAGTACGGTATGTGTGCCTCTGATTAAGTTTGGATTAGATAGTCCAGAGAAAAGTCAGCTTACATTTGAAGCTGAAGGGGAGGGGCAGCCAGAGAGAGTTCTATAGAGGCAGCCAGAGAGGATAAAGTATAGAGAAATGAGGAAGCCAACTCATTTCACCATGTATTTAACTCTTTAAGACCGGGAACGCATCTGTGTGTCATTTTTAAATTTCGTTGGGCTATTCAAAAATAGCAGATATACAAGCTCATAGCGCTGCCACCGAGTGTCGCGCTATGAGCTTGTATATCTGCTATTTTAGAAAAATCATGAAAAGTTGTGCAAATACTTCTTCTAATCTTTGCTTCTGAGGGTTCATGGAACTAAATATTTTACAAATGTTCGCTTTAAAAAATATATAATCCAAGATTTTGCCACGAATTTCACGATTGAAAAAAAATAGCAGATCTACAAGCTCATAGAGCGGCACTCGTGCCGTGCTATGAGCTTGTATATCTGCTATTTTTGAATAGCCAAAGAAATCTAAAAATGACACACAGATGCGTTTCCGGTCTTAACTCTCTCAGTGCCACGCCCCGAGATATCCCGAGTTTTTCCAGAGTACCCTCAGTGCCAGCACGAGAAATCCCGAGTTTTTACTTTTGACTGTGGTCGCGCTATACTGTTTATTTTTCATGATCACTTTTGCTTCCTGACTCCTTCAGACTCATTGGGTTCCGGTTTCATGACGCAGATTCCGTTTCCGGTTCAATTTTTTTTCCCGTGATCATTTTTGGCCAGAATAGGGAAAGTCACGGTTTTTCACACGGTATAAAAAACAAACGGAGAGGTCCACGTCAACTCTCTTTGGTCTGGGTGACGATCAGTCATCGTAGTCGTGTATCACATCGTAATTTAGCCCGATCAACGATTGTCAAAAATGTCAACATCCGGTTATGACCGGATATGACGTGAGCCTGTTTGGGAGGGGGCGAGTGAGCCAGCGAGATCATCAATGTGTCGATTTGTTGCTCTCTAATGGTAGAACTGTATTATGGGTTTAAAACCCCAATCAGATCATTTATTTGAATGAAAAATTACAAAATTAAAAAATTAAGAAGAACGCAAATTGCTGGCACTGGGGGAGTACTTTATGAAAATACTCTTGGCACTGAAAGAGTTAATGGGTTAGAAAAAAAAAGTACAGAACTCATACTTGAGTACTGTACTTAAGTATGAGTTTTGAGGTATTTGTACTTTACTTGAGTATTTCCAATTTCCAATACTTTTACTAACTACTGTACTCCAATACATCTCAGATCCAAATATTGTACTTTTACTCCACTACATTCATTTCAAAACATTAGTTACTAGTTACTTTGCAGATATATAAATTATTACGTTTTAAAACATACATGAACCACTTTAGCCCTATTTTATACCTAGGCTATTTTCAAACATTCTAGTACTTTTACTTTTGGTAGTTTAATTACATTTTGATACCAATACTTTTGTACTTTTACTCAAGTAAATTTTTTATTCCGGACTTTTACTTGTAACAGAGTACTTCTACATTTCAGTATTGATACTTTTACTTAAGTAAAACAGTTGAGTACTTTTTCCACCACTGACTACAACACTGACTACTGTACAGTATGTCACAGGAGCAATCCATATGAATTCAACAGTTACCGCATAATTGCTTTCCACATGGGCTAAATAATCACCGAATTTCAATTAATCTCAGGAGAGACTTCTCAGGAGTCTCAGCAACAGTCTATAATCCTCTCTCACGTTGCTGCTCTGCACCGGTGCTGGGGGCGGGGCGGAAACAAGCGAAACAAACCATTCACGTCTGACTCTTGATCCTTCCAAAACACACTTTGATTACTGACATTTTGACCAATCCAACTAACTAGGAGCTTATCCTATGTCTGACAGCGCTGCGCCGCCGCCTGCCACAGCGGCTCACTGGGGAGTGGAAAACATTTATAATTTATAATTATATATATATATATATATATAATATATATATATATATATATATATACAGACAGACAGGCCAGGCAGGCCAATCAGACGGCAGGCCACCGGGGATTGTCCCGCCCCTCCCGCACGTCAATTAGGGGTGGGACGATATATCGCGATACTTTCTCCCGCGATAAATAATCGATATACTGGCGGAAAAAATCAATATATTTTTTTTGTGATACGTTGTTTTTCCTACTCTGTATTTGTGTAATGATGATTTTTAACTGTTTGGTGCTATTTTATATGTTTATGAATTGAATACAAGGACTATCGTGATATATTGTTGGTGAAATTTCATGCAATATATCGTGATATCGCAATATATCGATATTTTCAGATATCGTGATATATCGTTGGTGAAATTTCTTGCAATATATATCGAATATCGTGATATCGCAATATATCGAATATCGTCGAATATCGTGATATATATTGTTATTGTGGGCCTAATATCGTGATATATATCGTATCGTGGGGTACCCATATCGTCCCACCCCTAGCGTCAATGCGGGCCTGCTGCACAGTGAAAACAGAGGAAGCCAGCTGGCAAGCTTTGGATCGCATTGCAACACAGCTGTAGAATCGAGGTATGTTACCAGTGACCGGAATCATTCAGGAGACATTTTACCTTCCAATTTATTTAACTTTGGATTTGATTTTCGATGTTTGGCCAGTTGCGGAGTGCAACTGGCCAAACATCCAAGGACGACTTTTATGACTTTTTGTGTCGTTTGGTTTTTCCACTAGATGGCGCTTTTCTCTAACACATGAGTGACCATTTCACCCCCAGATGCACACTAATCCAGGAGATCACGTGATCCCGAGTGGATCATACTGGAGATAAATATTACTACTTCAAAAAGGTAAGAAAATCAAAAGCCAGAAATAAGTCTGGCAGTGAAAGAGTTAAATTATGATAGGAAAAAAAGGAATGGTTTTGGACAACACAAGGTTGCCACCTGACAGCAACTAGATGAGGCTTTAAGTGTCACGGTGCAACTCAGGCGTAAGGATCCAAATGCCAAACAGACAGGCAGGCAGAGCAGGTCAAGTGCAAGATGATTTAATTACCAAAACCAGGAACACACTAGAAGGAGCATGAGGAATATACTGAGAACACTGCGTCTCAGGTCCTTAAATTACATCCTCATTGCCTACACGTGCGTCCTTTCCTTGCATGTTAGTCCCTCTCCCACCAAGGAAGCATGGAAACGAGGAGAGAGGAAAGGAGAAGAGGAGAGAGGAAAGGAGAAGAGGAGAGAGGAAAGGAGAAGACGAGAGAGGAAAGGAGAAGACGAGAGAGGAAAGGAGAAGAGGAGAGAGGGAAGGAGGATATTTGTTTAGAGAAGTGAAGTGAGACATGAATTCCTCTGAAGTGTCATGTCGTGCGACGTCCATTTCTGATGACAACAACACAGGCGACACGGAGCGTTAGGGGTGTTACTGTATATTACCAGCTGGACAACAGCGACAACATTCAACAGAAAACTGAAAGGAGGAGTTCACCCAAAAAATTACTTATTTTCTATCAATTGCACACCCTATGAAGCCTTGAATCCATGGATACTTTTTAGTTTTTGTCGCATTCCTAAGCTAATAATTAGATTCCCATCTCCTACCGGCTAATGTATCCGGTAGGAGACACAAAGTAGATTATTTGTGTCTCCTACCGGAAATACACACGGTCATCAAATTATTGTCTTAGGAATGCCACAAAAACAAAAATAAATCCATGAAATCAAGGCTTCATGGGGTGTGTAATTGATAGAAAATAAGTAATGTTTTGGGTGAACTCCTCCTTTAAATAGACAGAGAACTAAACTAGACCCTGGTAAACTCAATAGACCAAGCGATTCTCAACTTGTGGGTTGGGGCCCACTGGTGGGCCGTGGGGATATTAAGTATATGGGGATATTCAATAGTAAGTATACAGTGTCCAGCCGGGACCAGCTAACTCCATTTTCAGTTTTTTTTTTTTTTTTCATAAATCAATGCTGTTGAACCCCCTCTACATCTGTGTAATTTTTTTTTTAATAATAACATATGAAAAGAATTAAAAAGCGCCTCTGACAGAAACTCCTAACTCCATTGGACCCTCAAACTGTCCGTCAAAAACAAACAACTCCCCCCTCCTCTCAGGCTCTCAGAGAAGCTCTGCTCTGTATGAGGCAGACAGGGAGAAGATTTTTCAATGCTTTTGGGGAGAACATAAACTGGGAAAGAAGAGTGCAAGGTTTGATAGATTTCACCCCAGTAAAGAGGAGAAGGGTGTCTTCACAAAGGTCATCTGCTCGTGTTTTCTTTTTAAATGTTAATGGACAGAGAATGAGTGTGTGCAGGAGTTTGTTTCAAACATCTCCAAGAGCTCAAGGAGATCATGCCAAAATACTTTCACAGCTTTTATGACAATCTAAAGCACTAAGAAACATCCACCACACACACGCAACACAACACAACACAACACACAACAGTGTGATAATAAAATGTTGATAGGTATATGATAGGTAAATTCAACTGTGGTTGTTATTGTTAGTGCAGTAGGCTACAGATTTGATAGGCTACAGATTCTATTTTTCATGAATGTATTTTGTATTTATATGCCATTTATTTATTGTTGGTGTGCCATGATTACTTTTGTTAAATACATGGTTGAGTATTGAGGCAGAATTGTTTGTTGCACTCAACTGTAGAAGAACAACAGTGGTAACAGTTAGATCCATGGTTGTTTACAATGCATGTTAAAATAAAAGTTGTTTAAGTACAGAATTCAGCTTGATCTATACTTAGTATATGAGGATGGCGCTCACCATAAATAGCTGATCTCCAAGCTCACAATGCGTTGTGATGTGTTGTGAGCTTTGAGATCCATTGCCAGCTGTTCTTATCAATGATGGACAAAACCTCCTAACTCCACTTGCGCTGGATTTGTGTTTGGACAAAACTCCTAACTCCACTTGAGCTTGATTTGGGTAAAGTGGTGATAATATAATGACACATGCAAGTATCTGATAATATATAAAGTCACAATACCAAGTTTGATGAGGCAGTATTGCTTTGTTTTAAAAATATAAGGTTTTCTTCATTTTCTGAAAAATTGATGTTTTGTTTTTCATTTCCTGAACAATTACCATTTTGGATTTAGCTGGTTCCGGCCGAACAGCAGAGATATACACTTACTATTGAAAAAAATAATATTTAGAAAATTACAATGTAAAAAAAGAAATATGGTATTTTTTTATTTAAAACCTTGAAAAATGTGTTCTCACTATGTTAGCTTCATTGTGATCAGTGATCCATCGATTGATTGATCGATCATTAAAATAAACACGCTCCCAAAGGCACACGGCCCCAGGTTTCTCCCCCCGACAGCGACGAGATGCTGTTCCAGGGGCTTCGTCTAATAGCCGTCAAAGCGAGCGAGAGACAAAATGAGGCAGAACGTAGAGACAGACCCGCTAGTGACACAGGAAAACACAGACAGACGGGTGGTCGCCAGGTGTGTCTTCAATCTTCAGCCCTCAGATGGTTGCGGACAGAGTCGCACTAGCGTATAGCGGCGCCTGACTTAATTATAGATTCAAACTATCAGAATACAAAGAATGTTTTCAGTTCCTTTTTTTCGGCAGAGAACATCAGAGTGAGAAAAGCCAGGGGAGATGTGGCACTGAACTGAGGTGTAGAACCTAGTTCAGACCCAAAGATTTGTGGTGTGACAAAGCATTTTTTAAGCCCCGGTTCATATTTCGTCGTACTATGGTGTCGCATTGCATGCCAAAAATTATTGTTTATTGCAGTGGTGGTTCTCGGCCCTTTGCTGGATCAGGGCCCAGTCATCTGAAATGTTTTACTGTTAGTCTAGTTTTAGTCGACTAAATGTACGATTTAGTCGACTAAATTTACAGTTGATTTAGTTGACTGAAATATATTTGGCGGTGCCTTGATGGCGTCGTAATGGCTGATTTTACACTTGGTTGCATGCTGAAAATAGCCGATCTAAAGAGCTTGTAGATCTGCTATTTACAGAGCACAACACCTGACACCAAACATAAAATGACTTGTCTTAGTTCTACTGGATCTCATTTTAGTCTAGTTTGTATTTGTTGACGAAATTGTCAGTATATTTAGTCTTAGTTTTAGTCATCATAGCTTGGTTTTTATTTAGTTTTTGTCAGTGAAAAAAGGTAGTTGACTAACATTTTTCGTCATAGTTTTAGTCGACGAAATCAACACTGCTGTGTCTGACTATGTGGAACGATATAGAGTCCCTTTCAAGGTATGCTAACTAGATAGCGCTGCGGAGCTGGCTGGCTGGCTGCCTCTTGTTAGCTCTTGTTGCTAGCCACCAACAGGAAGCTACGTCACACCGTCTCATGCGGGTATTTTTTCCGAAGATGGCAACTCGGGGCGATTTCAGTTATAAACTTCAAATGTGCCGACGTCTTTTCATATGATTATGATCGGGGGGGAAAATAATACGTAACATATATTTAGGAGGTAGTTACTTGAGAGATTTGTGTCATCACTTTAGCAAGGTAAATTTGCTGCTGCTCGTACTTTAACCCATTAAGACCTGGAACGCATCTGTGCCACTTTTTCCTTTGAGGTAAAAAGCATTATTTTACACTTTGGCTATATAAAAATAGCAGATATACAAGCTCATAGCGCGGTACCGAGTGCCGCGCTATGAGCTTGTAGATCTGCCATTTTTAAAAAATCGTGAAAATGTGTGCAAATCTTTGATTATATATATATTTTAAAGCGAACATTTTCAACTCCATTCTTTGCTTCTGGGGGTCCCTGGAACTAAACATTCTGAGATGGGGGTCGGCGGTCGAATTCATATCATTTTGGGGGTCCTTGACATGAAAAAGTTTGAGAACCACTGATATAGACAATTTTTTTCAGAATATTGTTGGTATTTAGAAGATATTTGTAGAATCGGCTTCAGGTCTTAAGTATAACAATCTGAGCTCTTCTTCCACCACACATATCTGTATCTGTATCTGCTTACCACAATCCATCCATCCATCCATTTTCACTACACCCTACCATTTCTCCTTCTCCCCCTCTCTCTCTCTCTCTCCCAGTCTCTCTCTCTCTCTCTGCTGTTCTGTTCTGTTCTCTGGCTGCTATTTGAATTTCAAATGGTTTGTCTTATCTCCGCGGGTCTATTATTATCTCAGGAAGCCTAGCGAGTGACTTCTTGATCTCACCAACAAACAGTTCATTGCTTTGGAGTATAAATACCAACGGATGGCGTCGAGCCAGCATGCAGGCCCCGGTCCAGCGCTGTGCTGCTGGTTAGAACCCAGGCGGTGACAGGCCTATAGCGCTGATGGAAAGAAGATGATCGTTATTAGCATTAATAGGACTGTGTATAATATCATCCCTTTGTGTTTATCGTTGCTTGTCGGGCGGAAGCCTCTCATCTCCATATTCGTAACGCCCCCTCCTTGATCATACCACAGCGTCACACAAAAGCATCAAAAGTAGCAGATCCACAAGCTTGAAACCGTGACGCGTTTTGAGCTTTTTATTTGAATCCTGAAAAGTCAAAGTTTGGGACATATACTGTATGAGGTTTCCACCCGACAAAGACGTTATACAGTATGTTACCATGGCTCCTTTGTTGTCGTTTTATTGTCCATAACGGACTGTGTGAGGCTGAAAGACTCTAAGACTGGATGTTAACCTGTGACTTGCCATATTTTTTGCTAGTTTTTGCGCATGTGGAGTAAGTATACTCACATTTTTGACTTGAGTAAAAGTATCAACACCAACATGTAAAAGTACTCCATTATGGCATGCACACCGGTGCATATTGTATCAACGCACACCGTCACGGTTAAAATTTTAAGTTGACAATTAATTATCACTCAAATAATTAAGTTTAAAGATTTAATTGTGTTTCTGTCCTTGAAAATTAATGGAACATTATGAATAAAAATCACATTTCTGTTTGGCTTTTAGCTTTCGTAAACAAAAGTTGCACAGGGCAGATATGACAAATAACACATATTTAATTACTTTATACTTAAAAACAAACATTAATAGTGGAAATAGCAGATCTATAATCTATAAGCAGATCTATAAGCTTGAGCTTATAGATCTGCTATTTCCACTATTTTTGATTTTTTTTTTTAATATATGACATTTTTAACATGGAATTAATTATGACAATTATGATGATTATGCAAAAATAATTGCAATTGCGCGTGCGCACACACACACACACACACACACACACACACACACACACACACACACACACACACACACACACACACACACACACACACACACACACACACACACACACACACACACACACAGAGTGTGCCTGCCAGTAATGTACATTTACTTACATTACTTTATTTGAGTCCACATTCATAAAATACATTACAAGGGCCCACATATTCTTTTCAGTTGCTTCTGATGCCATAAATAACATGTGCGTCAGTGCATGGCTCCAAACAAGTTTACAGAATGTAAACAACACACATGGACACATAGGTCATACATTTCCATCTGCCATATATTACCAACACCGGGGAAACTATGGATACAGGAAGCACCTTCTCCTCCAAATAGAACGACTGCCTACAGTATATGGCAGGAGATTGAGCAGTATTTTGCAAGCTGTTTGTTTTGCCGTACACTTGGACAACCTCATAATCCTCAAGCCTATCTGACCAGCAGCCTGTGGACATGGCCCAAGCTGCCACATATAAAAGCAATGAGCTGACACTTATAGCCTTTATGTACAGTATAATGGCTTGTACTAATTAATGGTTGGTATTTTACTTGCTCAGTGAGGAAAGCTTCCTCTAAAGTTGAGTCAAAAGTACAGCCAGCTGCCAACAGGAAAGCACACAAACACACACACACACACACTCTCCCTCTTTGTAATGAACAACAGAACACACTGTCCAACAATCCACACACACACTCCTGTACATCACATCAGCACCAAGTTGACTGACAAACACACGCAACTTAATGCCTCAAATCAGTATCACAATTATTTCAAACTTTTGTCTCGATTACGATTAATGAGCGATTATTAAAAATGAATTAATAGCGAAAATAGCACTTGTGAGCTTGTAGATCTGCTATTTTCACTCTTCGTGTGTAAGCCGCCATTGGACATCAAAGTATAATACAGGGTTAAGTGGTTAATAAGACAAAAATCGGTTTTAGTCGACTATAAACAAATCTATTCAAATGTTTTGATGTATGAAATAAATATAAAATACCCGGGGATTGTGCGCACCCAAACTATATGCAGGGTTTCGGGTTATGCGCCTGGTATGCAAGTTATGCTGTGTTCACACTGTGTCAGCAAAAGATGCAAAGCTACAAAGCTCCATATATCTTCGATTAATTACCCAAGTCCTATACGCTACTTGTCCACCAACTTTGTTCAAATCTAAAATGCTTGTCTGGGTGCCGCCGCCAGCCATGTTCCACATAGAGATGGGGGGGGGGGGGAGAATAGGGGTGTGTGTTGTGTGTGTGTTTGGGGGGGGGGGGGGGGGGGGGGGGGGGGGGTTGCCTCTCTCTTCTACCTGGCCATTTCCTTGGGAGTGAACCGGCGCGCCCTGCGAGTGCATCCATCTATCAGACCCAAATGAGATGTCAGGGGTCAAACCGCGACGCAGCGCATCCGCCCTCTCTCCACAGGCTGCCTATTTGTCACCACAAATGAGGAAAACAGCGTGCTCCAGAGGTCTGGGCACACGCACACACTGGCAAATACAGACGTATGTGCAGGAGCACACACACACACACACACACACAGAACTGGAGACAAACACACACACACACACACACACACCTGACAGGGAACTGGAGACACACACACACACACACACACACACACACACACACACACACACACACACACACACACACACACACACACACACACACACACACACACACACACACACACAGAAAGGAGGACATCAACATCTCTAATTAGTGAGCCCACACATGGCTGGGCTTCTGCTGTCGAAAGCTGACGCACAGACACTCTCTCACACACACAGGAACACACACACACACACACACACACACACACCTTTTATAGATGATTAGTGCAGGAACCAGATCGTACAGCGTTACTGTGTCATCGTTCACACCTCTCGTGTCCTCCGCAAACGGCCGCCGTGTGTCATACAATCACCAGAAACATTCTGTCTTGTTACATTGTTATATAGTTGCATTCTGTCTTGTTATAGTGTTGCATTCTGTCTTGTTATAGTGTTGCATTCTGTCTTGTTACATTGTTATATTGTTGCATTCTGTCTTGTTATAGTGCTGCATTCTGTCTTGTTACATTGTTATATTGTTGCATTCTGTCTTGTTGTAGTGCTGCATTCTGTCTTGTTACATTGTTATATTGTTGCATTCTGTCTTGTTATAGTGCTGCATTCTGTCTTGTTACATTGTTATAGTGTTGCATTCTGTCTTGTTACATTGTTATAGTGTTGCATTCTGTCTTGTTACATTGTTCTATAGTTGCATTCTGTCTTGTTATAGTGTTGAATTCTGTCTTGTTACATTGTTATAGTGTTGCATTCTGTCTTGTTATAGTGTTGCATTCTGTCTTGTTACATTGTTATAGTGTTGCATTCTGTCTTGTTACATTGTTATATTGTTGCATTCTGTCTTGTTATAGTGTTGCATTCTGTCTTGTTACACTGTTATATTGTTGCATTCATTCTTGTTGTATGGTTACATGCCGAGACTATGTTTTGCATCCTGTCCGTACGTCCCTTCTGTCCGTGGACAGCTAATCTCCGGCACTGTTGGCCCGATCGACGTGAAACTGTGCACACACTCTCCCTGAATGCCAGAGCAGAATCTCTGCCCCAAACTTTTCACATCGGCTTGTTATAGCGCCACCAGGAGGCCAATTTTTGCAACAACAAGAAAAAAAGTCTGAAAAGTGAAACATTTTTGAATATTTTTTGAAACATTTTAACACCCCAAATCTGGTACGGGGGTCCCTGGCACAAAATATTTTTAGATGAGGGTGTCGTCGGTGGACAATTACATATTAATTTGGGGGTCCTTGACGTGAGAATGGTTTGAGAACCACTGGTTTAAACAACATATACTGTAGGAAACAAGCACAAATAAGCAACTAATACACTTCAGACAAAAGCCCCCAAAAAACTGCAACCCGCAACTACCACTATTTACAAGCAACTTCACCGGAAAACAAGCCCAAACTCTCTTATAATAAGCAGACATGGCAACACTGCAGGTGGTGGTTCTTCATGGAACCATAATATAGCCTTTCAAAGAAACCATTCAAGAAGCATTATTTGGTTGACGTCGGGCAGAAACCTCATATCTCCACATGTCCATATTTCGTAAATTAACGACCTAAGTGTGTCACACAAATGTAGTGAAAACACTCCTTTTGAACATTTTATATTTTATTTATTTTCAACATTTTAATTATTTTTCTTTTTTAAGAGTTATAACAACAAGGAACGGTTCTGGTACATATGAGGTTTTCACGCGTCATTTTCCAGTGTGCGTGTACGTACGCCGGTGTTTTTTTTTTGTGTATGAATATAATGGGCTTGTGTTTCTATTAGCCTGTGGGTTCCATTTTCCTATTGAAGATAAAAGGCCGGTCTCCTGATGGAGGTAGAGGGAGAAGAGTGGGCTGCTGCGTCTAGGAGCTTGGCGGAGAGAGAAGCCCGACCAGGAGAGCAATTATCCCAGGGAAGAAAAAAAAAAAACAGGCGCTCACAAATTGGCATTGTTCTTTAAAAACGTCCTTGGAAGCAAAACAAATGAAATGCTTGTGGGAAAATGAGTCGCGGGGATGGGAGGAGGAATAGAAAAAAAAAAGAACGGGGGAACGCCAAAGCTCCCCGACGACTGATGTCGAAAAGCCGCTTTTTATTTTCCCTCTTCTTTATCCCATTAGAGCCGGGAAAGCACCTGTGTCGTTTTTTTTATTTTAGCCTTGGGTATTCAAAAATAGCAGATATACAAGCTCATAGCGCGGCACCGAGCTATGAGCTTGTAGATAAAAAAGAAAAATCTTGAAAATTTGTGCAAATCTTTGAATATATATATACTTTTTAAAGTGAACATTTGTAACTCAAATGTTTGCTTCTGGGGATTCTACAACTGTCTTCTAAATCCTAACAGTTTTCTGAAAGTGGCCACGGACCACCATCTTAAAAATATTTTGTTCCAGGGACCCCCCCAGAAGCAGGGACCCCCCCAGAAGCAAAAGATTTGAGTTAAAAATGTCCGCTTGAAAAAAATATAGCCTATATACTGTATTGAAAAGATTTGCAAACACTTGTACATCTGTAAATCTGCAGATGCTTGTACATCTGCTATTTTTGAACACTTTTGAAAAATGAAAAATCTTTAGAAAAATCTTGAAAAAGTAGTGTGAACTAACTGATTTAGAAGGGCATTTTTGTAGAACCAGCCCCATGCCGGTCTTAACAGGTTATTCCACAAGCAAAGGGAAAAGACGGGCGCCCGGGCAAAAATAATAAGCATCTGGCACACGCTCGCACTAAAAAGATAAACAGCGACGGCTAAAACAGAAGCGCTAAGTAGTCAGAGTATAAGCCACTCAGTGGCAAAACAAACAAAGCATCGCAGGCACACATGGCCTTTTGAACATAATTGAGCGCTCAAAAGAACACTGTGGCCCGCAGTGACTCAGAGTTGAGTCACCCGAGTTTAGAGGCGATGGCTAATTAGTTGCCGTAGTTTGACTGCAAGGTTGGTTGTTGTTGTTGGTTTTTTGTTTTGTTTTTTAAAGCTCAGTCATAACGCTCGAGCAATTCGGCTGCTTTTTGGTCCTGCAAGGTTGGTTCTTCCTCCAGACATTTTCTCCTGAGGTGTGAGGAGCCGAGACAGATGACTGACGACTGACTGACTGACTGTTTGACTCTCACACACTCACACACACTAGGGCTGGTAACTTTCCTCAGAAATGATATTCGAATATTGGTCTTAAAAATTGGCAGATATTCAAATATATTCGAATACTATTATTATTATTATTATTTAAAAACCTTTTTTTTTTTACGTTTTTTTTTTTGTACGTTTTTTTTTTTTTTGACAGGGACAATACAAAAAACAATATATCAAGTGCTCGGGTCCAATGATACATTGTTTTTGTATTGTTCCTGTCAAATAAACATGAAAAATTCGAATATTAATTTTCATATTCGAATATACATATTTCCCCCATATTCGAGGAATATTCGAAATTCAAATATTAATTTACCAGCCCTAACTCACACACACGTGCGCGCACGTGTCTCTCCACGCTTTTCTTGGAGCTGAGGACCAGACGTTATTGTGGTTATTGTTAAAGGAACTGCTTAACCTATCAAGAGGCTTTACTACTGAGGCCGATTCTACCCCCCCCATCTGAAAATGTTTTGTGCCAGGGACCCCCAGAAGGGAAGATTTGTGTTAGAACAATTCTAAATTATTCAAAAATGTCCAAAAACTTTTCAAGATTGAAAGGGGGTTCAGGCATACTCAAAATGGTGTATGTGGGCCAGTAAATATTAAGTTTCAGGGTATAGAGCTAGTATCATGTAAACACATTTAATTTGAATTACTTGCATTATTGGCATTATACTTTTGCATTATTTTAATGTTTATTTGGGTCATGTTTTGTTGTTGTTTTTTTCAAGTGCCTCATCATGTTGACAATGGTTGAGTACTCGGTAGTAACTCAAAAATTACTATAAGTATTTGCCCATCATCTCTCCTTGGTCAAGTCAAACCTCCAATAAATATTATATATACTATTTTGTCAAACTACAGTGTTGCATCGTGACGGGTTTACGATTCAATATGATTCATATTCATAAATACAGACAGAGATACAGACTAACCCTGTGCTGGACAGCTAAAGCCCCTTACGGCACCATGCATGCCGTGATAACAAGCTATTGCAAATAATGCTGTAATACTTTGAATACTGGGAAATACCTCACGTTCCTTTTTGACAGAAGAACCCTTTCTCATCCTCCAAGTAACTGACATCATTATACCTTGTTGTTAAGACGAGGAACGTTCTAATTTGTATTCTCTGTAACTCCAACGTGAGACATCCCCCCTTACTTTCCAAAAGGTGTCTGCTCTAGCAAAAAAATAAAATGACTGTCTGAATGAAGGTTTTTGCATGAAACAAAACCTATTATGGAAACCTCATTATGTCAAAAACGCGTTATTATGGATCCCACCTCAGTTCTAGACAAACCCCGCTGTGATTGGCAGTTCTCGTTTTTGCAACTATGCCTAAACCTAACCTTAACCCTAACCTCAGTAAAACTATGCCTAAACCTAACCTTAACCCTAACCCTAACCTCAGTAAAACTATGCCTAAACCTAACCTTAACCCTAACCCTAACCCTAACCTCAGTAAAACTATGCCTAAACCTAACCTTAACCCTAACCCTAACCTCAGTAAGACTATGCCTAAACCTAACCTTAACCCTAACCTCAGTAAGACTATGCCTAAACCTAACCTTGACCCTAACCTCAGTAAGACTATGCCTAAACCTAACCTTAACCTCAGTAAGACTATGCCTAAACCTAACCTTAACCCTAACCTCAGTACGACTATGCCTAAACCTAACCCTAACCCTATAACCTCAGTAAGACTATGCCTAAACCTAACCTTAACCCTAACCTCAGTAAAACTATGCCTAAACCTAACCTTAACCCTAACCTCAGTAAAACTATGCCTAAACCTAACCTTAACCCTAACCCTAACCTCAGTAAGACTATGCCTAAACCTAACCTTAACCCTAACCTCAGTAAGACTATGCCTAAACCTAACCTTAACCCTAACCTCAGTAAGACTATGCCTAAACCTAACCTTAACCCTAACCTCAGTAAGACTATGCCTAAACCTAACCTTAACCCTAACCTCAGTACGACTATGCCTAAACCTAACCCTAACCCTATAACCTCAGTAAGACTATGCCTAAACCTAACCTTAACCCTAACCTCAGTAAAACTATGCCTGCCAGGGAGCCAATCAGACAGGTAAGGCAGGTCTATATCCTATAACGTTTGTGGGATTCATAATCACACATCAAAAACTTTTCAGGATTGTAGTGTGATCAAGTAGGACGTTAATTTACGGAAAAACTCAAAAAGTTAGAATATGGAGATAAGAGGTTTCTGCCCGACAGCGATGATATTTGACTTTCTTTTTTGCATGAAACAAAAAACCTATATATTTGACTTATAGCGTCCATAAAGTGAAGTAGGAAAGAGATTATTCTCCATCTGCCCAGATTCTATAACCCCCATAAAACAATCTCTGCATTAACGACGTTCCCATAACCGACGTACTCAAAAACACTGCAGACACTTAAAGAGGAGCCTCAAGTGCGACAGGCAGCAGCCCAAGGGCTAACGGGAAATTAGCTCGTGGCTATTGTACAGCTGTGTCACTGGCTGCCTGCCTCAGTGTAAGCTGCCGGCAGTGTTGCCAGGTTTTCGCGAGAGAAACAAACAACCATGGTCTATGAAAACAAGCCCACGAGAAGCGACTATAGGGCCACATGAGCACTATATACTGTACTCCTACAGGCATCGGATATTTGGATACAGCCCATTTACAAGCTCACAACGCGTCGCGTTGTGAGCTTGTAGATCTGCTATTTTCAAATGTGTGGGGGGAAAAAAGTGACATTTTAACGACATTAATCTGGTACAGGGGTCCCCGACTCCCTGGCATAACAGTCTCCGTGGACAAATACATAATGTTGGGGATCCTTAACATGAAAATGTTTGAGAACCACTGGTTTAAACAACATTAAGGAAATAAGTCCAAATAAGCAACTGTATACACTTTAACTCATTCAGTGATGCCATTGATGTGAAACACGTAAACGTGTTCCAAAGCCCAGAGCGCCAAAGACGTGTAACACGTCCAAACCGTGTTTTCAGTGTTTACCACTAGATGGCGCTGTTCCGCGACCTATGAGCCACCATTTAAGGCTCAGTCACAGAGAGATCTAGGAGATCACGTGATCACAAGATCTACTGCTACATCCACTTCCTGGTTAGCGTATGTGGGGAAACGGCTCTATCTTGAGTTCCTTTTTTTCCCCTGCATTTTTTACGAGACAAGCTATTTTCAACGGCCTGTAACTAGCGAATGCGGGGTCGCGGTGACATTTATTTTTATACTTTTCGCAGAAGCACAGTGAAAGCCTCCGTGTTCAGCAACTTTTGGGGGATCGATCATACTGGATATAAATATTCTGTGACTACTTGAAAAGGTAAGAAAAAAATCGCTGGCACTATTGGCAATTACTTATTTATTTACTTGGCACTGAATGAGTTAAGAAACAAGGCCAAAAAAAACACAACCCGCAACTAACCAATATTTACAAGCGACTTTACAGAAAAAACAAAACAAGCCTCAAAGTCGCTCATAATAAGCAGACCTGGCAACGCTGATTGTACAGCTGTTTCACTCACTGGCTGCCTGCCTCGGTGTGTGTGTGGGGGGGAGGGGGGGGGGGGGGGGGGGGGGCGGCACGGCGTGTGAAAGCTGCCAGACAATCAGCCGAGCGCCGGGGGAATTGATGCGATGAAGATGAAGGCCTGCCCGGTACGTCACTGACACAATCCTTAACAATGTTGATGTGTTTGCCTTTTGTCGCCGATGAACTTCACCTTCACCTGTCAGAACGCGGCCGGCTAAAGGACAAAGATAGACGTACGGCTGACAGCGCTCAGGGATGCTGTTGTCTACAGAATTATTACATCATTGTTTATAGGGGCCGTGAGCATCTCTCATTGACAAAACGCCCGCGTGGCAGCGATGGTTTTTTTCTCTCTCCCTTTTTTAGAGTAGAATATGTTAATACAATATAACGTATACAATTGGAGTGGTTTGTATTTCGTCTCCCCTGCTCTTCTATTGAGACGTTTAGATTGTGTCAAGGGTCATGTTTCACCTAGAGACAATTTATCCCCCGAGCAAGCAGGCCTACAGTATTAGCTATTATTAGCTCAATGCTAAACAATCCGGGGTAGAATATAGGAATAGTTACATAGTGCAGCTTGAAAGAAGTGAAAGTGTCAATGTAGAATGTATGTTATGTAATAATAACCTATAAATCCAAAATAAATTTCAAATAATTGTAGGGGAGTAAGAATAATATTTTGCATCTTAGATTAAAAATGGAACAACTCAAGAAAAGTAATAGCACCTCCAAATTGTACTATACTTGGGTAAATGTACTTAGTTACTTTCCACCTCTTCCCTGTGGGGGTTTAGATCTCCATAGAAATGAACACACACACACACACACACACAAATGTCCCTTTATATTTAACAAAATGTCCCATTCAGAAGAATATTTAGGCTGACTTGCACTGCATTTTTTAACCGTATTCCATCACAAGTTACAACTAGGAAGGTGCGCTCCCCAGGGCACAAACCTCTGCCAGGAGGCATATGGCCTGATAATAACACTGGAAAAACCTTGTAAGTCCAAAACCGGGAACGCATCTGTGTCATTTTAGATTCCTTTGGCTATTCAAAAAATAGTAGATCTACAAGCTCATAGCGCGGCACAGAGTGCCGCGCTATGAGCTTGTAGATCTGCTATTTTTGAAAAATCTTGAAAATGTGTGCAAATCTTTGAACAACAATAACAACAATAAATATGGTTTAAAGCGAACATTTGTAAAATATTTTGTTCCAGGGACCCCCAGAAGCAAAGATTTAGGTTACAAATGTTCGCTTTAAAAAATATATATATATTCAAAGATTTGCAAAAACTTTCACGATTTCTCAAAAAAATGCAGATCTACAATGCGCTATGAGCTTGTATATCTGCTATTTTTGAATAGCCAAAGACATCTAAAATGACAGAGATGCGCGTTCCGTTCCCGGATTGAATGGGCTAAGAGATTTCCGTGACAGCAATGTTATACTGTCTGGCAAGGTAACGTCTCTCTCTCCATCCCTCTCTCTCTCTGTCACTCTCTCAGAGTCTCTCGCTCTCCCTCTATCTCTCTGTGTCACTCTCTCAGAGTCTCTCCCTCCCTCTCCCTCTCCCTCTCTCTGTGTCACTCTCTCAGAGTCCCTCACTCTCCCTCCCTCTGATGAAGAGTAAAACATACAGAGCTGTGATGTGATGTGGTGTCAGATATATGCTCTAATTGGTTCCCCAGCAGGAAGTGCCACTTGAACACATTAACTGTACGTCAGGATGCAGGAGTCAGGAAATGCAAGTTGGAAGATTTTGGATGAGACGTGAATTGGCAGCGTGCTGCGTGCACATCAAAGACCTCATACCGTCTGATGAAGTGATGGCACGCTGTGACTCTCTCTCTATCGCTCTCTCTCTCTCTCTCTCTCTCTCTCTCTCTCTCTGTGCGTGTATGTACTGTCTGATGTGACAACACACTGCATGTGTCTGTCACTCCCCCTTTCTTTCCCACTCTCCCTCTCTCTCTCTGTGTGTGTGTGTGTGTGTGTGTGTGTGTGTGTGTGTGTGTGTGTGTGTGTGTGTGTGTGTGTGTGTGTGTGTGTGTGTGTGTGTGTGTGTGTGTGTGTGTGTGTGTGTGTGTGTGTGTGTGTGTGTGTGTGTGTGTGTGTCTTTCTCAACTCAATTTATTTTAATTCAAAGGAGTTTTATTGGCATGACAAACCATACGTTTGCATTGCCAAAGCAAAAGTGGAACAAAACAATATACAAAACAATGTATGTACTATATTAAATATAAATGGGAATAAATAGAACTGTAAACAGAGCTGTGTTATTGTACATTTTCTCTCTCTCTCTCCGTCTTTCTCTCTGTATCTCTCTCTCTGTGTGTGTGTGTCTCCCCCACCCTCTCTCTCTCTGTGGAAGATCTTGAGATCTTTAACATTGCGTCACCAATAAGAACAAAACTACTTCAAGAGAACAATGCTGGTTCAACTACGAGATTTACTGTTTTTTGTATAGCTTATTATCAACTACTATGTAGGTGCTGTCTGTTATATGCCTGTAGCCAGAGGGACAGGAGCATTGTATATCCCATAGGCCAGAGGGACAGCTTGCACCTCATGTGCTAGACCAGCGGTTCCCAAGAGTTTTAGCTCGAGACCCAAAAGAGTAATTAGATGCTTGCCTAGTGAAAATAGCAAATCTATAAGCTCACAACTTTTTTTGTATTTTTTTTTATGGAATTAATTTTATTTTATTCATGAAATTTGGGAAGAACATGTAATTGCTTTAAATTGACGAAAAGTTGTGATTCTTTTGTTTTATTTTTTTAAGTAGGGGGAAAAAAGGCCTCACGGATGCCGATGTGCCGATTGGTCTAGTAGTAGACAGACAGACATTGGCGAATGAAATAATAATTAGTTCTATTGATTAAATTGCAGTTGACAGTATCTCTGTGATCATCTGAGAAAGCATAACCACTAAGGCGTGCTCTGTAGGACACATTTGAGACATTTGAATTGTTTGCATCTCTGTGTATGTGCGTGCGTGCGTGCGTGCGTGTGTGTGTGTGTGTGTGCGTGCGTGCGAGCGCGTGTCCAGTTTGCTAGTCTGGCGTAGCCTAAGTTTACTTTCATCATCACAGGTGTTAAATGACATGAGGAAAAGGAATTCAAAACCATATGGTTTTGAATTCCCTTTTCCTCACATTACTGAACACAAATTAAAATGCATTTCATTTGTGTTCAGTAACATGACAGTATTGAATGGGAACCGGGATCAGATTTCTGCAGTCTTTTGATGAGTAATAATAATATGGGTTATTATTATAATATTAATATTATTTTGCAGGCATTAAGTGTTCCAGTGAAACCATAGACCACATCCTACACTGAAACCCCCAGTGAAATTAACCACTTATAAACCTCAGCATCCTTATTGTGGGGAAAGCTTTCGCAGGAAAATAGCCGATCGACAAGCTCACAACGTGCCGTATAGCACGACGCGTTGTGAGCTTGTAGATTGAAAACAGCTTGACGATCGAAAAAAGAAAAGACACCAGTGGTGTAAAAATACTCACATTTTTTAATTAAGTAAAAGTACCAATACTGCAATATAGAAATAATCTGTTACAAGTACAAGTCCAGAATTCAAAATTTACATGAGTAAAAGTACAAAAGTATTGGCATCAAAATGTACTTAACTCATTGAGTGCCAGTGTTTCACATGTTTTAACGCTATGGTGCAACGTGCCAATCACGTGTTTCACGTGTTTTTGAAAAAAGTTGTAAAAAAAACAAACAAGATATCATTATCTGAAGATTTGTAGCTCCATCCACTCCTTGTTTAACTTATAACTGAAAAAGGCTGTATCTCGCTTCCTAAGCACTTTTTTTTTACTTTAAAAAAAATCTTAATCGTACTGGCCAGAAATAGCCAGAAAAAATGTGGGCACTCAATGAGTTAAAGTACCAAAAGTAAAAGTACTAAAATGTTTGAAAATAGCAGATCTACAAGCTCGTTGTGAGCTTGTAGATTGGCTATTTTCAAATAACCTAGGTATGAAATAGGGCTAAAGTGGTTAATGTATGTTTCATAATATCATCATTTATATCTGAAAAGTAACTAGTAACTAAAGTTCTCAAATAATTGTAGTGGAGTAAAAGTACAATATTTGCCTCTGAGATGTAGTGGAGTAGAAGTAAAAGTATTGGAAATTGGAAATACTCAAGTAAAGTAAAAGTACCTAAACATTTTACTTAAGTACAGTACACTTAGTTACTTTCCACCACTGAAAGACACTCAGCATGAGGGAGTCCCTGAGGGACTCCGGAACTTCATCCACCACTGGTTCTCATGAGTGTGTGTGTGTGTGTGTGTGTGTGTGTGTGTGTGTGTGTGTGTGTGTGTGTGTGTGTGTGTGTGTGTGTGTGTGTGTGTGTGTGTGTGTGTGTGTGTGTGTGTGTGTGTGTGTGTCTGCGCGCGCACACGCTCAGTGGTGTATAAAGTAACTAAGTACATGTACTCAAGTACTGTACTTAAGTGCACTTTCGAGGAATTTTTACATTACTGGAGGGTTTCTAATTGTCTATACTTTTACTTCTACTCCATTACATCTCAGAGGCAAATATTGTACTTTTTACTCCACTACAGTTATTGTAAAATGTTTAGTTACTTTGTAGATTTTTTTTTTCTTCAAAACTTCAGCCCTATATACACTTCAGCTATTTGAAAATAGCCGATCTACAAGTTTGTAGATCTGCTATTTTCAAAGCATTTTTGATGCGAATACTTTTATACATTTACTCCAGTAAATGTTGAATACCAGACTTTTATTTGCAACAGAGTATTGCTACTTTTACTGAAGTACAAAATATGAGTACTTCTTCCACCATTGTGCACGTGTGTGTCTGTGTCTGTGTGTGTGTGTGTGTGTGTGTGTGTGTGTGTGTGTGTGTGTGTGTGTGTGTGTGTGTGTGTGTGTGTGTGTGTGTGTGTGTGTGTGTGTGTGTGTGTGTCCATCTCTATCCATCTGTCTTTCTAGCTCCATCAGACAGCGAGCCAAAGCATTTATCCCTCGCTACCAAAGACTCCCATCTGAAAAACCTCCCTGGCAAGCCATGAATCCCACAGCGCTGCACTCCTACTGGCCTGTCTGTGTGCACGTGTGTGTGTGTGTCTGTGTGTATTTGTACTACCATACTTGTGAGGGCCAAATGTCCCCATAAGTAATAGTACAATTTGAGAAATACACATTACATACGCCAGAGAAATGTCTGTTTCTATGGTTATAGGTGTACGATTGGGGGAAATATTCAGTTTGGTGTTATAGGGTTAGGATATGGATTTTAAGTTTAGGGGTTGTAGGGTTAGAGTTACAGAATTGATTAAATACTACTGTTGGTCTATAAAGCTTTAGATGGTTTATAAATGGATATCATGAACCATCCAGAGCTCTCAGGTCATCTGGGATAAAGGTCTGCTTTCTGACCATACAACCACAAATAAAGGTGGGGAGAAACCATAGATATAGAAACCTAGATACCTCATTGGCCTCTGCAGTTCGTTGGAGCGACTGGTATCGCGGTCGCCATTTTAGAGTAGGCAAGCTACCATTCAAAGTGACTACTGGCCAATCACAGCGCGTAGACTACTGGCCAATCACAACGCGTCTAACTGACTTTTGCTGCACGGCTGCCTCTTACGAAAAGACCCGCGCCCCCACCTGCCTCTGATTGGCCTACTGAACGCCCCCTTCTGTGACACACGCGGAAGCTTGCCTACTCTAAAATGGCGCCCGAGATACCAATGCGATCAGAGCCGAAGGAGGCGTCTACCTTTAGATGTCTATGGGGGAAACAGCATTTCGTTTTTATGCTCCATATATCTGGAACAAACTCCCACAACTCCCTCTTATTTATTTTAAAGAACACAACTAAAGACCTTTCTGTTTGCCACTGCCTTTGATGGAGTTATTTTTCTTTTCTCTTCTGCACTGTAACCGTATCTATTCTTTTTTTTACTCCTTTTCTTTTATGCATCCTAATGTCATTTTATAATTTGTCAGAACTAAAAGAACCGGGGTTACATACGTAACCTCTAGTTTCCTTTGCTTGGTGTTCTGCGTAAAGCACAACGATTTGCCTTGTTGTTGAAAATATACAATAAAAATAAAACTGCCAATTGCCTTGCAGTATACAGTATACCTCATTTAAATGTAGTTGTGCGCGTACAATAATAATAATAATGTGTGTATAATAATAACACATTTAGAGTTTATAGAATTTAGAATGTATAACTGTGGAACAGTATCCCCAGAGCTGGTAGGAATGTCTGTCTAAAGATGCGTATTATTCCAAAAGGACACAAATTCAGCATCAGTGTTCATGCACCGAAAATAGCTGATCTACAAGTTCACAAGCTTGAAGATGTTGTAGCTTTCCTGCTTTAGGGGTTAGGGTTTAAAATGACCCCCCACCCCCAATCCCCCCCAAAAACGTCATTCTTAAAATCACCCTCCTAACTTGTCCTCACAAGTATAGCAATACAAACGTGTGTGTGTGTGTGTGTGTGTGTGTGTGTGTGTGTGTGTGTGTGTGTGTGTGTGTGTGTGTGTGTGTGTGTGTGTGTGTGTGTGTGTGTACAGTATGCTAGCGATCCTTCTGCAGCAATATGGCTGCCACTGACAGCTGTGGCAGTTCCAGTTATTGAGTCGATGGGTAATTGGTCTCATAGGAGCTACATAAGGGAGCACGTCTTTGTGCAAGTGTGTGTGCGTGTGTGTGTGTGTATCGGTATAGTGTGTGCGCACAACCACACACACACACACACACACACACACACACACACACACACACACACAGTGAAATCCTCAGTGTTAATTGAACTCTGAGTGTGTAAAAATGGACCCATGGATATTCTTTTTTTCGACTCTCATAGATAAAACAACACTGATGATTTTACTGTGTGTGTGTGTGTGTGTGTGTGTGTGTGTGTGTGTGTGTGTGTGTGTGTGTGTGTGTGTGTGTGTGTGTGTGCGTGTGCGTGTGTTTGCGTGTGCGTGTGGAGCACAGGAGGAGGCAGATAGTAGAGAGTGTGAATGGGGAGGTGAAACAATAACATTGTATCACAATGCCTTTACATGCTTGTATATGCGTGTGTGCGTATGTGCGTGCGTGTGTGTGTGTGCGTGTGTGCGTGCGTGTGTGCGTGCGTGCGTGCGGTCGTGCGTGCGGCTGTGCGTGCGGTCGTGCGTGCACATACACCACGAGGCACCAGGAATAGGAAGAAGAAGCAGCAGCTTGGAGAGAACACCCAAGAGGACATGATCTCCATCATGACAAATGGCTGACAAAATGGTAAACACTTTCTACCCGGGAGTGCTGAGGACTTTCAGCGTTTGGTGGGAAATGGCCGCCGTTCCCTCTTTGCAGTCGCATCGTCGCAACACCAATCACATCACATTTGTCCCATGAAGTCACAATAGTACGCTTGGGGAGTGAGTCTTTGACTTTTGAATTGATAAAACATATGGAAAATTACATAAATTGTCACACCATTATCAGAAGGATAAAACGCGTGCTGCATGATGTGATGTGTATTTGGCACTTAAGTCCACGCACCCAAAAGGTGCCAAAAGTGTCCTTGTGCGTGTCAGCCCAAGCACCCATATAGGTGCAAGGAAATGTTGAGAGTATGTCGAGAGTGCCGTAACTCTCTCTTTTGAGAGAGTTCTGTCAACCCAATTAAAACCGGGAACGCATCTGTGTAACCACTTAAACCATTATTTTATACTTTGGCTATTCAAAAATAGCAGATATACAAGCTCATAGCGCGGCACCGAGTGCCGCGCTATGAGCTTGTATATCTGCTATTTTTGAACATTTGTGAAAATGTGTCTAAATCTTTGACATATTTTTAAAGCTAACATTTTTAACTCAAATCTTTGCTTCTGGGGGTCCCTGGAACAAAATATTTTCGTCGGCAGCCAAATAAATATACTTTTGGGGGTCCTTGACCTGAAAAAGTTTGAAAAACCACCGATATAGTAACATACGTTTTTTTCAGAAAACTGTTAGGACTTAGAAGACATTTTGTAGAATCGGAACCTCAGGCCTTAACGGGTTAATTGTGTAATCAAGCACGAGACACTTTTTAGTCGCCTCTAAAATGTCAGCATCTGGCCTCTGGCGTTCAACTTGTGTTGGGGGGGGGGGGAACGTGAGACGCATTATTACATCAGTGTCAACGACGCAGTGACACGGCAGTATAACCAATTGTCTCATTTGAAGCTAATTAAATTCTGTTATTAAATTACCCGGATTATGCGAGAACGAGGGCAGCGAGAAGGTGTGACCGCGCAACGCAACAAGCTACTCCATGACACTTTGCCATGAGCAACTGATTACATGTACGGTATACAGTGATGGAAGAAGTACTCACATAGTTTTTACTTAAAGGTATAGGTTAACACATTGACTGCCAGCATTAAAACATCGTTTTTCATCCCATGCCAATCCCCATGCCAATGTTTTTTTATCTTATATTGAAGATCCACAGAGACCTACGGGCAGGCAATGTGTTAAGTGATATGTTTCTGTTAAAATAAATTAAATTGCTTTATATTCTGGCAGTACTCATTGCTATAGAGCAGTGGATTTCAACCCGTTTCATATCAAGGTCCATTATTTATTCTGCATTTGAGCCACGGAACCACCATTTCATGAGATTTAGACTCTCAGACACAAAACGTAGAATATTTTGTTATCGTTGGATACAATTTTGTGCGGTGTTGACGTTGGTACCAATAGGAGAGATAACAGGCAAAAACAACAATTCTTCTACATTCTCTAATTGTGTTACTTCTTATAAATTAAGTATTATGCAGATGTTTAACAATAATTTAACTCTTGAGAGCGTAAAATGAAACGGGTCCATTTGGTTTCATTTTACGCTCTAATAAGGGTCCATTTGGTTAACAACTCTCCATCATTTAGCTGGGGACCACCTGGAAACACCCCAAAGACCACTGGTGGTCCCCGGCTCACTGGTTCAGAACCCCTGCTATAGAGTGTTTGTTCAGTAACATGGTCTCACCGTCCCTCCAGATCTTGGTTAAACAAAAAAATGCATGTTCAGGTGGGGATAGCAATTTTATCCAATCAGGAGAGAGAACTCAACAGGATAAACGTGTGAATGTGGAGGTGCTGATGACACAAATAAATTAGCAGACACAATTGCAACTGGAACACTATCAAATTGAGGCTAAATGGGTACTCTCTGCTGATTGGCTGAAGATTTGCCACCCACCTGAACATTTATTTTCTGTTTATCAAAGAGCTGGAGGGACGCAGAGACCCCTGTTACTGTACAAACACTCTATAGCAATGATTACTATCAGAATATACTAGTTCTTCAACCCTTTAATAAAAAAAAACACCATGTAGACATACTTTACTTACAAGTGAAAGTTTGGTATTCAAAATTAACTTGAGTAAAAGTACAAAAGTAATGGTATAAAAATGTACTTAAAGTACTAAAAGTTAAAGTACCGGTAGTCAATATGCAGAATGTGCCATTTCACACGTTTCATATTTTTTGGTTGTTGAAAAGAGCAGATCTACAAGCTCACAACGTGTCGCGGAAAAACACTACTCCGACATGCTGTAGGGCCTGCTAGCTTGCATAAAAAGGGCTGTGGCGTCATTGCCCGTTTTTTTTTTTTGTCCCCTGAAAGGAAAAAAGTTAATAATCTGGAACAGTTTTAGTTGTCTGCATGTAGCCAAACTGGTTCTCAACACTGGGTTTGGGGACCACTTTGAGGTCCAAATGGACCGTTGTAGGTATGTAACTCTTAAATAGTCTCTGTCGGGTAGAAACCTCACATCGAGCTTGTAGATCTGCAACTTTTGATGCTTTTGTGTGACGCTGTAGTGTGATCAAGTTGGGCATTAATTTACGAAAAAAACACAAAAAAGTTGAAATGTACGAATGGAACCAAGTAAGGGTCAATTTGGTTTCAGTCCATTTGCGGGTTCATTTGCATTCGTACACTCTCCGAGTTAAATTAATACTGAGACTGGGGTTCCAGTATAGTTAAATTGAGTGATTCTTAAAGACGGGGTGCCGTGATTTTCAGTGATTCCCCCTCCCCCCCCTAAAACATAATCATCAGGTATTATGGTTATACTAAGAGGAAGATTTGTTTCAAAAAATGTGTACAGAAATTGTTAAAATTATGTTTTTATGTTGACACGCCTCCAGTTCATTAAGTATACCTGGTTCTCACCTTAGCACCTCCTCCACCACCTTAGCACCACCCACCTGTCCTAGTCCCTCCTCCTCCTCATGCCCACACCTGTTGTGTTATGATAATGAGGGGGAGGGTATATTTTTACTATGTCACTAAAGGGCTGTTTTTCCATTGGCACGTTTGACCCTCAAAGTTTCAGCCTCCAGGTAGAAACTCAAAATAATCAGAGAAGACATAAAACACCATAAATAGACACATGCAAAACAGACAAAGTGCAAAACCATGGCACCACCTCTTTAACATTTTTAATTTCAAAGGACCCCAGTTTGATATATATCAGGCCACACCGAATCTGACGTTGAAGAAACTGTGATATAATGTACATGCACTGGGGACACACTGACTTTACAGCCTTTGTGAGAACCACTGTGTTTGATATTATGCATCCAGAGTAATCACATTATGAGCACATTCCAATCGCATAAAAGCCAATCACGCAGACCACGACGTGCAGAGGTGGTCCGACATGCTAATGTCATGTTAATAACTATGTGCAAATAGATGCAGTGCTGGATCCATGTAACACAGCTATAGCTACGCGTGTGTAGACGTGCATGCAAAGTGAAGTGGTGACGATGAACGCTTTGAATATTAACAAAAGTAGCTGGGTATACGGGCAGCGGGTGGCAGTGGCGCAGGAGGTAAAGAGAGAGCGGCCGCTTAGGGGAAATGGAAGGTTCCCTGGTTCGATCCCCCCCTGGGGTGGGTTACTGTCGAAGTGTCCTTGAGCAAGACACTGAACACTAGAGGTGTAACGATATAGTAACTGCATCGAAAAATCGTTTTGAATTTTCAACGATCTACTATATCGATATGCAAACAGCTAAATATCGTATCGTTTGACTTTGTATCGTATCGAATCGTTCTGCAATGCAAATAATCGTATCGAATCGTTCTGCAATGCAAATAATCAATTATATCAATACTAAGTACTTTTAAGAAGAAAAAAAGAGAAAGAGGGGTTTATATCCAGTATCCAGGTATTTATTTTTCACACAGAATGTTTGGGTAAATAAATAGTTACTATATCGATTTTAAATCATTGAATCGAATCGTATCGTTCTAAATTAACCTGTCCTGTATCGTTCATGTATCGTATCGACTAAATCACTGAATCGAAACGTATCGTATCGTTCTAAATTAACCTGTATCGTTCATGTATCGTATCGACAACCAAGTATCGTGATACGTATCGAATCGTTGTTAAAACGTATCGTTACACCCCTACTGAACACCTATCGTGTGTGAATGTGTGTGTCAATGGGTGAACGTAATGCACACAGTCAAGCCGATCTGCTCAGAACGCGTTGCATGATTTTGTCATCATGTGCTGTGAGCTTTTAGATAGGCTATTTTCACAAATTTCTAAGGTTTTTCAGTTATGAATCGGTTATTTTATTAACCCATCAAGACCTGAGGCCGATTCTATAAATGTCTTCTAAATCCTAACAGTCTAACAGTCCGAAAAATCTGTGGTTCTCAAACTTCTTCATGTCAAGGACCCCCAAAATTATTTTGTTTTTGGCCGCGGACCCACATCTCCAAATATTTTGTTCCAGGGACCCCCAGAAGCAAAGATTTTAGTTTTTTTTTACTTAAAAAAATATACATATTGAAATATTTTCTTTAATATATTGCGCCTGATGCCATGACGACACATTGAGGTTAGACAACATGGGTCTAACACGGAGTGACGCGCTATGAGCTTGTATATCTGCTATATATATATTTTTTAATCGTGACACACACAGTCATAATATATAGCTAAAATCTACAAATGACACAGATGCTTTCCCGGATTGACAATCGATTCTAGTAATTGGTTTCATTAACTGTTGCTCCCCTGGTTATCAGTGTGATCTCGTGCGCGGTGGCTGTTGCCTTTCTAAAGGATCCAGCCTTTGAAATTGGATGAAGCAAGAAGTGGCGGTTTATCTGATCTGTATGCCGAGTGGGACGGAGGAATCTCATTTCAGCATGTTTACTGGAGATGCATTTAAATAGCAGGTGTAAATTAACACATTTACGCCTGATATTAAACCATTCGATCCGGGAACGCGTCTCTTGTCAATTTAGATTTCTTTAGCTATTCAAAAATAGCAGATCTACAAGCTCATAGCGCGGCACCCGCGCTATGAGCTTGTAGATCTGCTTTTTTTTTTATCGAGAAAATGTGTGCAAATCTTTGAGTATCTCTTTTTTAAAGCGAACATTTGTAGCTCAAATCTTTGCTTCAGGGGATTCCACAAATGTCTTCTAAAACAGTTTTTTGAAAAAATGTTCGCTTTAAAAAATATATATTCAAAGTTTTCAAAAATAGCAGATCTACAAGCTCATACGGTAGCGCTATGAGCTTGTAGATCTGCTATTTTTTTAATAGCCAAAGTATAAGATAATGGTTGAAGTGGTTACACAGATGTGTTCCCGGTTTTTAATGGGTTAATGTGCAACTCGGGTTATTATCAGATGGCAATCTGACCGCGCCTGTTCACATTAAAGTCAAGGTGTTCACAGTACATTTACTCAAGTACTGTGCCAGAGTACAATTTTGAGGTACTTTCACTGAGCTAGTATCATTCGTCTATATCAAAATTGGCTAATGGGAGGGACCACGTCATCACGCTCATTGCCTCGATCTCCAGGCATTTATTTTCCTTAGTGTTTTGCTCAAAAAATAAGAGCCTGGATCAAGCTGTTGAAATTCCTGGCATAGGAAGTGGGAGTCAACCTTTCATTTCCCCAACCAATCAGAGTGCAGTGGGCGTCGCTCCAAATGTTGTGACGTCAGGGCTCTCAATGCTGCACATTGGGGGAGGAGGAGGGATGCGGAGGAGGGATGCGGAGGAGGGATGCGGAGTAGGGCGGGCGCACAGATCGGTGAACCAATGGGAGCCCACGGAAGATTTCGAATCCGGCCCTCTATGCCAGATATCAGACGCGCTGGGGCAGGCTATCACGCTAGTGATACAAGGACTCCCAATGAAGCTACGCCCAAATATGGATGGAGTGTGTTGTCTAACCTCTCAATGTGTCGTCAAGGCATCAGACGCAAACAGCTTTAACTTTTTACAAAATAACTGTCAAAACAATGTTAATCGGTGGTATAGGACTCCAAAACTGGGACCGGCATTGGATCCGAAGGAAACTGTCATTTTGAACCTCGTAAACATTGTTAATTGGAGCTTAAATACACGAGCATCTGTAAAAACAAGGGTTTCATTTGAACGTACATTCACAGGTCCTACAGTGCAAAATCTACAGTGTTATTTAAACTCTGAGAGTGTACACATTGAATCAAATGGACCCTAATACATGTGTAACTCTGAGTGTACAAATGGAAGCAAATGGACCCTAATACATGTATAACTCTGAGAGTGTACAAATGGAAGCAAATGGACATTGATACATGGTATAACTCTGAGAGTGTACAGCATGGAACCCAAAGAACCCTTTAGAGGTCCTGTGGGTTCCATGTTGTACACTCCCAGAGTTAAAAGAACACTCAGGATTGTTAGTGTTGTAGACGTTGAATCATGAGCGGTTGAGAAAGACAGCTGGTCCAATCAATGGGAGGGTGAGCGGGTCAGCTGTACCAGGGTAAACACGCAAATCACTCACACACACACACAAACACACTCGGTCTGGACGCATTCCAACCGGCTGTACCTCCACCAGGTGTGTGTGTGTGTGTGTGTGTGTGTGTGTGTGTGTGTGTGTGTGTGTGTGTGTGTGTGTGTGTGTGTGTGTGTGTGTGTGTGTGTGTGTGTGTGTGTGTGCGCGCACTGATGGAAGTACTTTTTTACTTAAAGGGATACTTCACTTCCGGGCCGCCGACACATTTAAAAAAAATATTAAAAATAAATGAAAAAAGTTATGGAAAATTCATGGCCCCCTCACGCATTAGAGTGTCCTACTAATGTGTGAGGGGGCCATGAATTTTCCATAACTTTTTTCATTTATTTTTAATATTTTTTTTAAATGTGTCCCCGGCCCGAAAGTGAAGTATCCCTTTAAGTATAACCACAAAAGGCCCATAAAACATTCGATTCAGTGAAAAAGATTATATAAATATTGAATGATATTATATACTATATTTAATAAATACTCCTTGTTTAGCGGTTTTCACATTTTTTTTGACAAAATCAAATGTTTTATGGTCATGATTCACCAGGACCCTGGATGGCTTGATTCTAGGCTCAAAATAATATATATAAATATTTTTGGAAATCTCTATGGGAAAAGTGAATTTGAGTGGAACCACAAAATGGCCGCCACTGCTATGCCCTATAGAGCACAAGCATGGTGTAATATTTGCTTTGGTTTGAAAATAATTGTATCAATAATACAATGTAACATTTTTCATGTATGTGATGCTACTACTGTAAAAAAAAACAGTAAAAAAAAACAACAACAATATTTGCGAGAAGGAAGTATCGCGATATATCTCAATATCGATATTTTGGCACACCCATAGTGTACGCACACTTGTATTACTACACTTGTGAGGGCCGAATGTCCCCACAAGTATAGCAGAATGTGAGAAAGAAAAAGTGAGAAAACATTGTGAGGTGAGATTTTCCGGGTCCTTGCAAGACAAAATGGTTGTTTTAAAGGCTTATACAACTAGGAGGAGAGGGTTTAGTGTTAGGATTAGACATTTAGAGGTTAGGTTTAGGGGTTTGCAGTTGGAGTTGTGTCTAATTTATACTTAGTTACGCACTGGTGTCGCACACCAAACAACTGGCAGATCTAAACGCTCACAATGTGTTGCAACGCGATGCGTTGTGAGTTTGTAGACTAGCTATGTTTTGGGTCTAGGTGGCTCATAGGTCTATGGTTAAAAATGGCAAAAAAACAATACTGCATTCATAAAACCACTGTTCTGAAATGTTGATGTTCTCACAAGGATAGTAATACAAATGTGCACGTGTGTGTGTTCTGCAGTGGTGGAAAAAGTACTAAAATGTTTTACTTAAGTAAAAGTATCAATACCACAATGTAGAAATACTCTGTTACAAGTAAAAGTCCGGGAATCCAAATTCACTTGAATAAAAGTACAAAAGTATTGGTATCAAAATGTACTTAAAGTACAAAAAGTAGAAAGTACTCATTGAGCAGAAGGTCCCATTTCACAAGTTTTCAAATGTATAAAGATCTTTTGAAAATAGCCGATCTACAAGCTCACAATGCGTCACATCGCGACGCATTGTGAGCTTGTAGATCGGCTATTTTCAAATGGCCGAAATGTATGTAGGGCTGAAGTGGTTAGTGTATGTGTTGTAATAATAATCAAGATCTACAAAGTAACTAAAGTTTTCAAATAAATGTAGTGGAGTAAAAGAAAAATATTGGATCCGCGATGTAGTGGAGTAGAAGTAAAAGTATTGGAAATTGGAAATACTCAATTAAAGTACAAATACCTAAAAGTGTACTTAGTTACTTTCCACCACTGGTGTTCTGTGTGTGCACGTCTCCATATCCGCAGAGAGATGTGAACGCGTGCCCACACAGATGCCTGCAATGTGTGAGTGCATATGTGCGTGGATGTGATGCGTCTGTGTGTATAGGAGTATCTTGTCCGTCAGTGCATGTGCATATGTGCGTGGATGCGTATATATTGCCTGATTTATACTTGGTTTGCGTGCCAGCACCAAAAAGTTCACAACGCATTGCGATGCAGAAACCTCACATCTCCATACTTTTTGAGTTTTTTTTTATTTATTTATTTATTTTTTTGTAAATGAATGCACTACTTTGTCGTACAGTACAAAGTGTGTCTCCCAAAGGCAGTGAAAATAGCTGATCTACAAGCTCACAGCGCGTCGCATCGCAACGCGTTGTGAGCTTGTAGATCGGCTATTTTCAAATAGCCTATATGAAATAGGGCTTGGTTATTAGTGGTTAATGTACTGTATGTTTCATAATGTCATAATTTATATCTGAAAAGTAACTAGTAACTAAAGTTTTCAAAATCATTGTAGTGGAGTAAAAGTACAATCTTTGCCTCTGAGATGTAGTGGAGTAGAAGTAAAAGTACTGGACATTGGAAATACTCCAGTAAAGTAAAAAATACCTCAAAATGTTACTTAACACATTGGGTGCCAGAGGTTTATTAAAATATTATACTTTGAGTGCCAGGACTTTTTAAACATTTTGAACCTTTTTCAAGTAGTCACAAAATATTTTCAGTGATCACCGTCCTCACGGTGATCCCCTCATTACACACATACAGGTCTCGTACAATCGGGGGGAAAAAAATTAAAACATTTGGAAATCCATTCCATAGTTGCAGCCAGTTGAAAATAGTTAAATTAACATTGTAAAAAAAAAAAGTGCACAGGAGCCGAGATACAGGTTTTTGAAGTCATAAGTTAACCAGGAGGTGGATTGGAGTCTAAATGTTGTAGGAGTGATATTTCCTGTTGCTGTGAAGGAAAAAAAAAAAAACCGTATATATACGGTTTTGGCACTCAACGTTAGTATGCGCAAAACCGTATATATACGGTTTTGGCACCCAATGTGTTAAGTACAGTACTTAAGTAAATGTACTTAGTTACTTTCCACCACTGCAGGTGACTAAATAATAATACTACACTGCATCCATTGGAAAACAGGTTATTTTTTTCATTGTTTTGGCATTAACCGAGTAACATGGACATGGGTTTCTGTCCAGACAGTACGACGACACTTTGTGTGTGTGTGGATGCGTGTCAGGGTCTGTGCACGTACGTCTGCTACTGGTGGTGTGTGTGTGAATATGAGAGTCTGGCCCGAGATAAAGGGACAACAGCAGTATTAGACTTAAGCTTCTGCCAGCTTTGCTCTCACTCACTCATCTGCTATCTGAGTCCCTCTCAAGTCCTTTGGAGAGAGCTCAAACGCGCGCACACATACACTCACACACACATCAAAGACTGCTGCAGGAAAACGTGGTCCTTTTATTGTACCAGTTGTACATTGAAGCATGTTTTGAAGGTGCTTGAAAACATTCCATGTCTTTCAATGACAATGCATCCTCTAAACCAACTGCCAACATGCCCATACCTTACCAGAAGACATTCACACTCAAAAACAAACTGAAATCTGAAACAGATACACTGTACTTCATCGTTGCATGATAATAATAACAATAATTATTATTATCATTATCATGTTATATCATATTATCATCATTATTTATATTATTTATATTTGTAACATGTGCAGTACCGAACAGATTTTGTGTCAGAGACCCCCCATAAGAGAATCTGTCTTAAAATCTGTCTTAAAATCTTTCACACAATCCTTCCAAGAATTTCTTAATTTCAATTTAAAAAAAATTCAATTTCTAGATCGGGGTGCCGATAACTGAGTGGTTATAAGGTGCGTACCACAGGCTCTGGTGCCTGCCAGGCAGTGAGTCCCTGGTTTGATTCCCGATTCCCGGGCCCCGAGCAATACAGCATCACAATTTTAACCACTTCATGTTATATACAGTTTTATGAGGTTTACATCCAACAGAGACGTTTTCATAGCCTGGTAAACCCTCCCTCCGGAAATCTCAATTCCATTTCATTTCAGGAGTGAGTCTGGCCTGATCCGCCTGTCTGCAATATTGGCTGTGCTGGAGTTGGGCGGGAGTAATACCGTTGACTGACAACCCCTTCAGCCAATGATAATTTTTCCCCTTCAGCCAATCAGCAGTTCACCAGTCTTAATGTGACGCGACGGGACTTTTGAGACAGCCATACCCAAAATGGGTTGCCTTTTTCGGGTACAATGGTGTCACTGCCCGCCCCTACCGGTTCTCTAATTATTATTTTTTAAATAGGCTTTGTCATGATTAATTGACCACATATATGAAGTTAAACAACTAAATTCTATCCAAACGATATCTTATAAGTAAATTCCGTGCCTCAAAATAGAAGTTAGAGAGCTTTTTGAAGTAAAAAAATAGCGGAGAATTGGCCGCACAAGAAAAAGATGGCTGCCGTTTGTGTTTTGGGCTCACTCGAACTCGCCACCTGATTGGCCAACGTAAGCTGTCAATCACAGAACAATGAGCGACGACGCTGATAGGCGCGGCCGTTTGGCATACACAGCCAATATTGCAGAGAGGCGGTTCATGCCAGACTCACTCCAGGAATCAAATAGAAATGAGATTTCCGGAGGGAGGGTTTACCAGGCTAACGTTTTCATACCTTTTCAAAAAATTAAAAAATTAAAAAACACAGACAAACACCCACTTTAAGATCTTTTACATCTGCTATTTTTCTTTTAAGTATTGGACATTTTTGAATAATCATGATTATTTTGAAAACAAAAAGGTTCTGGGGGTCCCCGGCGCAAAACATTTTCAGATGGGGGGTCCGGGGGCCAAATACATTTCAATTTAGGGGTCCTTGACATGCAAAAGTTTGAGAACCACTGATCTAGGGGGTTCTAAAAATTGCAGATCTACAAGCTCACAATCTTTCTGTCTGTGTGAATCTGTTCTGAGGATTTGACAGTGCAGGGGGGCACTGGGTATATTATATATATATATATATATATATATATATATATATATATATATATATATATATATATAGTGTACTACTACTATCAAACAAATCAGCTATCCTGCAGGACTAGATGCTACCAAGGAACGGGGAAAAAGCATTAAAATAAATAAGCCTTCAAGTGGATCGATGATATCAAGCCTTTTTTTGCAGGTAATATAAATGTAAAATACTTCTTGCACATCATGTAGGGAATATTTTTGTTAAGATCATTCTTTGCATATCTTGACATTTTGATAGAAATGAAAAGATCACATAACACAAATAACCCATTCAAACCGGGAAAGCATCCATGTAATGTTTTGATTTTAGCGTTGGCTATTGAAAAAAATAGCAGATATACAAGCTCACAGCGTGTCACTTTGTGCCATGCTGCGAGCTTGTACATCTGCTATTTTTGAATAGTTTTGAAAAATAGTGGGGTTTTTTTAAACACAAAGTTAACGTAGCATTACAATCATTTTAACCAGTTCATCCATTTATACGTTGGCGACTGTAGCAGATTTTTTTTTTAGATAACCATTATTTTATACTTTGGCTATTCAAAAACAGCAGATCTGCTATTTTTGAAAAAATCGTGAAAAATATGTGCAAATCTTTGAATATATGTTTATGTTTCTAAAGCGAAACTTTTTAACTCAAATCTTTTTTGAGCTGCCATTTGATCATCTATTTTCCGGGAACGCATCTGTGTGTGCTTGTAGATCAGCTATTTTTGAAAATTCTTAGAAAATTCTTGAAAGAACTGCTGGTTCAAAAAGGCATTTATAGAATCGTCCTCAGGTCTCAATGGGATAAAGCGTGCGGTGGCGCGCGCACATCGGGACACACGGCTATACCCACCGCTCCAGAGAGGCTCTGATAAAAGCCCATGAGCTTCTTCCCTCTCATTGTGTTTGGGGTTCGACGATGGATCTCATTCCAGATACTAGGACGGTTACAGAACACATCCGGCCTCATCCAGCTTATCCCACTAAGACCTGGAACGCATCTGTGTCATTTTTTGATTTGAGCTAAAAAGCATTATTTTACACTTTGGCTATTCAAAAATAGCAGATCTACAAGCTCGTAGCGCGGCGCCGAGTGCATTTTTTAACTCAAATCTTTGCTTCTGGGGGGTCCCCGGAACTAAATATTATGAGATGGGGGTCCGCGGCGAAATTCATATATTTGGGGGTCCTTGACATGAAAAAGTTTGAGCACCACTGACATAGAAACATACGTTTTTCAGAATACTGTTGGGATTTAGAAGACATTTTGTAGAATCGGCTTCAGGTCTTAATGGCTTATAGCTGGCCGTGTCACATCAAACAAGCGCTGCACATGGAAGCGTTTGATGTGGGAGTCCATTGGCTGGTCGGTGATGAGCCACCAACGAACGGGCAGCAAAAAGCTTTGGCTCTGGACGCTGGACCGAACCGAAGGCCTGGCAACGCGATACGGACGCAACAGCAACAACACACAAACCACCACCACCACTGCTACAAGCTGGACCGGGCCTTCCACTGGCTCTGTGTGTGCGTGTGCGTGTGCGTGTGTGTGTGCGCGTGTGTGTAGGGGGAGATGACAAAGAGCCAGGCAGAGAGAGCAGGTGAGAGAATGAGAAAGGCAGACATATTGGGATGGTGTGAGTGTTAGAGGGAGGTAGAGAGAGAGAGGTAGAGAGGCAGAGAGAGAGGGAGAGGGGGAGAGATAGAGAGGTATAAGATGGAGAGAGTGAGAGAGAGGGGGGGGAGCGGCAGCATACAGATAGACGCTGCCACATCAAAGGGCTCTGGAGCGATGCAAACAGAAAGCAGCAGTGACTCTGCCAAAAGACAGCTGATAACACTGTCGACTGACTGTGTGTGTGTGTGTGTGTGTGTGTGTGTGTGTGTGTGTGTGTGTGTGTGTGTGTGTGTGTGTGTGTGTGTGTGTGTGTGTGTGTGTGTGTGTGTGTGTGTGTGTGTGATTTCTGTCTCCATGAATCTGTTAATATTATGTTTTTTTTCCCCGTTTGTTTGTTTGCTGTTTTTCGGGTAGGGTGGTACGATGGGGCCGATGTGGGCGCCATTCAGTTGTCAGCACGCCGGCTTCCCCGTGCCAATGGCTTTTTCAGTTATTTATGCAGGTGTGCGAGCGTGTGTGCGTGTGAGCTTGTGCGCGCGCGCGCTGATCCACACACAGCAATCTCTCACACCTGAGGCCAGCCAGGCACAAAAAGATGTGCTGCATGATCTCATCACAAACATGGGACTTTCTGTTGGGACTCTCTAGCTGCTGGCACTGCTCTGCCTCTGCTGTGATGATTTGGTTTCCGAGGCGGACCTTTTGCCCGCTCACATTGTCACATGCAAATTGATCAGTGTAATGACATTTAGCGCACGGCTACGTTATCCACCAGAGACAAAACAACAACAACAACAGCAGCAACGACGACGATGAGGGTCAGGCAGATGTTCAGGAGACAAGTTTTCATTCTATTATGATTTGATTCACAAAATGTAGACGAGGTCCAGTCCAGTCACATGCATGTAATAGGTCAGTACACCTCGTGTATATCGGTCGCTGTGGCTAGTGGTGTGAAGTAACTAAGTACATTTACTCAAGTACTGTACTTAAGTACAAGTTTGAGGTATTTTTTACTTTACTGGAGTATTTCCCATGTGCGATACTTTTGCTTCTACTCCACTACATCTCAGAGGCAAATATTGTACTTTTACTCCACTACAATTATTTGAAAACTTGAGTTACTAGTTACTTTGCAGATATAGATTGTTATATTATAAAACATACATTAACCACCTATTTTATACCTACAGTATAGGCTATTTGAAAATAGCCGATCTACAAGCTCACAACGTGTCGCAATGCGACACGTTGTGAGCTTGTAGATCTGCTATTTTCAAACAGTTTAGTACTTTTACTTTTGGTACTTTAACACATTCCATGCCAGACGTTAATCTCATAATGTACTCACCAGTGCCAACGTGTTATTGTTGTTTTTTTGTTTTTTTCACGTCGCCATAGACCTTGTTAAAATCCTTAAGATTGAGCTGTGCACGGTCTGTTTACATCGCCCAGATCTCCCTGCGTCTACCAGAAAAAAACACGTGTCAAACGGACCTCCATGGTTGTAGTTAGAGCGGATTAAGTTAAACAGTGATATGCGAGGAGAAAAAACTACAGGAAGAGAATTGAGTTTCAGTGTGCGCTTTAGAATGGGAGCCGACGTGATCGGCAAAACCGGATCCCAAATAATTCTGTTTCCGGTCTTCAAACCGGAACCGGAAATGGATCAAAAAATTCCGAAAGTGCACCTGGGGGGGGATCTACGCGAACCGGCGGTTCGCGTAGATCTACGCGATTGGCACGCTGCGGCTTTAAATAGGTTCGCGTAGATCTACGCGATTGGCATTCAATGTGTTAACGCCCTACTTAATTGTACTACAGCATCACACAAAAGCATTAAAAAGCGTTTTGAGCTTGTGGATCTGCTACTTTTGATGCTTTTGAATTTGAATCCTGTTTCCGCCGACAGCGGCGTTGTGAGCTTGTAGATCAGCTATTTTCACTCTTTTACTTTTCAAGTTAAAAGGAACGGTTTTGGACGTACAAGAATTCCACCCGACAGCGACGATATCCAAGGTTAAAGTGGTTAAAGAGAATGTAAGTGCATTAAGCGTGCAACAGTTAATCAAACCAATCGATTGTTAAACCTAATTGCTCATTTAATAAAATAATTGATTGATAATCGATCCCCATTTTTGGGCATGTCATTGGTGAAAAGCTTCAACGTGTTTATACAAAAAAAATAATAATAACAAGAGAGAAGTATGGACGGCATTGTCTTTTTCCGACGTTTTTGTCTGTTTTGGAAAGCCTAACCTTCCCGAAGAAAACGTTGGCCGTCATAAAGCAGTATGGACCGGCCTTAAGTCTCGATAGTAGCCAGAGATCTCGACAGTAGCCTGTACTCTAAATCCTATTCAAATCCTACAATCCTCCTGCAACTGTGTTCTACTGAAGCACAACTCATTTGGTCAACCACAAAATTGCTCATTGTCATTCCGTTGTTGCCTTTGCGCGTGCGTTCTAATCTCTTGGCTTAGTGTTGGTAAAGGCTCAGCTACAAACATACTGTGTGTGGAGACACAGACAGTCAGGAGGCAGCTCTGTATGCTGCTGCTCTGCTCTCTTGGGTATAAAACAGACAGTACGTGGTGGAAAAAAGTACTCAAATGTTTTATTTAAGTAAACGTATCAATACTGCAATGTAGAAGTATACTTTGTTACAAGTACAAGTCCAGAATTCAAAATGTACTCGAGTAAAAGTACAAAATAATTGGTTATCAAAATGTACTTAAAGTACCAAAAGTAAAAGTACTAAAATGTTTGAAAATAGCTGATCAACAAGCTCACAACGCGCCGCGATGCGACGCGTTGTGAGCTTGTAGATCGGCTATTTTCAAATAGCCTATAGGTATAAAATAGGGCTAAAGTGGTTAATGTATGTTTTATAATGTAATAATTTATATCTGCAAAGTAACTAGTAACTAAAGTTTTTAAATAATTGTAGTGGAGTAAAAGTACAATATTTGCCTCTGAGATGTAGCGGAGTAGAAGTAAAAGTATTGGAAATTAGAAAGACTCAAGTAAAGTACAAATACCTCAAAATTGTACTTAAGTAAATGTACTTAGTTACTTTCCACCACTGGTGTTGGTAAAGGCTCAACTAAAACCTACTGTGTGGAGGCAGCTCTGTATGCTTGCTCTGCTCTCCTGGGTATAAAACAGCCATGGTGCTCGCTCACAGCATGCAATTGTTCCTGTCGCTGTCCATCGGGCGGTGGTGCTGAACCACTCACCAATCGATGCATGTAGAGCAATGTGCTGTGTCTGCTGTGCTGTCCTTGGTTCGTCCACTCCATTTGGAAACTGGCAACCTGTTTTTTTTTTGTTGTTTTGTGTCCTTCAGAACAAGCGTTTGTCCCGTTGTGGCTTGATTGGCTCGATAAGTGACAATTTGTGTGTTTATGATGGAGATATCAGGATTCAGGATGAGAGCTGCCAATGTGTCTGTGTTTTTTATGCATCAGTGGTGTGCAGGCGCGGCCATAACGATCTGGAGGCCCGTTTCAAGAGTTAATATGAGGCCCTCCATATACAGCCAACCGTCTCCCCCACACACACACACACTTTCGATTAATCGATAAACTAATTAGACTATTTGCACTTGAATTGTTTTAGAAGTCTTCTAAAACAATTCACTCACATTAAATTAACAAAAATAATATTGTTTCGCCATTGTCATTACACGACTCACTTTATTTTAAAATAACCAGGTGATTAATTTAGATGAGCCCTGATTTAATCTGTTTACTCCGCATGATATTAGACTGTTTCTGACATGCACAAATAAACCAACAGTTTTATTAGAATATGATAAGCTACTCGCTTCTGTTCTGGCTGGTGTGGTAACACAATAGCGTTGTTCTAGGTGTTTATAAAAAATATTATGAACGTTCTAAAAAGCCAGAGATAGCCGCCCTGTGTGATGCATATGAATCTGTTACCCTACAGTTGTAAGTGCCCTAGTCCTCCTCCTTAGTCCCCCCCTGCTCCCCACCTTGTCACAACATGAGTCACCGTTGCCTTGCCGGAGCCTCTGCCAATGCTAAGCAGGATCTTAGCAGCGTTTGGCCCACCGGTGACCGGGCGACATGGTGTGACGTAAAGTCATCTAAACGCTCTCCCCCAGTTAGCTCGCCACTGTCAGAGTAAGTCACGTTCCCCGCGGCACTAATCCACTCGCAGCAGTGCGGCTCAGCGGGACTTGTTTGTATACCAGCTTATATAAAGGCCGCTAGCGGCATTAGCCCGGTGTCGAAGGCCGGGGGAAAACCTTCAGGTCAAGAAGATGCATTTTGGAGAAATCTCCTACAACAGTTTCAGGTTTTAGAGAAGCCAGTTATAAGGCTTACTTCAGGCACAAGAACTGAAACGTAGATTTAACCCATTAAGACCTGATGAGGCCGATTCTACAAAATGTCTTCTAAATCCTAACAGTTTTCTTTTGCAAAAATCTATGTTGCTACATCAGTGGTTCTCGAATGTTTTCATGTCAAGGACCCCCAAAATGATATGCATTTCCGCCGCTGACCCCCATATCAAAATAATTAGTTCAAGGGACCCCCCAGAAGCAAAGATTTGAGTAACAAATGTTCGCTTAAAAAACATATATATTCAAAGATTTGCAAACATTTTCAAGATTCTTCAAAAATAGCAGATCTACAAGCTCATAGCGCGGCACCGAGTGCCGCGCTATGAGCTTGTAGATCTGCTATTTTTGAAAAGCAGAAGAAAACTAAAAATGACACAGATGCGTTCCCGGTCTTAATGGGTTAAATAAAAGCCTTAATTGACTAAGTTGGGGCACATCAAATTAAATCACGCCGACCAAGTTTGGACCACACAGGGTGTTGTTCCTGGACGGCGGGAAATAGGATGTACAGTGTTTATGATTGTTCTGTGCAAAAGAAAGTTCTCCTGTGATTTCTGTGATGTTAAACGAGGTGAGTTCAATGGAGCTTAATTGCACTTTCACGTGGATGTGCACCTCCTCCGGGGGCCAGTATCCTCTCTACATGAAGAGTCAATCAAGGCTGATATCGTCTCTGTCGGGTGGAAACCTTGTATATCCAAAACTGTTACTTTTCAGGATTCAAATTCAAAAGTAGCTAAATTAGCAGATCTACAAGCGGATCTGCTACTTTTGATGCTTTTGTGTGACGCTGTAGTATGATCGAGTAGGGCGTTAATTTACGAGAAAACACAAGAAGTCAGAATATGGAGATTGGAGGTTTCTGCCCGACAGCACAATTTGCTAGGTTTTATATATAAAGAAAGGCATCACAATGGAGTGATTGGCCCCCTGGAAAAGACAAGTCGAGGTACAGCGGGCGTAAAAAGGACTGTCACCTCGTTACGATGACTTGAAGTGGCATGTGGCTTCGCCGGCGGATCGTCCGTGACCTCAGGCCACCCACGACTCCCGACGGCAGGGGGGTTAGGGAGATGATGCATCCAGAACCCCCCCCCCCCAGAACATATAGGTCAGACAAGTCACGCCTTGTCATCTTCAGGGAAATCCCCCTGTTCACATGTAAGCACTGAGTCCAGTTCGGTAAACAGATTACATTTCCTACTACAATGAATGAACAGTACAACAAGTGTATATGTATATGTACACTACACACACACACACACACACACACACACACACACGCACATGCACACGGTGAGATGGAGGCAGTGTAGTGAAGATTGAGGTGGGTTATAGGTCTGGTGGGGCAATCCTCAGCAAGCAACAGGTACATATAGTGGCAATTATTGGTTTTTAACTACTCATTAACAATTATTTTCTTCACCGTCTCAGCAGGGTTTCTTATTATTATTCCTTCCTTCCTAGCTCAACTCTACTGATCTGCAGTAAACCGTGTCCCATTAAAATTGCGTACCACTGTATGCACTTCTAAAAAAAACAAATTGCTATACCCAAAAGGTTTCTTAGCTGAATTCACCAGTGCAGTGCACATCAGGCGAAATAACATTATAGTGCGACAGCACTTTTTTAGCTCCGATACCTGATATATGTGAATCAATGTGGTTGTATCGAGTATCGAACGGACAGCAACAAAGGAGACGCTTCACCACGTTGCCCGCTGGTCGCGGTCATGGCCGGATACAGTTTACTTTGACCAGCTGCTACAGTGCAGTTCTGAGACCAGATGTAGCCAAGCTAAAACGTCATAATACTGCGCTAGTTCACGCCCGTTGCCCGACCTCGGCGAGTCCTACAAATGTACCGTTTTTTGACCCGCCTCGCTTAGAATGACCGGCCTTGCAGTTGGACATAAAAAAAAGGAGCTGAAATACATGTATTTTTCTTTTTTCTCCCTCTCACTGCAGGGATTACAGGCATTGAGCCTGAGAGGGCCGTAAGGAACGAACGGAGAAAGCGAGTGCTGACGCGTGCCTTTCACGCGTCTTTACATAATTAAGGGGGTCGATGTTACTAGCTATGTTATAGCAAGATGTACAAGCCCCCCACACGAGCAGTGTGCGACGCTATGTGGACTTGTAGATCGGATGTTTTCGTTTTTTGCGCGACCCCCGTGGCGCAACAGAGCATAAATCCGGCTTTAGCGGCGATGATGAGTGATCAGGACTTCTTCTTTAGTGGTTGTGAACGAGGCTCTGTGGGTCCCTGGGCTTTGGTCGCTACAAAACTCCCCGCGTCAGCAAGTCCTTCTTTTTTTACTAGCTCGCTCCGCTATCTCTCTCTCACTCTCTCCACCCCGGTGTCATAGAGAGACCCCCCCCCCCCCCCCATCCCTCTTTCATTCACTTTCTCTTAACCCCTTAAGACCGGGAACGCATCTGTGTCATTTTTTGATTTCTTTGGCTATTCAAAAATAACAGATATACAAGCTCATAGCGCGGCACTATATCTGGTATTTTTTGAAAAATCGTGAAACTTTGTGCAAATCTTTGAATATATATATGTTTAAAGCGAACATTCTTACTCAAATATTTGCTATACATACAAGTAAGACGCGCGAACACTGGAAGCGAACGCAGCTTGAAAATATTGTGTATTTACGGACTTGTGATCCGTGTTATTTCACCGTGATAGGGAGAGAACATTGACATTGTGTGTGTGTGTGTGTGTGTGTGTGTGTGTGTGTGTGTGTGTGTGTGTGTGTGTGTGTGTGTGTGTGTGTGTGTGTGTGTGTGTGTGTGTGAATTCCTGCACTCTGGCGCACTCGGGTGGCTGCTTACAGGCAGTGCACGCATGTGAGTCACATGTGAGTGACTCATGTGAGTCACATGGGGGCATGAGCCAATGAGAGCATGAACACAGAGACACAGAGACACAGAGTCACAACCTGAGCAGGGTTACATAGTAAGCTCCACTTGGTCGGAGGCGCCGCGCCTCCTTCCGCGTTCGCAACTACAAATGTCTTCTAAATCCTGAGAGTTTTTTGAAAAAAACGTATGTTGCTATAATATCAGTGATCCTTTTTTCATGTCAAGGACCCCCAAAATGATATGTATTTGGCCGCGGACCCCCATCTCAAAATATGTTGTTCCAGGGACCCCCAGAAGCAAAGATTTGAGTAAAAAAGGTTTGCTTTAAAATATATATTAGAAGATTTGCAACAAATTTTCACGATGAATTTTTTTCTTTTTCTTCGAATAGCCAAAGAAGTTATGGAAAATGACACAGATGCGTTCCCGGTCTTAACGGGTTAACTTCCTCGCTTACCGAATCAGCAGACTTTTTGGCCGTCTTATCCACCTGAAAAGGCTTTACTCTCTCTCTCTCTCTCTCTCTCTAGGTCTCTCTCTCTGTCTCTCAACCCCCCCGTCTCTTTCTAAATGCTGACTTCTCACACGCTGCGTTCCAATTATTCCACGCTGTCATACAGACGCTCCGTGGCTCCTTATCGCCGGAGAGTCGGCGAGAGAGAGAGAGAGAGAGAGAGAGAGAGAGAGAGAGAGAGAGAGAGAGGTCTTCAGCTGGGCTTATCAAAATGCTAATGCATCTGAAAGGAAACATTAGTCTTTCCCTGAGTAAAGGAGGGGTGTGGGGAGTGGGGGTGTGGGGGGGGTTGCGTTATTAATGGTTGGCCTGTTTAATCTTGTAAAAGTGGCACTATCTTCCCACAGGATTGCCAGATGCTCGGGGTTTTTTGCTTTTCAGTGCCGCCGTCGTCTTCTTCTTCTTCTTCATTCCCATGCAGGCGCTGTAGCGAGGAGGAGGGGGTGGGAGGGAGGGAAGGGAGGCGACGGAGCCCCAATGAAAACTGCGCGGCGACCCTCAATCACTCTTAACCCATTGAGACCGGGAACGCATACAGTATGTGTTTTTATGTTAGCTATAACCATTATTTTATACTTTGGCTATTCAAAAATAGCAGATATACAACTAATAGCGCGGCACTCGGTGCCGCGCTATGAGCTTGTAGATCTGCTTTTTTTTTTAATCTAAAAAAAGTGTGTGCAAATCTTTGAATACATATACACATTTTTTTACTCAAATCTTTGCTTCTGGAGATCCCTGGAATAAAATATTTTACAAATGTTCGCTTTAAAAAGGATATATATTCAAAGATTTGCACACATTTTCTTGATTTTTCAAAAAAATGTTTAGATCTACAAGCTCATAGCGCGGCACTCGTGCCGCTCTAGTTTTGAATAGCCAAAGTATATAAGATAATGGATAAAGTGGTTACAATCTAAAATGACAGATGAGTTCCCGGTCTTAATGGGTTAAGTACGAGCCGTAAAGCTGAGGGGGGAAAACGTCGATATAGGGACGGTTCAGGGGGGAATGGACGATGGAAGCAGCCCAACAGATTGCCAGAGGTGGGACAAAGTCCATATGTTGCAAGTCCAAGTCGAGTCTCAAGTCTTTGCTCTCAAGTCCCGAGTCAAGTCCAAGTCAACACAGCCAAGTCCCAAGTCAAGTCCAAGTCCTCAGCTTTTTGTTTCGAGTCCCACACAAGTCCTTAGCATTTTGGTTCGAGTCCCACACAAGTCCTAACCTTTTGTTTCAAGTCCCAAACAAGTCCTAACCTTTTGTTTCGAGTCCCACACAAGTCCTAACCTTTTGTTTCAAGTCCCAAACAAGTCAAAATGTTAATTCAAGATATGTAAAGATTTACATAAATCATGAGCATTTTTCACAATTTGCATTTGTTTTAAAACAAGGTTTCTTCCAGGCCAACAGAACGCAGATACTGTACTTTTAATTTCCTCCTTGAGGACAGGGTTTAAAAGGGCCCTTTTTAATGAATATAATGTAATTTTGTACAATCTGTATGGTAGAGTATGTTACTACAATATAACTTATACAATCAGGGTGGTTGTATTTTGTCTCCCTGCTCTTCTATTGAGACATTTAGATAATGTCAAAGGCCATGTCTCACCTAGACACAGGATCTGACACAAATTCAGTGTATCCTCTGATCAAGCAGGCAGGCTCTATTATCACGATGGTGAAATTTCAGCACTTGCACTGGAAACCGCGTTCAAATCCGGGGTAGAAGAGGAAATGTATATAGCGCTGAAGTGGTCAATGTATGTTTTGTATTAATAACCAAAATCTACAAAGTAACTGGTACCTAAAGTTTTCAAATAATTGTAGTGGAGTAAAAGTAGGCTAATATCTGCCTCTGATATGTAGTTGAGTAGAAGTAGGTAGCTGATATATTGCACTTTTACCTTAGCGCTAGGTATACTCTTGGTTGCTTGTTTTTGCAGAAAATGCACTTAGGACTTCTGGTGATTAGTAGTTTCGTTCCCTACCTATGTTGAATGCACTTACTGTAAGTGGCTTTGGATAAAAGCGTCTGCTAAATGACTGTAATGTAGAAGTAAAGTACTGAAAATTGCAAATACTTCAGTAAAGTAAAAAATAAGTCAAAATTGTACTTAAGTAAAGTACTTGAGTAAATGTACTTAGTTACTTTCCACCACTGGTTATACTGTAGTTTGCTCTTAGCACGCCGTAATGTTAATGTGAAGTATAGGTCTTGCCTTGCATACTGCTTTTCTCGTCTTGTCTTCCACCTTGTAATCTTTAAAACCGAATGCTATAACTGCTGGAGTTGACATTATATTCCACCTGGCTTCAGTTCCAGCAGCGACGGCAGGAGTGAAGCCGGTGTGTTGTTTGTTTGGTAACGTGCAACATGTGGGCCAGTGTTGCCAAGTATCGGGAGAGAAACAAGCGAACCGACTTCCAAAAACAAGCCAAAAACAAGCCAAAGTTTGTCCAAAAGTTAGGGTAAATAAGCAGCTTTGGCAACACTATACTAGGTGTCACTGACGGCCGGGATTTCTGACTAATAACATTATAGTTGATGCACACTTTTTAAACATTTTTGGCTTGCTTAAGTGACTTGAAAGTGACTTGAAAAGACTTGAATTTTCAAGTCAAGAGGGCTCAAGTCAAGTCAAGTCTCAAGTCTTTAGCGTTCAAGTCAAGTCAAGTCTCAAGTCTTTGGCATTCAAGTCCCAAGCAAGTCCAAGTCTATTTTTGATTTGGTCAAGCAAGTCTAAAGTCATCAAATTCGGGACTTCAAGTCAAGTCGAGTCTCGAGTCTCGAGTCCAAGTCCCCACCTCTGCAGATTGCAGCGATGCGAGGGGGGCATCGGGACTGCTGCGCGGCGCAGGGGGGCACAGACCAGGGCCCTCTTTCCTCCCAAGGATGAACCCGATCAGTGTGACGTGTGAAGACCACGCTCCTCGCCAAGAAACAGGATTCCTAGGCATACATAACGTCGGCTGCTCTCTCCTGCCTTTTAATTCGGCTGGAGGGGGATACGAGACGGAGAGGTGAGTCGCGGTTCCCACTCCTCAACGGGGACAAATGGAGCCGGACGAGCCGTCGTTTGTGTTTGGACCTTCTCTTTGATATTCAAATTCATCTCAGCTATACAGTATGACTCTGACTCCTCCCCCCAGACTGAACACCCCGGTTCCGAGTGACGCTTGTACCGAGTGAATGTAGAATGAAGAATGTAGTCGACACACAGTGTGTGTCGTCGCAGTCGGGGCAGAAACCTCTCATCTCCATATGATGTTCAAACTTTTTGTGCTTTTAACGCCCCGCTTGATCGCACTACAGCATCACACAACAAGCATCAAAAGTAGCAGATCCACAAGCTCGCAACTCTGCGCGAAGCGACGCATTTTGAGCTTGAATATCTGCTACTGTTGCCATTTTTTAATTTTTTGAACCCTGAAAAGCAACCGTTTCCACATGACAGAGACGATATACAACACACACACACACACACACACACACACGCATACGCACAGTCTACCCAAATCTTCCCATCTTCCTATTGGCACCCCCGACTCACCTTTGATACGTGACAGACACACGACGCGCACGCACGCATACACAATCTTCCAAAACCATATCTTGCCATCATCACCAGTGTTGGGCTTTGGCACACGCACGCACGCACGCACGCACACGCGTAAAGTAACTACGTACATTTACTCAAGTACTGTACTTTAGTACAATTTTGAGGTACTTTTACTTTACTGGAGTATTTCCAATCGTCTATACTTTTACTTCTACTCCACTACTTCTCAAGAGGCAAATATTGTATGTTTACTCCACTACGATTATTTGAAAACTTTAGTTACTAGTTACTTTGCAGATATAAATAATTACATTATAAAACATACATTAACCACTTTAGCCCTATTTTATACCTATAAACCTACTTACCGATCTACAAGCTCACAACGCGTCGCATCGCGTTGTGAGCTTGTAGATCTGCTATTTTCAAACATTTTAGTACTTTTACTTTTGGTACTTTAAGTACATTTTGATACCAATACTTTTGTACTTTTACTCAAGTACATTTTGAATTCCGGACTTTTATTTGTAACGGAGTACTTCTACATTGCAATATTGATACTTTTACTTAAGTAAAACATTTGAGTACTTTTTCCACCACTGCACACACACACACACACACACACACACACACAAACACAAACATGTTTCGGGTTCTAAGGCAGCGGCAGAGACGTGTGTGTCAGACTGTTATAACTTAGCATACATACATCACTTCCTGCCTTCCTCGGTGCACGCACTATCAACGACACAAAAAAGAAAAAACAAGAAGAACGTCTTGTCCCTCCGCTCCCATCGGAGAGGCAGCGTATTCGCATGGACGCAGCGTCCCACAATCTGCCTATTCATGAGCCTGAGCTCGTTGCATAGAAAGCGTTCCGATGGGAGTCGAAGCTGCTGAAGAGCTTCAGTGAATCGAGAAGTTTGGCACGGAAGTAAAACCCTGTACGGTTTATGACTCGAGCGACACTTTCTACAAAGCGTACACACATCCATAGTAGAGCATTATTGTAACCCTTACTTACGATAGAGTACAAGTAAGCCACGTTTTATTTATTTTTAAAAGAAATTATCCAGGGTACAAAATGAACACCCCCATGTTGCACGTGCATCAACCACCGTTTTTAAAAATAGCAGATCTACAAGCTCACAATGCGCCGCGTTGCGACTGTAAAAAAAATGATATCAATGCTCAAATGCATTGATATAAGGCTCAAATGCTCTCAGCAAGGATGCCATCACTAGTTGTTGATGTGTGACTGACTGATTTGTATACTTTTGTCTATACTTTTGTCTAATAAAAGTATATTTTCCTAAATCTGGAGACAATTCATATGTAAACTATACAGATTATCACTGTGCACTGTACTATATAAGACTTTGTGTTTGAGCATAAATATGCATTTTGAGAACCCAAAATGTTTCACTTTCCTCCCCCACACCTTCAACATCTGGCTAGGGGAAACACTGATTCCCGGGCATTACATAAGTAGTAGTGCTTGTGTAACGCCCGTGCTTCTGTTACCTTAGAATCATAGGATTCTGTAATTCACATACAGTGAGCATATTTATAAATTATGGATCCAAACAACCATAAAATGAAACAAATTACTCTACCTTGCGCAGTCGTACATAAATATTAAAATTGGCTTAAGGGAGGGTCGGCCGGCGGGCGGACCTCTGACGTCACGTTTCATGTCACCATGACTCAGCCATAACCATATAAGGAGTTCCCAATGCAGTTATATGCTCAAATAGTGTGTTAATTGTCTGAACTCAATGTGTCGTCATAGCATCAGGTGCAAACCAATCAGTCACCTCCATATATGGGCACAACAGGGGGCATGCCCATATATGGGCATATACTGATGACATCAGGGATCTCCATATATGGGCATAAAAAGGACATGGACTGACAGATACAGAGATCTCCATATATGGTCACTTCCGTCCATTCCAATGATAGGATCTAGAGATTATTATTTTTTTACAGTGGTCAAAACAAGCCATTTTCGACGGGCGATCACTCTGCAATGACAGATCGCGGTAGAAATATTATTGTTCCAGTCGTCAGACGGGACCCTCGGCCATCGCCCAGACACCCTTTGTCTACATCTGGGTCCTCGTGGAGGCTTCTCTGCAGCTCTAAAACGATCAACGTAAAACGGTAAGAAACGCTGGCACTGGATGTACCCATGTTTTAAAAAAACCTCTGGCACTCGATGTGTTAAGTGCGAGGGCAGCGTAGCGGGCCAAACCTCTATAGTGAAACAAATGACTGTGCCTTGAGCAGTTGTACACACAAAAAAAAGCCAACCATGAAGTATTATGTAAATATCTCTATCTTGACAAAAATGGAAGCTGTAATGTAACCCTAATAAAGTCTAAGGCAAACGAACTGATATTACAAATTGATTGTTTTGTCCGTAACCGAAATGTTTCAGATGTTCCCACAAATCATCTCTCTCTCACTCCCTGCCTCCCCGAAATGAGGACGGGCCAATAATGGCTATTTAACCCATTAAGACCGGGAACGCATCTGTGTAACCACTTTAACCATTATTTTATACTTTGGCTATTCAAAAATAGCAGATCTACAAGCTCATGGTGCGGCACCGAGTGCCGCACCATGAGCTTATAGATCTGCTATTTTTGAAAAATCATGAAAATTTGTGCAAATCTTTGAATGTATATATTTTTTAAAGCGAACATTTTTGCTTCTGGGGGTCCCTGGACCAAAATGTTTTGAGATGGGGTTCCACGGCCAAATACATATAATTGCCGGGGTCCTTGACATGAAAAAAGTTTGAGAACCACTGCCATTTTAGCAACATAGGTTGTTTTTTTTAAACTGTTAGGATTTAGAAGACATTCATTTTTATGGAATCCCGCCAGAAGCAAAGATTTGAGTAAAGAAAATTGGCTTAAAAACAGTATGTATTCAAAGATTTGCACGATTTTTCAAAAATAGCAGATCTACACGTTGAGTGCCACGCTATGAACTTATATATCTGCTATTAAAAAAAAAAAGGATACAATCTTAAAATGACACCGATGAGTTCCCGGTCTTAATGGGTTAACAGCTGCTATATGAAAATGACAAAAAAACACAAGAAAAAAAAAACACCCAGCATTGTGGTCTAGTGGAGATGGACTCCGGTTATGGACGCAGCAGTTCATTCATCATAAGCTGGATGACAGCGTAGAGATGTGCCTGGCCCCTACAGCGGCCGTGGAAGCCATGAAGATTAGGCTAATGCCTGTTTATCGATGCAAGCCGTGTTCTGGATTCAGAGGAGAAAAAAAAGAGAAGCCTCAGATCTCAGAGCAAATCCATCACGGCGTGAAAGGCTGCTCCACCCCCCGATGTATTGATACCCAGCACACATTCTCTTTGTCTCTTGTTATTCTATCTATCTCTTTTTCCATCTTTCACTCCCTCTCCCCTCCCCTCCCCTCCCTCAGTCTCTCGCCCCCGCTCTCTCTCTCTCTGTCTCTCTCTTAGCCCATTAAAACCGGGAAAGCATCAATGTCGTTTTAGATTTTTTAATATATATATTTTTATATATATGTTTTTATTTTTGAATATATATATATATATATATATATATATATATATATATATATATATATATATATATATATATAGGCCTATTGCAACAATAGAAAACTCTTTAGGATTTAGAACAGGGGTTTAGAACGGTAGTTTAAAAAAAAAATAGCTCGCAAGATTTTTGAAAAACCTTGAAAGTGTTTGAAAATGTTTGAATAATTTAGATTTTTTCCTCTTTTGCAGAATGTTTTCAGATCCTCGGCAGTGTTAATTGTGTTAACTAAGACTAAGACTAAAAGACTAAGGTTTTGATATTTAGTCGACTAAGACTAGACTAAGAATAAAGAAAAATATAACTAAAACTAAATGGTGAGTTATCCAAAACACTAAGAAGACTAAATCACAATTTGCTGTCAAAATTAACACTGGTTCGCGGCCAAATCTATATAATTTTTGGGGGTCATCCTTTGGCACGAAAAAACAGAATTTAGAATTTGTACATTTGAACATTTTGTAGAATCGTGGCCTCAGGTCTTCCTGGGTTAGTCTCTCTCAATTTGTCTGACACCGTTCCAGTCCCCATCCTCTCCTCTCCTCTTTCCTCCTCATCTCTCCTTTTCCCTCCGTCGGGTCTGTCTCTCTCTCTCCTCCTATGGCTTTTGGTTCTCTCTCTCATGGATCGTAGTGGTTTAGCATTCTGAGAAGAGCTCCTCTCCTCTCCGTCCCCCCGCTGCCACCTACGAGCGTTGCTATTGATTACAGTGTGGGACCTTAACCCAGTCAGACCGGGAACACATCTGAGTGTCACTTTTTAGATGTCTATTCAAAAGATAGCAGATCTACAAGCTCTCTGAGATCTATGAGCTTGTAGAACTGCTATTTTTTGGGGAAAATCGCATACATTGCAAATCTTTGAATATATAGTTTTTTAAAGCGAACATTTTTTAACTCTGCTACAACTTCTGGGGGTCCATGGAACAAAATATTTTGAGATGGGGGGTCCACGGCCAAATACATATCATTTTGGGGGTCCTTGGCATGAAAAAAGTTATTATACCACTGATATTATAGCAACATACGTTTTTTTTTTTTAAATGTTAGGATTTAGAAGACATTTCTAGAATCCCCAGAGGCAAAGATTTGAGTTGCTTTAAAAATATATATATATTTTCAAAGATTTGCACACATTTTCATGATTTTTCAAAAATAGCAGATCTACAAGCTCATAGCGCGGCACCGAGTGCCGCGCTATGAGCTTGTAGATCTGCTATTTTTGAATAGCCCAAAGAAACCTATGTGGTTCCCGGTCTCAATGGGTTAATGACCCTGGGACAATGAGCCACCGCCATAAATGCACAATTTCTTCTTCTTTCTCTCCCTCCCCCCCGCCACCCGAACGCCCAGGGTTGTATATTTTCTGCCCCCGCTGGAGTGTGTTATAAATCAGAGGCTTATCAGGGCAGGAGAGCCATGGAGCTTCCAGAGGGCCCTCACATTACAATAATGAAATACGCCGCTGGTCGCTGAGGGTTTGTCAGAAGAAGGGAGGAAAAAAAACCTCTGGCGGCGTCATACAGCTGTGAGGAAGAGCCAGGGGAGAGGGGAGGGGGGAAAAAAGAGGACGGGTTGTGGTTGTTGTATTTGTGTTGGTATAGGGGGACAACAGTGCACGTGTGGGGATCGACAAGACGCACGGCCCACGTGTACACAAACTACACACACACAAACTGCAGTGACAGACCCAAGAGAAGACGCCAGCAATCGAATATTTTCTTAGCAGTTACTCTTATCAATTACTTGTTGGATTTTCATTGAATATCAATTATATAAATCGATTATATAGCGCGGCACCGAGTGCCGCACTATGAGCTTGTAGATCGGCTTATTTATTTTTTTATCGTGAAAATGTGTGCAAATCTTTGAATATATATATATTAAAGGGAACATTTGCAAAATGCAGACAAACTGCAGTGACAAAACCAAGAGAAGACACCAGCATCGAACTGTTTTCTTAGCAGCTACTCTATCAATTACTTGTTGGATTTTTATTGAATATCAATGATATAAATTGATTAGTTTCGATTAACTGTTGCAGCCCTATCACGCACGCACACACGCGCGCGAACACACACACACGCACGCAAGCACGCACAAACACAGGCGTTGTTTCAAGCAAGCTTATAAGCTCTTATCAGGACCAATTAAGAGGCTGTGTTTACAGATGTTATCTGTAGCAGTGAGTGTTATGCTGTGTTATAGTGAGGGAGCGTTTAGGCAATACAAGAACAGGCCGTGTCCTTGCGGTATACTCTATGGAATTTGCCCTCTCTGAATTACACGCTGCAGAAGACTTGATGGATTGCAGGCAGCGGTGGACAAAGGGTAACAGGAAGAGTGGGCACTAAGGAAGAATCATGTATACTTTACATGACTTAATTTTTGTAACATTTTGGACAAAATAGCAAATTTTACATCGAGGTGCCCAGTGCCACTCCTCCTTAGTGCCCACTCTTCTTGCATCCGGAAAAAGTACGGACCCCAGCACTTCAGTCAAAGTACTCCTGGTCCGTTGGCTCTGCCAAATTTTTAACCACACATGGGTAACCGGAGTCCCTCAGGGCTCAATACTAGTATCTTTTCTGTTTTATGTTATTGTGGGGAAATCTTTCGCTGAAAATAGCCGATCGACAAGCTCACAATGCGACGCAACAAGTAACTGTTGTAACCCTATAATAATGCGTTTGCATGCAAGCGAGCGATTCCTCCACACATACAAATGCAGTCTAACTGAGCACAATGACGAGCTAACCTCGTTATCAACCCAGAGAGAGAGAGGAGGAGGGAGGATTACCTGGCACTTCACACCCTTACAGCATGTAGCTCTGAAATGCTACGCTGATCCAGTTGAAGAGCGGGGAGGCTTTGGCGTTCGGTCAAAGCCATGAATGAAAATTCAGACAATCTTACAGCGGGTGGGTTCAGAGATTAAAATTTTTTTTTGTTTGTTGGCCACGGAGGAGGGGTGGAAAACCAAAAAAAGGAAAATTAAATTTCTGTGCATATATACAGCACAGTGGAAGTGGGTTGCCACGCGTGCACACGCGCACACACACACGCACACACAGAGTGGTGGAAAGTAACTAATTACATTTACTCAAGTACTGTACTTAAGTACAATTTTTCCAATGTTCAGTACTTTTACTTCTACTATGTTCTACCCCCGTCCGTTTTTCACATGGGCCTGATATAGCACCACCAGGAGGCCGATTTGTGCAATTTTTTTTTATATTAAGCCTTCAGATTTTATCAAAATTTCACGCAAATCGGTACACATGATCTCTAAAGGCACTTTTTCTAGTTCCATTTCTTTTCAAACCTTTTTTTGAAAATAGCAGATCTACAAGCTCTGTAGATTGGCTATTTTCAAATAGTACCCATTTCTCAAAGGGTACGCAGATGTACTACAGGAGGTACTTGAGAGAAAAGTGGAGAAATTTGAAACATTTAGTTCATATAACATGTTTAATGAGAAAACAAGATGAACTCGCTGATCTGTGAGTTTGTGTTGAATTAAATCAAATTTAAAACAAAACTTGACTAGCAAAACTGTCACTGAATAGAAATCAATACTTATTTGCCGTTTTATTTCAAACATAACTGATATCAAATCTGGACTGAGTTAAAAGCTATGGCCACAGTTAAAACAAAAATCCAATCTCTTTCATGTAAAAGTACATTGTCATTCATTCATAGCATCATAATGCTAGTAGCAGCAATGGTATTCTATTGTAGTTTTCTAAGCAAAAATGTAGAGAGTGTAGGCCTACTTGGATTCAGAAATCCAGTGGTGTAAAGTAACTAAGTAGTACTCAAGTATGGTACTTAAGTACAATTTTGAGGTATTTTTACTTTACTGGAGTACTTCCAATTTTCAATAGTTTTACTTCTACTCCACTACATCACAAAGGCAAATATTGAACTTTCAGTCCAATTTAATTATTTGAAAACTTGTTACGTTGTAGAGTTTAATAAGTTAACCACTTGATCCCTATTTTATACTTTGGCCAATCGAATAATCGATCCGCAAACTCACAATTTGGAATCTTATGAAAACTTTTAACACCACAAATCTTCTCTAATGGGGTCTGTACAAGAAAAAAGAATCTGATGGGGGTCTGCGGTCAAATACAGTACATATCAATTTAGGACATGAAAATGTCTGAGAGACACTGCTTTAGAAAGAGCACACTCTGCTGCTAACCCTGAACATTTAATTTAACCCATTCAATCCCGGCACGCATCTGTGTCATTTTAGATTTGAGCTATAACCATTATTTAGTACTTTGGGCTATTCAAAAATAAAAAAATCTATTTTTTGAAAAATCTTAAAAATGTGTGCAAATCTTTGAATATATATATTTTTAACTCAAACTATTTTCATGTCAAGGACCCCCAAAATGACATGTGTCCGTGGACCCCCCCCATCTCAAAATATTGTTGCAGGGACCCCCCCCCAGAAGCAAAAAAAATCGTTAAAAATGTAAATACATATTCAAAGATTCAAACAATTTTTCACGATTTTTTTTTTTTAATCGCAGATTTACAAGCTCTGCGCTATGAGCTTGTAGATCTGCAATTTTTTAATAGACAAAGAAATCTACAAAAATTACACAGATACGTTCCCGGATTGACTGGGTTAACATCGAGAGTGTAAAAAAAAAAAGGAGCCAGGGGGAAACCATCTTTTCTGAAACACACTCCCCCAAACCTGTACCAGACCTAACCTAGTATGCAAAGTATCTCCCAAAAGTTTCTTTCCCCATCAAAACCTGCAGCTAGTCTGTCTGTGGTAACACGAGCAAAGCGATGTTTTCCCCGGTATAGTTTTTCTGGGACCTCTGCTGCAAAAAAACTCAGGTCGGGCATGAAAAATTCAGCACAAGAGAGAGAGATTCATTTACATGAATATACTTTGTGTTTGCCTGGCACAGTTTTTCCCAGAGTTAAACTTTTTTAATGAGGGGAGTGCACCAAATGTGTTTTTGTCATCCTCTCCCTCTCTCTCTCTTTCACTCCGCGGTACTATCGGTTGGCCCCCCCCCCCCCCCACCCGACAAATACAAAACGCTATGAAGTTAACCCATTAAGACCGGGAACGCATCTGTGTCGTTTTTTAGATTTCTTTGGCTTTTTTTTTTAGTCATGAAAATGTGTGCAAATCTTGAATATATACATTTTTAAAGCGAAAATTTGTAACTCAAATCTTTGCATCTGGGGGTCCCTGGAACAAAATATTTTGCAAATATTTTCAAAAATAGCAGATCTACAAGCTTGTAGCGTGGCACTCGGTGCCGCGCTATGAGCTTGTAGATCTGCAACAAAAAAAAAATCTAGATTTCTTATATATATATTTTTAAAGCGAGCATTTGTAACTCAAATCTTTGCTTCTGGGGGTCCCTGGAACAAAATATTTTACAATTATTATATATATATATATTATATTTTATATTTTTTAACATATATATTCAAAGATTTGCACACATTTTCACGATTTAATGAGCTATGAGCTTGTATATCTGCTATTTTTGAATAGCCGAAGAAATCTTAAAAATGACACAGATGCGTTCCCGGTCTTAATGGGTTAAACCGAGCCTGTAAAAACGTGGTTCCTTTCAAAGCCGCGTCACGTGTTGTACGCTTTGAGGAGTACGTGAGACATAGGCGCATGGAAAATTAATTACTTATGTACTTGATGTATTGCCATGTAGCCTATTATCATTGTTTTGCACTTGTCACTCATCTGTAACTGCTACAGTGGCAGGGAACCCGCTAAGTGATGTGTCAGTCAAAGAAACATATTTTTTTCTTTTTTTTTCAAACAAATCATGCAGTTAAAACGGGATGTGTGAGAGATATAAGGCCTATGACACAGGTTCATATCAGCTATTCCCATGGTTCCCAGACTTTTTTTTGTCCTTTCCAGGCCCCCCCCTCACCCCCACCTTCTTACAGCTGTCAAAAGCCGAGACCCAGTTGTGTTTTTAACTCTTTGACTGCCACGAAATAACACATCGTTTGCCACGCCACTGACAACGATTTTCGAGTGTTTTTACCAACCTTTGAAAAATCATGGAATATTTTTAATGATCGCCTCATTACACGCACGGGGGTCTCGTAGAATCGGCGGGGGGAGGGGGGGGGGGGATTATCCGGTCGCGGTAATCCGTTGCATAGTTGTGGCCAGGTGAATGTGGCTTGTTTTTGCCAAAAAGCAACAGGAACGGAGATAAAGCCATTTTTCCACAATGAATAAACAGGAAGTAAACAAGCCGTTTTTTGTTTTTGTTAACACATTGACCGCCAGAGGTTAATCTCATAATGTACTCACCAGTGCCAACGTTTTATTGTTGTTTTTTGTTTTTTTCACGTCGCCACAGATCTTGTTAAAATCCTTAAGATTGAGCTGTGCACTGTTTGTAAACATCGCGGAGATCTCACTGCTTCTACCAGTGAAGACCACGTGTCAAACGGAGCCGCCATGTTTGAGTTCTGACCGTTTAAGTTAACATGGGAAATGCGAGGATGAAAAACTACATGTTTACAGGGGCTTTTACAGGGGTTATTGTGTACGACTTAGAATGGAGGCAGACGGGAAACAAAAAACGTGATCGCACTTCCGGTCGAGATCGGGTGGTGTTACACTGAAAATGGTCCCCCTAGAAAAAAAAAAGAAAAAAAAATTCGAAAAAAAGGAAAAAGCACCACAGCCCGTAGGCTACGGGATTGGCGCTTAACCGTTGGATTTAACGGCCCGTAGAACTACGGGCCCGGCGGTAAATGTGTTAATGACGTAATTTACGGGTCTATCCTTTTCTGACAGGCAAGGCATCATTCAAAGGTTAGCAAACAGGAAAACCAAAACAGTGGAAAACCAGTGAAAACACAAATCTCCTCAAACTCGTCAGTGGCAGGCAAAGAGTTAAGACATGTTTACTACTTACTGTAAGCCCTATACTTCTTGTATGACGAATACCGGAAGTAGGCGAATCTACAAGCTCATAACACGTCGCAACGCGACGTGTTATGAGCTTGTAGATTCGCCTATTTGCGATATTTTTGGAAACTCTTATTACTGTGCTTTGAGCAACGTTATTACTGTGCTTCATAATGATGTGTTACATGTGTTAAGAGCTTGTAGAGTTAGCCAAGTTAAAGTTACAGGACAATAAATTCCCATTATGACAAGTTGGACTGATATCACATTGAGAACATGCAGTACAGGCAGACAGTGGATGAAAGCAGCAACTTATGATTTTGTGCAACCATGTTTACAATCTTGGACTATACCTCCAAACAGACAAGCCATCCATGTATAACCGCAGCTATACCGTCTTGCAGACATTCCAATCTGAAGAAGAGTCATACATCCGCTTTGCTAGCCAAAAACAGCCGATCTGCAAGCTCACTACGCAGTGCATCGCAAACACACTGTGAGCCTGTAGATCGGCTATTTTCACCTAGCGACTATAGCGAGTATCAATCAAGCATTACACAATGCCTACGCTTTGACGTCGTTACCACAGCAGCAGACAACGCACACATAGGTCGACGCTGTCTGAACGCACACATACCCATGCGATAGCTTGCAGTGTGGACAGGCCAGTCCTGAGGAGCAGATATGAGAAACAAAATGGGTCTCCTTACCTGATCCAGGAGTTGATCCCAACCTGGTTCTTCTCTCCGGTTCCTCCCGTTGGTCCTGTCTCCTCCTCTGCTTTCCTAATGTGTAGGGGGGTAGCATACATAAATAACATAAATAGTGTGTCATAGTGTCACACTTGAATATAACACAGTGTCTTGGTGGAGTAAAAAAGTACAATACAAAGTACAAAGTAATAGCTGAGCAAAGCCTTCAAGAGAAATCGCTGATATCTAACCGCTCCTCCATGTGGAGGAGCGCGTGTACGACGCACACACACACACACACACGTTTGTATTACTATACTTGTGAGGACAAACATTTTAGGAAAACAACTTTATGATTGATTTATGATTTCTTTGGGGCATTTTTAACCGCAAGTCTAAAGCCGAAAAATAGCAGATCTACAAGCTCACAACGTGTCGCTCTGCGACACGTTGTGAGCTTGTAGATCGTCTATTTTCCAGTGTTTGACATCGCCGCACAACTAAGTATAAAATAGGGGAACATCTAACCCCAACCCCCTAAACCTAACCTCTAAAGGTCTAATCCTAAACCCAACCTGAATCTTTTTCTAATTGTAAACGTAAATAACAATTTCTGGATGGTCAAAAGATGGGTTCTAGTCCACAGCACATGGTTTTACCGTTGTTAAAACGTTTAGCGGAGCGAGTCACAAACTTATTATCCATTCATTTCGTCATTCAAACATATTCCCTAAACCGCGTAATGGCCCCCACCTTCTACAGGCCCCCCCGATATAATTTATTACAGCAGGCCACGGGCGCAGCAAGTAACTTTCGACTTCCTAAAGCAGGATTTCAAAATAAGACTCACGCCGATTAGTTTTAACGTTATCACGATTAGTCGACGCAGGTTTTATTTTGACGTTCGTCCACAACAACATCCTTCACGTTCTTGCGAATTATACGCGCGATGACCAACGCAGCCTGTACAATCGACACGCCCCCCCCCCACCCCCCTAAAACATTTCCTCCTCGGATCTGCACGAGTCACACAAATGACCTATTGGGATTCAAAACGGCGATTTTCACCGAAAAGCTACAAGTTTGAATGCCTGTAAAAAATAATAATTATATATATATATATATATATATATATATATATATATATATATATATATATATATATATATATATATATGCGCACTTCAGAGACGGAGGTACAAGGACCAGAGACTGATTATAATATGTATATTTTTGTGGAACGTCCAGGACTATTTTAAGACTTTCTTTTATCACATGACAGCTCCAACCGAGTGTGGCCGTCTCACATTGAACGAGCGCCGGCGAGTGGTGACAGAGGCGTGCGGTGATCAAGCTGGAACTGTCACCGTTCTTACTCGTAACCACTGACAGCGTCAACATCAAACGTCTCTGGGTTTACGGCTACGTTACGGACGAGTGAGACTTGATTCTAAGCACATCATTCCAATGTACAGTGGTGGAAGAATTTCTCTTTACTTAACCCATTAAGACCTGAGGCCGCGTCAAAAAATCCGCGTCGAAATCCTAAAAAAAAAATCGGGAAAAAATATAAACATATATTTTTCACGATTTTTCAAAAATAGCAGATCTACAAGCTCGTAGCGCGGCACTCGGTGCCGCGCTATGAGCTTGTATATCTGCTATTTTTTAATAGCCAAAGAAATCTAAAGTGACACAGATGCGTTCCAGGTCTCAATGGATTAAAGGACGACTTCACCCGTTTTCAACCCATCTTCGTATAATTGGTCCTCATTAATGCTCGTTATGATACGGTACCATTTTTGTCTACCCCGTCTGTCTCGGAAGCGGTCTGTGGACATCTCAGAAACCCGCCTACCAGTGACATCATCGATGGGGGAATCCAAGCAAAATAGAAACGGCAGGCTTTCTATTCCTGGAAAGTTAGCATGATATGATGGAAGCCATTGTTCTCGAGTTCATAAAAATTGGAAATTAAAAAATGGAAATCTGTGTGGAGAAAAAAAAACCCTGCCTAACGATGATGTCACTGGTAGGCGGGTTTCTGAAGTGTACACAGCCCTACTATGAGACACAGAGTGAGAAGATTTGTTTTTTATCATTTTATCGTGAGCATTAGTGAGGACCAACTTAGTTAGGTTGGAAATGGGTGAAGTCATCCTTTAAGTAAAAGTTGCAATACCGCAATATCAAAATACACTGTTACACGTAAAATGCCTGTAGATCCAAATTTTACATGAGTAAGAAAATTCACTGCCAGAAATAAGTCTGGCAGTGAATGAGTTAAGTGCAGTATTTGAGTAAATGTACTTAGTTACTTTCCACCACTGCAGAGGACCCGATAGCGCTCTTATTGTTAAATGAGATACATGGACACAGACAGACAGGACAGCAATACACATGTTACAAAGAGGCCCAAAGCCTTTCAGAAACACTAGGGATTGTGGGGAGATGCTGAACTGCCCTGCATATTAAGACACACACACACACACACACACACACACACACACACACACACACACACACACACACCTTAATCCAGTCAAAGATTATTCCAGCATGGTGTAGATATCACTCAAGGCACTTCAGTGGAATAATAAGAGCGAGGAGATGTCTTAAACCAGTGGTTCTCAAACATGTTCATGTCAAGGACCCCCAAATGAACATGCATTTGTCCACGGACCCCCCATCAAAATATATTTGGTGCCAGGGACCCCGTACCAGATTTGTGTCGTTAAAATGTTAAAAAAAATATTCAAAAATGTTTCACTTTAAGATTCTTTTGAAAATAGCAGATCTACAAGTTCACAACGCGTCGCGGCGTGATGCATATAGGTTTAAAGTGCTCATGATGTGGCCCTATAGTCGCTTCTTTTGGCCTTGTTTTCATAGACCTGGTTGCTTATTTCTCTCTCAAAATCTGGCAACACTGGTGCCAGGCACCCATAGTACTCTGTGTCAGTGCCTGCATGGTGCGGACACCCTGTTTATTGTGCCTGTATTTATTATTCCTGAATGGTCAGGATGGTTGTGGGCATGAAACTGAAATATAGATACAAAAATAGAAACACACATGGACTTATTCTTATAGCGTTCACAGAAAATAGCCGATCTACAAGCTCACAACACCATCGTGAGCTTGTAGATCTGCCATTTTCGGCAATGAGATTTGGTGTAGAGGGCAAATAGAGCAGACCAAGTATTGAGGGTTTAAGTGGTTAAATGTCAGAAAATGCATATTAACAAAAAAAACATGAATTCACATAATACTGATGATAGTACCGTCACACTATGCAGTCTATGAAGCTAAATACAAAATCCATGGAAAATGTTTAATACAATTATATGTATTATGTAGTGGGGGTCCCTGCTTCATCTCTCTCTCTCCGCTAAGGGGTCCTCCTGCAAACGTTGAAGACCCCTGGCCTATATATTAAAACACGTAATCCATGCTAAAGCACCTGCATATAAACTAAAATCACTCTTAATTGGTCTTAAATTACACCAAAGGCAAAAGACATCAGTGGCAGTTCACCCTGCCACCCTGCCACTGACACCACATCATAACCACATCAACACTACACAATACACACAATACACACAATAGCCAGGTAGCATGATGCTAGGATAGTTTGGTGGGTGCACACACTGTAAACTCCATTTAACAGCTTTTAGTACGTTTCCTGTATTATTGTTCCTTTAACACATAACATAAATGAGTTCACAACCCAGGGTTAAAAGTTAAAATTGTTCTTTATTTTCTAAATTGCAGGGAATGTTTTGGCAAATGTTCAGTGGTGGAAAAAGTACTCAAATGTTGTACTTAAGTAAAAGTATCAGTACTACAATGTACTGTAAAAGTACTCTGTTACAAGTAAAAGTCAGTAAAAGTACAAAAGTATTGGTATTCAAATGTAATTAAAGTACCAAAAGTAAAAGTACAAGTACAATTTAGAAAATAGCAAATGTACAAGCTCATCGCGACGCGTTGTGAGCTTGTAGATCGGCTATTTTCAAATAGCCTAGGTATAACATAGGGCTAAAGTGGTTAATGTACGTTTCATAATATCATAATTTATATCTGAAGAAGTAACCAGTAACTTAAGTTTTCAAATAATTGTAGTGGAGTAAAAGTACAATATTTGCCTCTGAGTAGAAGTAAAAGTATTGGAAATTGGAAATACTCAAGTAAAGTACACATACCTAAAAAATGTACTTAAGTACAGTACTTAAGTAAATGTACTTAGTTACTTTCCACCACCAGTGCACACACTAAACTCCATTTAACAGCTTTTAGCACGTTTCCTGTATTATCGTTCCTTTAACACATAACATAAATGAGTTCACAACCCAGGGTTAAAAGTTAAAATTGTTCTTTATTTTTTAAATTGCAGGGGATGTTTTTGGCAAATGTTTGACTGTTTCTTTCCTTCTCTTACCACAGTGCTTCCTGGTTCTGGGCAGTGACAAAGGACCAGAGTGTAACTGCAGGGCTGCCTTATGTAGTGCCTGTCTGTTTGTTTGCAGTGAGCATGCTCAGTCCATCCCGTTCCTGGATCATACCAACTGTGGGTTTGAGTAATTTGGGTATTCTAATTATTATTATTATGAATTATTATTATTATTATTGTGGGAAACCGTTGTAATGTGATGACACTTTAAATGTGTTAAATGTGAATTGTAATGTCTTTAGACATTGGAGAAATAACTGGTTTGTGTGTAAATTGAGGAGTCAATTTAACATTGGTATGGTCCAGTGGGAGGGGCTTAGCCTTTAAAAAAGGGTGCCTACCACCATAGATATAGAAACCTAGATACCTCATTGGCCTCTGCAGTTCATTGTAACGACTGGTCTCTCAAGGCTCTTCCGGGGGCTGTTTGACTACTGACCAATCACATCACGTTAACTACTGGCCAATCACAGCGCGTCTAACTGACTAGTTGCTGCGCGGCTGCCTCTTAAGAAAAGACTGCCTCTGATTGGCCTACCGAACGCCCCCTTCTGTGACGCACACGGAAGTTTCCAGCTTCCCCCCGGAAGCATAGAGGAAGCGGAAGTGCGTCGGAGATGCCGACACTTCAGAGCCAGAGGAGGCGTCTACCTTTATATGTCTATGCCCATAGATATTAGAAACCTAGATACCTCATTGGCCTCTGCAGTTCATTGGGGCGACTGGTATCGCAATACACGGCGGCTCTTCCGTCTTCCGCAGGGAACCTGTCACTCAAAGTGACTACTGGCCAATCACAGCGCTCACAGTGCGTTGACTACTGGCCAATCACAGTGCGTCTTTTCCGGGACTTGTCAGTGCAATGGTTCTCAACCAGTGGTCCGGGAACCACCAGTGGTCCTTGAGGGGGTTCCAGGTGGTACCCAGCTAAATGATGGAGAGTTGATAACCAAATGGACCCTTATAGATCTTTAAATCTTGAGTATAACATTTCACTCTGTCAAGAGTCAAATTGTTAAACATCTGCATTACTTACTAAACAAGTACACAATTAGAGAACGTAAACAATTGTTATTTTGACAACATCTTATCGAACGATAACATATTCTACGTTTTGGGTGTGAGAGGCTAAAGCTTATCAAACGGTGTTCCGTGACTCAAATGCTGAATAAATAATGGACCTTGATATGAAAAAGGACCATGTCTCTTATTTGAATTTCACAAATAGATGTGGAGTTCGCCAAGTTCCAACTAACTAGATGCTGCGCACAGCTGCTGCCTCTCAAAGGGTTAAGAGCTGGGTTACAAAAAGACCCGCCCCCACCTGCCTCTGATTGGCCTACCGAACTTCCGCGTGTGTGACGCACACGGCAGCCCTGCGGAAGCAGGAAGCGCGCCCGAGATACAGACGCTTCAGAGCCGAATGAGGCGTCTACCTTTATATGTCTATGTCTATGCCTACCACTACCCAGGCAGGCAGTGAAGGGCTGCAGTAGAGAGCATACCTAGTGCCAAGCGGGCCAGTATATATTATTGCGTGATTTATTTTGTTCCCATCAACAACAAACCTTCTCCAAAATGAAAGATAACATCGCCAAAAAATTACTTACATGCAATGCTTGCGACGGTTCCAAATCAGAAGAGTGTAATGTATGCTTGAATAACACTCTGTGACGCTACTGTGTTTGTGGGATGACTGATACTTCCTGTGGGCCTTGATTACTTTGGTGCACTACAGGTGTGTGTAGGGCACACCTAGTGGTGGGGAAAAGTACTGTCATTTTTTATTCAAGTAAAAGTATCAATACTGCAGTATGTATAAATATTCTCTGTTACAAGTGAAAGTCCGTTATTCAAGATGTACTTTAGTACAAGTACAAAACTATTGGCATCAAAATATACTTAAAGGACCAAAAGTAAAAGTACTCATCAATATGCAGAATGTCCCATTTCACAAGTTTTCAAACACCTAAAATGTATACAAATCTTTAGAAAATAGCAGATCTACAAGCTCCCAATGCGTCGCACAGCGACGCGCTTCCTAATGTTTTTTAAACCAGTGGTTCCCACATCACGGTTGTAAAACTTGGCCAAGTTGCTTCTTTTGGGCTTGTTTACATAAACCTGCCCGCTTGCAAAATCTGGCAACACACTTATAACCTGCATTACACCTGCAGCTTACTAGGGCGTAAGTGACCGGATATTGAATGAAGCAGCAGAAAAGGGCCAAGAAACAGGTGAACTATGTCATATTCAGATATACTGAGATTGCCAGTAACAAGTAAGTGAAGTCTGCCAAAGCCAACATCTAAAAACTGGTTCAGGAAGAATAGTGGCCATCTCGGAAATAGATTCAATTCCACAAATCTTCTAAATCCCAACAGTATTGTGAAAAAAAAACGTATGTTTCTATATCAGTGTAGCTCAAACTTTTTCATGTCAAGGACCCCCAAACGTATATGTATTTGGCCGCCGACCCCCATCTCAAAATATTTTGTTCCAGGGACCCCCCAGAAGCAAAGATTTGAGTTAAAAATGTTCGCTTTAAAACGATATATATATATTCAAAGATTTGCACACATTTTCACGATTTTTAAAAAATAGCAGATCTACAAGCTCGTAGCGCGGCACTCGGTGCCGCGCTACGAGCTTGTAGATCTGCTATTTTTGAATAGCCCAAAGTGTAAAATAATGCTTTTTTAGCTCAAATCAAGAAGTGACACAGATGCGTTCCAGGTCTTAATGGGTTAAATAGCTCTATATTCTGTAAAGTGTTCAGTGACAGTCTTCCTGTCTTCCCAGTTCTTTAGTAAACAGAAAAATGCATTTATTTTTCCAGGACAGAGAACTCACACAGGATACAGGATAAACAAATGCATTTGGAGGTGATGACACAAATAAATGAGCCAGAAAAAAAACTGGAACACCATAAAATTGAAGCCGATAAATGGGTGCTCTCTCCTGATTGGCTGAAATTGTGAAACCCACCTGAAAATGTATTTTCTTGTTTATTAAAATAGCTGGAGAGACGGGGGAGACCTCTCTGTCACTGAACTAGAAGTAAACACTCTATCTATAGGTGATTTGGTGATCGTTTTGGCGGCGTGTTTATACTCTCCCCACCAGAACACTTTATTAGTCATGGCCGGGAGGAGTAGTATAGGACGAAGGCTCTTCTACGTCTTCCCGGTGGGGACTCCTCGTCCTCAATGGGAGGTGAGTCAGTTGGATGCAACAGCCGTGACAACACCGACATGTGCGTGGAGGGAGGAATTAACCCATTAAGACCTGAAGCCGATTCTACAAATGTCTTCTAAATCCCAACAGTATTCTGAAAAAAAACCTATGTTTCTATAATCAGTGGTGCTCAAACTTTTTCATGTCAAGGACCCCCTAAAATGATATGTATTTGGCCGCCGACCCCCATCTCAAAAAAAATTGTTCCAGGGACCCCCCCCCAGAAGCAAAGATTTGAGTTAGAAATGTTCGCTTTAAAACAATATATATTCCAAGATTTGCACACATTTTCGCGATTTTTCAAAAATAGCAGATCTACAAGCTCGTAGCGCGGCACTCGGTGCCGCGCTACGAGCTCGTAGATCTGCTATTTTTGAATAGCCAAAAGTGTAAAATAATGCTTTTTTTTATCTCAAATAAAAAAATTACTCAGATGCGTCCCAGGTCTTAAAGGGTTAATTGGATTAAATTGGGGAGAAAAAGGGGGTAAAAAAAGCTAAGAATAAACAACAACAAAAAAAGAACAAACTCTATGTTGCTCTGTTGCTAAAACTTCCATGAATATGGATTGTCACCGCCGAAGCCTTTGAAGCTAGCAACAAACAACAACCGTTTCAGGGATTTCCCGTTTGGGTTTTTTTTTCCGACACCCCGAGAGACATCCATCCTCCCGGTTTGGGGGGGCAGAGGGGGAGGGGGGGGGTAGAGGGGGGGGCGGGCGGTGTCTGGCGGTGGGCCCCAGGCGGTACGCCGGCAGGTTCTCCTGGTTGCCCCTGGTGTGTTTTCTCCACGCCGCTGCTGCCGGTAATACTGGCTCCTCATCAGCATGTAACAAAGGTCTTCATCTTTGTGGGCTCAGCTGCCGTGCCAGTGTGTTCCTCTGTGGGAGCGGCAAGCACATTTTTAACCCATTGAGACCGGGAGCGCATCTGTGTCATTTTTAAGATTTATTTTGTGCTATTCAAAAATAGCGGATCGACAAGCTCATAGCGCGGCACCGAGTGCCGCGCTATGAGCTTGTAGATCTGCTATTTTTTGAAAAATCGTAGAAAATGTGTGCAAATCTTTGAATATATATTTTTAACTAAAATCTTTGTTTCTGGGGGTCCCTGGAAGAACACATTTTGAGATGGGGGTCCGCGGCCAAACGCATAATTTTGGATTTTGAGAACCACTGATATTATAGCAACATAAGTGTTTTAAAACTGTTAGGATTTAGAAGACATTTGTAGAATCCCCCAGACGCAAAGATTTGAGTAAAAAAAAATTGCTTTAAAAATATATATATATTCAATGATTTGCACACATTTTCAGGATTCTTTAAAAAAATAGCAGATCTACAAGCTAAACGCTCAGAGCTTGTATAGATCTGATATTTCTTTTAATAGCCAAAGTATGCGATAATGGTTAAAGTGGTTCAAATCTAAAAACGACAGATGCTTTTTCCCGGTCTTAATGGGTTAATCACTTGCTGGCAGACGAAAAAAAAAGAAAAAAGAGAGGGGGCTGAAGAAAAAAAAGAGAGAGAAATATCCGCAGCCCCGCGCTTCCTGGAAGATGGAGAGAGCGAGCGGGGTAGAGAGAAGCCCCTCTAGGCTGCGTGGAACGGTGAGAAGGCAGAGAGAGAGAGAGAGAGAGAGAGAGAGAGAGAGAGAGAGAGAGAGAGAGAGAGAGAGAGAAACAAGGTAGATAGAGAGGGAGAGGAGCGTGTGCTCTTGTTGATTCTGTAGCAGCAGATATTAATAACAGAAGATGGAAGATATCATTCGCCTCGTGGAGAGAGAGAGAGAGAGAGAGAGACATCCATCGGACGTTTATTACCGGTGCCAAACTCTCATAAAAGGCATCTGCGATAGGCCCTCCCGCAGCAGCGGCGGCGGCACAGACGACTATACTCCACGCTGTAAGAGCTGGTGTAGATGAAAACCCAAGCAGATAGGAGGAGGAGAATCGACGTGGTGGAGAGTGCACTCATCTCGGTCCACTCTGCATTGCTCTTTGTGTACAGACAGACAGTATACGGGCCAGAGAGAGGTTCAGTCACTGACGTTTCCCCAGACTTTCCTTTTGCCTAGGGTGGCCCCAAGTGTGGCACATGCAGGGGTGGAGTGAAGTATGAGCGCGCACACACATACGCACAATGCATGCGTGCACGTGCACACGCTGTCAGAATGGCATTCATTTATTTAAAAAATCACACCCAGTGTGAAGTGGGCGGTGTGGTCACAGTGGTCATCACAGTGATGGAAGCAGTGATGGAAGAAAAGTAATATTGTGGACCAACCATTGTACACCCCAAACTTTAAAAAAAACATAAATGTGTTTTAAAAAAACACATTTATGGTTTAAAAAAAAACATAAATAAAAAACATAAATGTGTTTTTTTAAGTGCATAGTCCTATTTATAGGGCTATGCACATGTGTCATGTTTCACTAGCCAATCACAGTCCTGAATAGACTGTGATTGGCCAATCACGGTGCAGGGTTAGGGGGGTACAATGGTGGCCAATCACAGCGCAGGGTTGGGGGGGGTGCAATGGGACCCCCTGTCCAAACCTCACATATAGGGGCGGTTTCACCGCCCAAAAAAAAATGTATCCTCTCCTCTACGCTTATCCAGAATCGAGTCGCGGGGGTAACAGTTCCAACAGAGAGCTCCGGACTTCCCTCTCCAGAGCAACATTAGCAACTTCCTCCTGGGGAAGGCGTTCCAAGGCCAGTGTGGGGATATAATCCCCCCCCCATCTGGTCCTTGGTCTGCCAGGAGGTCTCCTCCTCCCAGCAGTGGGACGTGCAGCGAGGACCTCCCTATAGAGAGACGCTCGGGAGGCATCCGTACTAGATGCATACTAAGCTGGCTCCTTTCCAAGTTAAGGAGCAAGCGGTTCTACTCTGAGTCTCTCGTGGATGACCGAACTTGACACGCTATCTCTAAGGGGGAGGCTGGCCACCCGTCTGGGAAATCACATTTCGGCCACTTGTATCCTCGATCTTAGTCTTTCGGTCATGACCCAAACTTCATGACCATAGGTGAGAATAAGAATGAAGATTGCTCTGTATATCGAGAGCTTTGCCTTCTGGCTCAGCTCTCTTTTCGTCACAGCGACTGCAATACCACTCCTGCTGCTCCGATTCTCCGGCTGATCTCCTGCTCCGTCCTCCCCTCACTCGTCAACCAGACCCCAGAGATATTTTAACTCTACCCATATCTGCTTTAATTGCTAACATTACCCTGTCTTACATTCCTGTGTTTAACGTTTCAAATAAAGGATGAATAAACGGACCAATGGCAACACAACAGAGTGGTGCCATACAAACGTAATATTTGGGTTCATTCGTAAATATGCTGTGAGAATCCTCTCCGATTTCAGGGCGCTCTGGCGTTGCCGTCACGGAGTGCTCTGATATCAGTGAATTTTACGGACCATTTTCGTCTTTTGAAATGCTTTCAAATGAACGACAATTCATCCTGTGCGTAAACATGATTATAACCTTGTTTTGTTACAGTACAAAAGGAAGCCAAAGCCATCGCATTTTGCAATGACTTCATCCGACTGTCGTCACAATCGCAAAGGCAAAGGCACTCGGAAAACCAGGCTTTTCAAAGTTTTCACTCGGAGCAGTCAGCGTGCGTTCTCAGAGTGTATCCAAATCCAAAAAGTGTGTAATAGGGGTGGCACCTCGCGTCACCTCCTGGACACGCCACACGTTGGTCGCAGCCACACAAAATCACCAAAGTCAAGTAAAAAGACTACAGCACATTGCCTATGAATTCCCCTTTCATATCCACCGAGCACGGATGCAATTCATGGACATAAACAGCATTTCTTATCGTCACTTCTGCTTAACCCGTTAAGACCGGGTAACGCATCTGTGTGTAATATTTAGATTTCTTTGGCTATAAAAAAATAGCAGATCTACAAGCTCATAGTGTGGCACCGAGTGCCGCGCTATAAGCTTGTAGATCTGCTATTTTTGGAAGAAAATGTGTGAAAATCTTTGAATATAATATATATATAAAATCCTTGCTTCTGGGGGTCCCTGGAACAAAATATTTTTAGATGGGGGTCCGTGGCCAAATACATATCATTTTGGGGGTCCTTGACATGAAAAAAGTTTGAGAACCACAGATATTATAGCAACATAGGTGTTATAAAAAAAACTGTTAGGATTTAGAAGACATTTGTAGAATCCTCAGAAGCAAAGATTTGAGTTAAAATGTTTGCTTTAAAAAACACATATATTCAAAGATTTGCACAAATGTTCACGATTTTTTTTAAAATAGCAGATCTACAAGCTCGTAGCGCGGCACTCGGTGCCGCGCTACGTGCTTGTAGATCTGCTATTTTTGAATAGCCCAAAGACATCTTAAAGTGACACAAATGCGATCCCTTTCCCGGTCTTAATGGGTTAAATGGAATTTGGGGGCCGCAACTGCTGCTGATGGCATTTTGCATGCATTACACAGATAGCATCTGTAGATGTCTTCTTTCTTATTCACAGAGGCTAATAGAAATGTCTCCAACATTATTGAGTTACAGCCTGCGGTACACACATACTTTTGCATATTCAACTTATCACCGGCGTCACTGTAGAACAGTGGAGCGTTTGCTATGTTCTATTCCAGAGAGAGAAGGAGAAATTCATTACTTGCGGGTAGATTGAGGTGATACCTTGGGTAGTGAGCTACCTTTACTGTCCCACTGTTGTTCCTCTAGCGATAAAAGCCTGATTCATTATACTGTAAATAGCAGATCTACAAACTCACAATGCATCATGATTTGACGCATTTTGGGAGCTTGTAGATCTGCTATTTTTTTTGGGGGGGAACGCGACACCCAGCACGTAACTGAGTGCAAATCAGGCTTAAATCTAATGAGTACTGCAAGTCCAGTCAGGAAACTCTTTAACAAGCTGGTGGGACCACTCGGTATAGTGCACGTTTACGAGCAAACCAAATCCAATCATCATTCACACACCGTAAGCATGTCTACGCCGTCCTCAACCCCAGTTAGCTCACCATTAGGCTGCTTTCCAGCAGCGTTGCCAGATTTTGTGAGAGAAATAAGCAACCAGCCCAAAAGAAGCGACTAGGCCACATGAGCAATTTAAACCTATATAGGCCTACTGCATACATAGGCTATTTGAAAATGGCCGATCTACAAGTTGTGAGCTTATAGATCTGCTATTTTCAAAAAGATCTTGAAAATAAAATGTGGAATATCGTGGAACATTTTTTAAACATTCTAACACAAATTTGGTACGAGGCTCCCTGGCACAAAATATGTTCAGATGGGGAGTTAGGGACAAATACATGAAAATATTTGAGAACCACTGGTTTAAATAATAATTGGAAAATGTGGAAGCAAGCCCAAATAAGCAACTACACTTTAGAAACAAGCCAAAAAAACTGCAACCCTCAAAAAAAAAACATTTACAAGCAACTTTACAGAAAAATAAGCCCAAATCGCTTATAATAAGCAGATATGGCAACACTGCTTTCCAGCTGTGCCTCTGTTCTGTTGGTCAGGAGAATCTTGCTGCTTTATCCACCCACCTCTTCCCATATGTGTAGCTCCACCTGCTTAGATCTGCTTTTATGCATCCTGGGGATTATGTTAGCCTGACCGGTGTTGCAGGGCAAGTTGCATTACTCTGCAATTGTCCACTATCTTCTTTAATAGCAATTATTCTATCGACTACTTTTTCAATTAATCAGATAATCGAGAAGACTAGTGTGGACTATTATATGCCGTATATACTACTTTTTGTGTAATACATTGAGAATGGGGGAGAGTTTGTTCTCTAAACTGTCATTAATAAAAGACAGAATGAGGTGAGCCACTTTAAGAGATGATTTAATAACTTTGCCTAAAGTATATATATGGTGTGCAGACACCTCCAATATTCTGCAAGAGAGACTGACTGTCTTTGGCAGCGGTGCATGCATTCTGGTGTTAGTAACTCACCTCCACTTCACTCTGCCATATCCTCATCTATCTCTTAGCCCAGTAGTTCTTAAAGGTATCATGACATTCATTTTCACTTTTTTTATTTTCAATGTTTTATTTGGGGTTTTATGACCTCAATTACACCCAAAAAACCTGAACTTAGAACATTCAGTGGATTTTCTGTGGTCTGGGGTTTTCTGAATAATTAGGCTGAAAAGTAATCTGAGCTTGGCCCTTCGACAGTGAGGTCACAGTCAATTAATCCCGCCCACTCTCCTCCTCGCCCCTCCCCTCCCCTATCCTTTCCTTTGGGGGGGGCGGAGCAGAGGCGATGATTGACAGGCAAAATCCCTCACCAGCGACACCCGCAGGCAAAGATTTCTTTTTTCATTGCAGTTGAAAAGGCTTTAGAAATGTGAGAGAAAAACACCTGCCATGGATCACTGGAATGGAATTTTCACTTAAAACTTTTTGTACACTTTTGAAGGACCAGGACAAAGACTTTGAATGTGGTGTAAAAGTGAATGTCATTAAACCTTTAACTTCCCTGTCAAACGTGCTGTACTCATCACCGCCATCTGAGGCCAGCTATCATCTATACCTGTCACCCTCAAATCCTTGTTGTCAGGCAGAAACCTCTTATCTCCATATTTCAGTGGTGTAAAGTAACTAAGTATTTCCAGTTTTCAGTACTTCTATTCCACTACATCTCAGAGGCAAATATTGTACTTTTACTAGACTACAATTATTTGAAAACTTTAGTTACTAGTTACTTTGCAGATATCAATTATTACATTATAAAACATATATTAGCCACTTTAGTGCTATTTCATACATAGGCTATTTGAAAATAGCCGATCTACAAGCTCACAAGCTTGTAGATCTGCTATTTTCAAACATTTTAGTACTTTTACTTTTGGTACTTTTGGTACTACAGCGTCACACAAAAGCATCAATAGTAGCAGATCCACAAGCTCGCTTTGAGCTTGTAGATCTGCTTCTTTTTGCCATTTTTTTTCATTTGAATCCTGAAAAGTAGCAGCTATTTGGACATAGATTTCCACCCCGACAGAGACAAAAATGTCCAAACCAAAGTTGGAGGATTTGCCATCCATTTTATCCGTCCTTCCGTCCGTCCATTCATCCATCTACCTTTCCACCCATTTAGCCACACATCCACCTATCCATCCATTTACCTGTCTGTCTGTCTGTCTGTCCGTCCATCCACCCCCACAAACACACATTGCCAATTCCCCCCCACACCCTCTCACCATGTACTAATGCAGCCTCAACAGAATGATTAGCCAGGGATACAGAAAGAGTGGGCACCTAGGAACAGTGGGCACCTAGGAACAGTGGGCACCTAGGAACAGTGGGCACCTAGGATTTGTGCTTATTTCTTAGGTAATATTTGACAATTTGACCAATGTTTGACAATGTTTGTTGATAAATTTTATCGCAATGAAAATTTCATTTCAGAGGTGTTAGAAAGGTCTTAAAAGTCCTTAAATTGTACTGTATGTTGGTTTGTTTACTGTTGAGTGAGAAAACAATGGTGCACATTAAGCTAATCATCTGGGGACCCGCCCAAAATAATTTGGTTGAGAACCACTGTCTTAGAGAACTGGACTTTAGGTACAATTGTGCTTTGACCACTATTTCCGCCAAACAACACAATTTTCCCCCACGTTTTTTTGCACTGGCAGATTCGTCTGGTTTCTAGGCTATACCCTGGAACCCCCTCAAGGACCCCTGGTTGTCCACGGACCTCACTTTGAGAACCACTTGCCATACAGCACTTCCGTGAGATGACTTATTAGGCCAAACCGCTTCCCTTTTTCACCCGCGAAAACAACAAGACTATGACCTTGCATCACCATATCCTCCCAAACAACTCGTTAAAATGACTGAAGAGGGGAGCGACGCAATCAGTGAATCATTTCAGCATTTTGTGTATAATCCGTCGTGACTGACGTTATCGTTGTCACGCCATTAAAAAAAAAACTTGGACAAACAGCTTGAACACTACACTACCACCACAACTAAAAGGAGGAAAGAAGAAGAAGAAGAAGACAGCCATCGAAGCACTAGCAGCCTCTCGGCAGGAGGCTTTGAAGCGAGAGAAAAAAGGGGACATCAAACCCGCATGAAAAGCAGCATTGCGGTGGAATGTTTGTGTTGCTTCACTGCGCCCATTGCATGTCTCTTTGATGTAATTGCGGAACAGCATGGCTGTCAGGCATGAGAGGGATTAGGTTTGCAGTGTTTGGCTTTCTGAACTGGGCAGAAAATGGACAAGGTGGCTGGAGACGGTGGGGGTGAGGGGGGGGCTGGGAAATGCAATGTCTTAGGCTATATTCTGGAATTAAATTGAACCTTGCTGTGTTGTACACAAATCATACGCTTTTAACCCTTTTAGACCGGGAACGCATCTTGTGTCATTTTATAGATTTATTTGGGCTATTAAAAAAAATAGCAGATCTACAAGCTCATAGCGTGGCACCGAGTGCCACGCTATGAGCTTGTAGATTTTTTTTTTATCATGAAAATGTGTGCAAATCTTTGAATACATATTATTATTATAATTTTTTTTTTTTGTATTTACATATTTAACTCAAATCCTTTTTTTTTTAAACTTATGTTGCTATAATATCAGTGGTTCCCAAACCTTTTCATGTCAAGGACCACCCAAAATGATATGTATTTGGCTGTGGACCCCCATCTCAAAATATTTTGTTCCAGGGACCCCCCAGAAGTGGTAACAGAGTAAAAAAAAATTTGCTTTAAAAAAATACATATTCAAAGATTTGCCCAAATGTTCAAGATTTTTCCAAAAATAGCAGATCTACAAGCTCATAGCAGCCAAATAAATCTAAAAATTACACACGGATGCGTTCCCGGTCCTAATGGGTTAAATTGAACCTTCATGTGTACACAACTCATACACTTTTAATAACCAAATGTTAATTTGTACAAACAAGGGTGGAGGGAGTAACATAAATCCTTTACTTAGGTAACCGGGGTCCAGCCAGGGCTCTATACTTGGTCCCCTCTTTTTCCACCCCCCTCACACCAAAGCCCTTTGCCCGAAATAGCCGGTAGATCAGCTATTCTTCCTGAATGTTTGCCTATTATCACATGCCCAGAAAAACGATATGCTAGGGTTAATTATTCAATTAGAATCAACCTCATTACTTATATTGCTTATTATTATTAAATATTATCACTTTTCACACAGTGGATATATATGCAAGTCCTCACAAACACAAGATGAGCAGTTAGTTCCCTGTATGAGACTGTTGGCTTCCACTGGTATAAAGTAACTAAGTACATTTACTCAAGTACTGTACTTAAGTACAATGTTGAGGTACTTTTACTTTAACGGAGTATTTCCAATTTTCAATATTTTTACTTCTACTCCACAACATCTCAGAGGCAAATATTGTACTTTTTACTCCACTACAATTATTTGAAAACTTTAGTTACTAGTTACTTTGCAGTTATAAATAATTTAATTATAAAACATACATTAACCACTTCAGCCCTATTTTATTAGTTTATAATATTTTTATTAGGTTTTTTCAAAAGAGACAAGACGTAAAAGAAAAAAAAAGGATAAACGAAGACAAAAAATAGAAATAAAATAAAGAGACAGGGCACAATTTCAAAACAATGATGGGTCATTGAAGTACATTTACACTGCTAGATAAATAATAATGATAATGTAGAAAGTGGAAAGGCATACAGTCATCAAATAGGTTCAGTGTGATATTTGAGCAAGGTGATCTAGAAGTGGCTGCCATATATCATAAAACTTGTTTGAATTGTCCATCAGGTCATATCGAATTTTCTCCATGTGTAATATACAGGTAAGTTCAGATAACCAAGTCTTAAAGTGTGGCACAACATCAGATTTCCAGAGTCTTAAAATCATTTTTTTTGCAATTACCATTCCATACATTATTGTGCTTTGTACAGAGGCATTATGATTTGACAATAAGCGAGAGAAACCAAACAATGCGATCTCTGGGTCAGGTTTAAACACACATCCATACAAAACAGAAAACCATTTAAATATATCACACCAAAAAGAATAAAGTTTTGGACATGTCCAGAAGAGGTGGGTCAGAGAGGCTTCTGCCATTTTACATCGGTCACATAGCGGGGAAATGGTTGGGAATATTCTGTGTAACTTTGTTTTTGAGTAATGGAGTCTGTGCATCACTTTAAATTGTATTAATTGAAGTCGAACATTAACAGAGCATGATTGAATTCTACAGAGACCCTCCTCCCAGACATCATCCCCAATCTGTATGCCTAGTTCATCCTCCCAGGCATTTTTCAATGAGTGTGTTGCAAAGTTTATTTGCTCAGAGAATGTGTTTACCAATTTGGAAATTATCTTTTTTGAGTCAGGTGGACCTAATAAAAGTTTATAGAGTGACCTATCTACAGGGAGAGCCTCAAAGTTAGGAACAGATTGACGAGCATAATTTCGTATTTGTAAATATCTGAAAAAGTGTGTAGTGGGGAGGGAAAATTTGTCTTTCAACTGTGTGAATGAAGCAAACTGCTTATCAATATACAGGTCTTGTAAGGTGATTATACCTTTAAGCCTCCAGCTATTAAAGGATACGTCTGAGAGAGATGGGAGAAATGCATGATTATTATGTATTGGGGTATGTATGGACGTGTCTGGCATTTTAGTGAATTTTTTAATTTGTTGCCAGATTTTCAAACAATTTGAAATAACAAAATTGTCCATCTTGGTGTGAGTGGGAGTTCTAGGAGCTGAGAAGAGGAGTGCTGGAAGAGAGGTCTTTTTAGTGTCATTCTTTTCAATGGTAATCCATGAAGGAGTTTCGGTGGGGACCTCTAATTTGTAGCCATCCTGCCAGTACGCAAGGGCCCTTACATTTGCTGCCCAATAATAATGCAAAAAGCATGGTAACCCTAATCCACCCATTTCTCTAGGTTTGTATAGATGTGTCTTTGATATTCTATGAGCTTTAAACCCCCAGATAAATGGCATAGTTAATGAGTCCACTGATTTAAAGAAAGATTTTGGCAAGAAGATGGGAAGGTTTTGAAAAAGATATAAAAATCTTGGGAGGGAAACCATCTTGATTGCATTTATGCGACCAACCATGGAGAGAGGAAGAGTCCTCCATTTTTCAATATCCCCCTTCAATTTCTCCACTTTTTCAAGAAAGTTCATCTTAATGATTAATTTAGGGTTTTTCAGCCCTATTTTATACCTAGAGGCTATTTGAATAGCAGATCTGCAAGCTCACAACGCATCGCATCGCGACACGTTGTGAGCTTGTAGATCTGCTATTTTCAAACATTTTAGTACTTTTACTTTTGGTGCTTTAAGTACATTGTGAATGATACCAATACTTTTGTACTTTTACTCAAGTAACATTTTGAATTCCGGACTTTTACTTGTAACAGAGTACATCTACATTACAGTATTGACACTTTTACTTAAGTAAAAAATGTGAGTACTTTTTCCAGTCCTCACACGAGAACACGAGATTCCCAGTTAGTTCCCCTGCATGAGGCTCTATGTTGGCTTCACAGCAACAACAACAAACCAGCAAGTCATAATACTAAACGGGGGGGGGGGGGGGGGGGGGGGGGAGGGACCAGGGTATTGATTACCTCGACCTAAAATGTATTGCTGCCGACACAAGAACTATCGCACCCGGCCAGACCCCGGCCAGCTGTAATTGAGCTGTATAACGCGCTGAGTCCGGGGGGAAGGATTTACAAGGTACAGGGACTGTTTACAAGGCATGAGTTAGCACTGGTTTGAAGCTGAGGCAATAATAGTGCATCCTATCCTATCCTTCCTTCTTTCCTTCCGCTACAGCAGTGGTTTTTTCCAACCTTTTTCATGACACGGACGGACCCCCTAAATTGATATACGTTTGGCCGCACGGACCACCATCTGAAAATGTTTTGTGTGCCAGAGACCCCCCCCCCAGGAGGAAAGATTTGAGTTAAAAATGTTCGCTTTAAAATATATATATATATTCAAAGATATGCACACGTTTTCGAGATTTTTCAAAAAATAGCAGATGTACAAGCTTGTAGCGCGGCACTCGGTGCCGCGCTATGAGCTTGTAGATCTGCTATTTTTGAATAGCCCAAAGCTAAGTGGTTAAACTGATTGTGCGGCTATGTAAGCTGATTTAGCTGGGGACCCCCTGGTACCCCCCCATCCCTCCCAAGGACCACTGGTGGTCCCCGGACCACTGGTTGAGAACCACTGCGCTATACAGGAAAAAAGGGTGATACATTCCAGTCGACTGATGCAGAAATGGCTCATCCCCAAGGTTGTAATGTTATGTAATGTAATGGAAGATTTCAATCCTGTTACTGTAACACCATGTACTGTTGTTGTCCAGTGGTGTAAAGTAACTACATTTACTCAAGTACTGTACTGAAGTATAATTTTGAGGTATTTCTTTGAGTATTTGGAGTATTTCCAATTTGCAGTGCTTTTACTTCTACTCCACTGCATCTCAGAGGCAAATATTGCACTTTTACTCCACTACAATTATTTGAAAACTTACTAGTTACTTTGTAGATTTTGATTATTATTACAAAACATACATTAACCACTTTAGCCCTATATATATTTCGGCCAACTTGTGAAATGGGACATTCTGCATGAGTACTTCTACTTTTGGTACTTTAAGTATATTTTGATACCAACAATACTTTTGTACTTTTACTCAAGTACATTTTGAATTCCGGACTTTTTACTTGTAACAGAGTGTTTCTACATTGCAGTATTGGTACTTTTACCTAAGTAAAACGTGTGAATACTTTTACATTTCTAGCGATCACAACAGCTTACCCATTTGCCCAATTTTATGCTCTGTCGTGCGATGGTATCGTGTGCTGAAAATAGCTGTTCTAACCAGCTCGCAACGTGTCATGGTGGAGCTTGTAGATCAGGTATTTTCGGTGCGTTACAGTCGGCACTTAAATCAGGCTTTAAGGTCAGAAAGAGTGCCATGCTTTAGACAAAAAAACAAGCAAACAGATGGTGGTGGTGGTGGTGGGGAGGGGGGGGGTGATGTCATCGCTCATCAAATAGCTTGAGCGGTACTTATCTAACTGTATATACCTGGAGGTGTGACTAAGTAAAAATGAAGGATTCTTCTATAAGCTCATTAATGCAGCTTATGTTGGAGTTCCTTATAAGCCCTCATTCCACCTTCACTGTCAAAATCCCTTTAGGCTGGGGTCCTATACGGTTATACTGTACAATACAGGATGGGCAATTTAACCAATTCAGTCCGGGAACGCATCTGTGTCATTTTAGATTTTAGCTATAGCCATTATTTTATACTTTGGCTATTCAAAAATAGCAGACATACAAGCTCATAGTGCGGCACCGAGTGCCGCACTATGAGCTTGTAGATCTGCTATTTTTGAAAAATCATAAAAATGTGTGCCAATTTTTATTTTTTTAAAGCGAATATTTGTAACTCAAATCTCTGGGGGGGTCCCTGGAACAAGATATTTTGAGATGGGGGTCCGCAACCAAATACATATAATTTTGGGGGGTTTGTGAACCACTAATATTACAGCAACGTACAGTATTCATAAAACTTTCACGATTTAGAAGTAGTGGTGTCAAAAATAATCGATTCGTAGATTAATCGCGATGCGGACATGGACGATTATGAATCGATTCACAAATATATAAAAAATCTGGCTTGTATAACTGCTTGTATTGACTGATGAAAAAGTTGCCACGTTGTGCAGTAATCTAGAAAAGCGTGATGCATCGCGATGCATCGTAGAATCGAATCGTTATGATGAATCGTAATGGAATTGAATGGTGAGGTCAGTGCCAATGCACACCTCTATTAAGAAGACATTAGTAGATTTGTTCCTGGATTGAATGGGTTAACTGGGGGGGTTGTTGCACGCGGATGTACAGTATATACCTCTGGATGGCACCCCGGGGGGCTCACATAAACGTGTCCGCCGTGTAAACGACCAGAGTTCAAAGCCCGCATAACGTGACATGAAGAGACGTGCCGGCTTATAGAGACGGATGGGTGCATTGTTTGTGGAAAGAGCTAAATAAATGTATAAGGCACACGGAAAAGGCATTGGTGACATTCACAGTCAAGTGTGAAAAAGATATCACAAATGAAACAGATTGCCATATAAGACTCAACGTCTTGGTCCGAGGGACCACCACCAGCAGGGGGCCCAAATGGACCCTTAAAGGAGTAGTTCCACCCAAATAATTACTTGTTGTCTATGAATTACGCACCCAATGAAGCCTTGAATTCAGATTTTTCGGGGTTTTTTGCATTCCTAAGCCAATAATTTGATGACCGGGGGGTCATCGGTCAGTAGAAGACTCCGCCGGTCATCAAATTATTGGCTCAGGAATGCGATACAAAAACAAATAAAATCTCCATGAATTCAAGGCTTCGTGGGGTGTGTAATTGATAGAAAATAAGTCATTTTTTGGGGTGAACTACTCCTTTAAAAGTCTGTTAACTCTGAGAGTGTACAAATGGAACCATTTCCATTTGTTACGCTCTCAGACTTAAATGAACACAGATGGATTGATTTTACAGTGTATAGATCAGGGGGGTCCCAGAGATAAACTGTTGTATCAAACGGGGGTCCGTCCGTGTGTGGCATAATACATATCAACCTGCGGGTGGTCCTTGACATTATACAAAAGAAAAAGGTGGAGAATCACTTAAATAGTTTACAATAGGCGTGAGGGCAGGATGTTCCCTCTGATATACAGCCTGCAGGGGGGCCGCATGCATGGCACCCACATTGATCTATGGCTTAATGAGCTCTATAGAGCCGTTTGGTAACCTTCCATACCACCCTGGAAAGTCAGCGTGTACTTTATATATTAAAGAACCGTGCATACCTTAATACAACGTGTAACCCCTTCCTAATTTAAAACAGGGCCATTTATCTCACATGCCCATGAGGGAATGGACCCTTCGCTAAACCCCACCCCAAAAGCGATTGTCCAATGCCAGCTTAGCGACCGTTGTTAGCCTGGCACAGGTCTGGCAAGCTTTCGTCACCTGCCATAGCTGTCAATGTTATTTCGCCCGCACACACGCACACAATAATTTGCAACATAATAGCAAGAACAGGAATAATACCACGATAACGCAATGGTGACTATGAACCAGCAACAGATTCCACGTACCCAAAACCGTTGGAGGGTTATTTTCCCAAGCTGAAATCTGCGTTTAAACTGCAAGGCTGCATGGCTGTGTTGTTGAACACATACACAGCTTAACGTCAGGAAAGTTACACGACTCACTCGCCCAGGTGGTGTCACTAATCACCGTAATCGTAACAAAATTCAGAATCACAGCGCTGCCTGTTTCGGATTCCGCACGTTAAAGTATATTCATTCATTTGTTCGTCTATTTATTAACTGCTACTGTAGTCCTACCCTGCGGTACATGAAAACTCCTCTTACAGTCATGGATCAACTTCAACCTGGTGTTTGCACTTTCTCCATTTACGGTCCGTACATCTATATAAACGTTCAGATTTCAAATATAAATTGCTTACCCTATGGCCATGTTAAAATGATGCACGGGACTCTCAAAAGGACCCATATATTCTGTATTGTTCAATAAAAAGCATTTTAATCCGATCGGTGGCCATTTTCTCACAGAGTTATAATGTATCAGAGTGCAATACACCTACCAACCGATAGGGTCACTTAGTTGAAAGCATATGAAGAAAATGGCCACCGATCAGATGAAAATGCTTTTTATTGAACAATAGGGATGATACGGGTACTTTTGAGAGCCCGTACATAAATGTAACATCCGTGGCCATGGGATAAGCACTTTATATTTGAAATATGAACGTTTCTGTAGATGTACGGGCTATTAATGGAGAAAGTGCAAACACCAGGTTGAAGTTCATCCATGACGGTCGAGACAGACGACCGTCGTGAATCCATGGCTATTACTCCCTCTAACATTTCCCGTGTTTTTAGTTTATTGAAATAATGTCATGCACATTTGTCCAGTGCATAGCCTACTGCAGGCCATGTTGACTAGATTTAGAAGAGATTTTGAAGCTATTGCTGCTGAAATGATCGATTATTTTAAAGGGGAAAAGCCGTCATTTAACATGCAAGTCAATGGGTGAGAAGCAGAGATTGCCAGGCGCTGCCAGGCCTGGGTGTGACTAACTTCGCACCACCAGTCACAGAGTGGAGTGGGTGGGGCTTAGCGAAGGGTCCATTGTGGTGGTGGCGGATATTTGAGCAATGCTGTGGTGGGTATTAGGCTATTAGGCGTCCGTATTTATCAAGTTTTAGTCGTGACAGAAGTGGGGCTTCGTCGGTGTATTCCGCTCTAGCACAATATAACCTGTTTTTTTGGGGGGGAAGACAGATTAAACAGTCTGGAAGCTTCTAGTCTGAGTCACACCAATTCTTGATGAATTATAGCTACATATATAGGACCACAATGGAAACAAACAAGCCCTTAGGGCTTTTTTTGTGTTATCCTTTTTAGCATCATTGTATAATCGTACCACTGTACTATTTTCAAACTGTTAATGAAGTATTCAATCAATCAACTAAACCAGTGGTCCGGGGACCACCAGTGGTCC